>NC_134359.1:77780383-78098210 GCF_048569485.1 Anomaloglossus baeobatrachus | reverse complement strand
TTTGGAATTGCACAATCTGCACAAGTTAGCAAGACAGCAGCCACTGAGAAAATGTCAATTTTTGGTCAGTCAATTTTTGGTCAGTCAATTTTTGGTCAGTCAATTTTTGGTACCACGACACAAATAAGTACCAGTTCTAGTGCTGCGGACTGCACTTTTACACAGGTAGCCTCCAATTCAGAGCAGAGTTTCAAACCTCCCGCTCATACAACTTTCAAGCCAATCCTACCGAGAGCAAATAAATCAGATGAAACTTCGGCATCATCTTTTAGCATGTCAAGTAAAAACGAGTCAAAAGATCCACCCCTATTTGGAGCTCCTACAACGTCATCGACATCTGGGAACGTCAACTTCTTCTCTATGTCTTCAGAGAAGAAAAACAAAGGTGAAGCAGGAACACCCAGACCTTCATTTGCAAGTGCCAATAGTAGAACTGAAATTCAAGGTAAGAGCATTTTTTTTCAAAAGTAGATTTTCTGTTATACTATGTCCGTAACAAAATATTTTATAAAATAAATAAATCCTGAACTGTAGCGTTGTCTGATATTGTTTTGGACTCTACACACTGCTCAGCTAAAAATCTGTTACTGATCCTCCACTTTTCCAGCCAGTCTTTGTTGATGGAGTGTAGTGGTGACGTCACAATTGCAACAAACATGATGGCTGCAGTCAATCCTTCGGCTCAGTATCTTGTGTCTTCATGAGCATCACCACTGAGCCCTGTGATGTCACTGCCATAGGGTGGGGAAAGCATCAGAAAGCTGCACCTACAAAGGGTTAATAACTTTGATTTTATTTTTCTCCTAGAGTAAACCTATACACACACCATTTTAAAATGGGAAAACCCTTATATGTCTGTGTCCTTATATGTCTGTGTCCTTAAATGTCTGTGTCTTTATTTGTCTGTGTCCTTATTTGTCTGTGTCCTTCTTTTCTAAAGATTTGCTTCTTTTTTTTTTTAACAGCTATCCCCTCAAGCTCTGTGGCTAGCAAAGGAGAACGTTCTGCTGGTGCTCAACACACTGTCCCAGGCTCCCCCAGTGAGATGGACACTTTTTTTAATTAAGAATTTGCCTAGTAAATTTAATTAAAAAAAACATCATGGAGGATTTCTTTAAGAAATATGGGAAGATTCTGCGTATAAACTGCAGGATAAAGCAAAAAAATGTCATCTATCCAATTTAATAACCATGTGAGTAAAATGAAAAAAATAATATGCTTATACCATTGATTGCAGGGACATTGGTTAAAGAGGTAATTTGGTTTTGTATTGGGAGCTGAGTGAGGTTGGTGACATCACGTCTATACATATCTCCCAGCTTCCAAGCGTTAGTGATGGGTATCGCGCACCTGTTTTATCCATTTAAATTCTACAGATTCAAAAAAGTAGTTTAAGCTGCGCTCCTGCAGGAAGGGATCAAAGTACACAGATGCAGTTTATGGGCCGTTTATTCGACACTTTTGAAAGTAATCCATCTTCTTCATCAGGATATCACCATGTAACCAAGTGGTCCTTGCAACAGCTGCCACATCATCCAGATCTCATCAGAGTTGAGTGTTCACAACCTCACAAGGAGAGCGAATCCTGTTTATTCTCCCCTGTCTCCTCAGATAAGACCCTATTGTTTGCTCTGCAGCTTTCCTAGACTCATTCTTGCAGAATTGTAGTTTGATTAGGAACTATAGGCCTGATTCTAGAGCAATAGACCAGCATTGTTCAACCCGGTCTTGATGAGGGGCTGTGCTGGAGTCAGGCTATGTGCGCACGTGTGCGCTCTGCACCGCACCTAAAAGGTGCGCTTCAGAGCGCAGCTGAAAAGCTCCGTTCTGAAGTGCATGGTGCCGGCAGATTCGTGCGCTCTGCATGCTGCCTCTCCCTATAGACAGCATGCAAACCGCACGGAAGAAGTGACATGTCACTTCTTAGAACGCAGCGATTCGGGCAGCAGCCGAATCGCTGCGTTCTAATATGCCACGTGCGCACGTCTCCTGCACAATCTCCATAGACTGTGCAGGGGACGCAGGACGCATGCAGTTACGCTGCGGTGCAGAACGCAGCATAACTGCATGCAATACGCACACGTGCGCACATAACCCCAGACTCTTTTGATTTATCAAGACCACTAGACCAGCGTTGTTCACCACGGTCTTGTTGAGGGGCATGCCTCTTCCTGGATCAGGTCAGTCAGAGAAGTGGCGCGAACCTTTGTGTACGCCTTGACCTAAATCCTACCCCAGTCTCTGCTAGCGTTAGTTTTGTGGTGTAGCAAACTCCACGGCTTTTTGTCATGCCCCGACTCTAATTCATTTTGTTCCTAGCTGAAGAAAAATGGTGTGAGATGAGAACACCAAAAGCTGCAAAATTTTTTGCCAAACCATAACTTTTTAAAACTTTGATGAATCGGACCCTATTAGTACACTTACTAACCAAACCTTGGTGGTTTAGTCCTCTTAGCCAGGTAAAACAATGTATTTCTAAATCTGTATACATAAGGGTATGTTAACATGGCTTTTTTTTTTTTTAATCGGGTTTTGATTGGATTATCTCAGAAAATTGCCTTTAAAAAAACTCCCATATTCCTATTCTTTTTTGATGTAAAAGAGACTTGCTTTTCATAAGTTCAGGTCTATATTTGGACAAATTAATCCCAGTAAATCTGCATCTCCTTTTGCCCAAGTACCATCTAGTCAATCTACATCTCTCTTTGCCCAAGCGACTAATAACCAATCTGCATCTTTCTTTACACAGCCTACAACTGGCCAGTCAGCCTCCCCCTTTGGTAGCAATACTTCTATATTTTCCCAGGCAACATCTGAGTCATCAGCAGCATCTAGACAGTCTGAGGATGGCTCAAATCAGGGTCCACAATTTGGACAACAATCCCCTAGTAATAGATTTTTGCTTGGCCAGACACCCTCCAACCCGACCCAGACACCTATGTTTGCGCAGAATGAACAGCCCCTGTAAAAGCATAGCGCAGGGGCTGCATAATAACACTGACCCCCCCTCCCCTTATTCTTACATGTTTCGTAATTGTTTTTACATAGGTGAGATATTAAAAGATTAATAGTGTTTCTGCCTAGTAACGCAAGCAAGCCCATGATGGCAAATGGGCTTGCTGCGCACCAATTTTGAGTGTTAGGCTAAGTGCGCACTTTGCGTTTTTTCATGCGTTTCCGCAGCGTTTTGAACTGCAGCGTTTTAATGCCAAAATGCATGCGTTTTGATTTTCAAGCAAAGTCTATGGGAAATTGTGATTTCTTGTTCGCACGATGCCGTTAAAAACGCAGCATTTCATTTGCAGACAATTTGGCAAAAACTCACCATTTAAAGAAGCAACATGTCAATTGCTTTTGCCATTTTGGCAGCGTTTTGCTAACATTAGAGTCAATGAGAACTTTCAAAACGCAACCTAAATCAAAATCCCAGCGTTTTCCTTGCGTTTTTGACAAAATACACGCATGTGTTTTTGTCTTTATAATAAGGGCATGATATATATGTATATGATATATATGTCTGTGTCTTTACACACACACATAGTCCGACAATTAAATTAATGAAAATCCACAATTTAACGTTATTTTATGTATAAATATTAAAACACAGTTATAATTTTAATAAAATTAGCTATTTTGTGTATGATTTTACTCATGATATGTTATCATTTTTTTTTGTTTTTTTCAAAGTGTTTGAATGTTTAAACTTAATTTAGTAGTGTATTTGTTTTCAAAACGCATCTGACTTTAATCAATGAAAAATCATGTAAATCGCGGTAAAAACACGGCTAAAACGCGGTAAACACGCAAGCGTATTTATAGCGTTTTTGTGGTCAAAATCAAATTTGACAAAGACAATTTCTACCAGAGGATGCGTTTAGAACTGCAAGTAACTCAACGTAAAGTGCGCACATAGCCTTAGGATTGGTGCTGTTTTTTTCTGCGCGTTTTTTTTGTGTATAAAAATACACGCGGTTGTCAGCTGTGTGCCAGTCACAGCTGACAAGACAGATTTTTGTCATGGAGGTGTGGCGCCCTGGGCAAGCCAGGTCGTCACAGAACAACACCAACACACCCCACACCCCGGTTAGGCACACCAAAGCCAAACACAAAACCCTTGTTGCCTCCCTCCAGGGGCTGATGTCCACACCAGGGGGTGGGCCAGGCGGTTGGTCCCGCCCACCGAGGAGTGCACAGTCCTGGAGGCGGGAAAACAAAAAGGAGACTAGTTTTGGAGTTCTGTGGAGGAGGAAGTAAAGTGGTAGAGGAGCAGTCTGAAGTCGGTCCAGGTGTGTGGCCCGGACGGTACAGCAAGGTTGGCAGACGGTGGTGACCGTCTGCAGGAGAGGCCGATTGGAGTGAGCCGTAAGGACCGTGGACGGGCGGTGGCCCGTCGGTACCGGACCGGCGAGCAAAGAGAAGCCAGCACCATCCGGCAGGGCTTACGGACCACGACAAGGCTAGGAGTCGCCGTTGAATTTGTCAAATCCGTTAGCGAAGGTAACCTCCTGGGTTTCCCAGCAGTCAAGTCCCGATAGAAGGCGACAGCTCAACCGTGAAGGGAAACACAGTCACCGCCAAGGCTAAAGTTCCCAGGGCCAGAGCCTGCGGGCAAAAGAGGCTCCTTCAGCAACCATCCAAGCTGGGGAGCGGGTTACTGGTGGGAACCCATCGGAACCGTACACACTACACATGTGCAGGGAAAGGCAGTCATCATCAGCCTGTCGGGAGGAGAAACACCACAGCCGTCTGTGGGACCTGTCCATCCAGCCGTTTGTTTTACCGGAGACTTTGTGTTCATCATTGGCTGAGTGAGTACCACCGTGCCGTGCGGCACAGCGCTGCCCCCGCGACCCTGCACCTCACCAGGCCCCGTAACCCGCCTGACATCCATCCTAGCCCTCTCCGGGCCCCGGGACAACCAACCCCCTACCCACGGAGGGGAGAACCAACATCCAAGCTGCTCCCTGTCATCGCTCCCGGGATCCCCGTCCAGAGCAGCGGTGGTGTCACAACCTCACCACAACCGTGGGTGGCGTCACGGACAATATCAAATCCCCAAAACCAATCCCCCCCCTTTTCACTCACGGGCGAGGAGCGCCGCTCGAGGCCCCGGATCCGGCCCGCCGCTCGAGCCACCAAGAGCAGCGAGCAAGCAGGCCGCAGAAGAGCCGGACCCGAGCAGTGGGCGAGCACAGCGTCCCCTCCTCCGCCCGCGACAACTTGGCGTCATGAACAGGATCTTACCGCTCTGCCGTCTGGTAGAGGTGCGCCTTGTGACCGCCGGAGGTGTCCGGCCGAAAATTTTGAGAAGCCGCCATTTTGGGCGCGAAAAATTCCCGCTCGAGCATCTCCTCGAGCAGTGAAGGCGCGAAGGCCTAAACCCCGCCCCTGTAGAGGAGGAGCCGGAAGGAGACTAAGGGGGACGGAATGGCGACTGGCCGCATGTGAGCGCGGCTATAAAAGCGGGGATGCCAGGACCCTGCGGCCATCTTGTTGTTCCTGGAAGAGGCCGCCACGATGTACCAGCCGTCCCGCAGCACCGTAGCCCCCGCGCCCAGGACCACGGCGTGCGTGGAGGTCAGGACCGCTCAGTTGCAACTACGGCTGCAGATCCGGATGCAGCTCCTCTTGGAGGAGTGGGAGGCCGACATGGCGGAGGTAGTGGAAGCCGTACGGAGACACGAGGAGGAGGGCGTTTTGGACAGGCGGGTAAGTGACTCACGCCCCTGTACACCTAGCGGGTCGGTCATCGCGGCCGTGGGGCCCGGCCTACACCCGCTCGCCCTGCTACCTCCCCCGCCACCCGTATTGGCTGCAGCTGCCCCGTCACTAGGCCCGCTACCATCACCACCGGTAGCGGTACCCTGCCCATCCGCCCCGGCGGACCGGTCTGCAGCAGAGGTCCATGACCACACGAAACTGCTGCCGTGGAAAAAGCATAAGCCCGAGCCCGTTGGCGAAGTCGTACCGGAGGTACCGGTGACCATGCCTGACCCCGTGCCGGCTCCGTCAGCCCGTCTCATGCAGGAAATTGCCATGTGGCATTTGCCATGTGAACAATGAGGCAGCTAATGCTCTTTCTCATCTTCAGTTAGATGCTTTCCGAGCACTTATTCCGGACACGGAATTGGAAGAGATTGCTTGTCCTCCGAACCTGTGGGATCTGATTTGGAGTTGATGTCTTTGTATATTAGGAGATCGGTGGCTCCAAGAACATGGGCTGATTATTCAGCTGCATGGAAAGTTTGGACGGGGATTTTGTGATTTTTTGGGTATTGGTTATTATGTTGATAAGTTGCGTACAGTGTTGTTCCTGGTACATAGCTTGGTTGGTAAGAGGTGGATATTTTCCTCTATTTCAAAGCTCTTGGTTGGTGTTTCCTTTTTTCTGAAATTGGCAGGTAACCCCACGCTTGTTAGTTATTTTCCTGTTAAGCAGTATTTAAAGGGCTATAGGAAAGAGGTGAGTAAGCCGGATGAGAGACATCCGATTTCTTTTAGTTTGCTTCAAAAGCTGTGGGTAATTCTACGCATAATCTGTAGGGATGAATATGAGACATGTCTATTTAGAACTGCTTTTGTTTTAGCATTTTTTGGAGCTTTTCGTGTTGGGGAACTTGCTTTCCCAAATAAATCGGTTCATTCGGGTATTTTTTTAGAAGATATAAGCTTTGTAAAATCGTCATTGTTAATTTTTCTTAGGAGATCGAAGACGGACCAAGCAGGTAAAGGGTGTTTTATAAAATTAAATTAAACACCTGGTAATGGGATTTGCCCAGTTCAGAATATTCGGAATTGGCTTGGAGTAAGGTCATCTCAAAAGGGTGTACTTTTTTTACACAAAGACTTTTCTCCAACAACAATTTTTCAATTTAATTCTGTTGTGAAGAAATTTTTGGGTTTGGGAGAGATGAAGATTACTTCACACTCCTTTAGGATTGGAGCCGCCTCTGAAGAAGCTAGATTACGTCTTGGGGCTAAAGAAATTATGAAATTGGCAAGATGGGAATCAAACAGATACAAATTGTATGTTAGACCAAATTTGTTTATTATAAATTGATTTTTGTTCTGTTAGGTCCTTTAGTTATATGGATTTTAGGACATTCGTTTATCTTCTGGGCCCAGAAGAGGGCATCGCAGATAATCTACTCTATGAACTTGTTAAATGTTCGGTGGTTTGGTTTCAGAGGGTTATCTTGGAGGGAGGTAAAACATATGTTAAGGAATTTAGTGGTTCAGTGGTCTAGCCCCAATGCAATTATTATCCATGCTGGAGGTAATGAACTAGGTAAAATCAGGACGCTTGTTTTTTTGTCGGAAATGCGCTCTGATTTTTCCTTATTTAAAAGCTGTTTTCCGGGAACGGTTTTTATTTTTTCTGAAATCGTCCCTCGTTTAGCTTGGGCCAGCAAGGAATTCATTTTTTTAGAGAGGGTTAGGAAAATGGTTAATAGGTCAATGTGTAAATTTATGTTAAAAGTTGGAGGTTTTTCTTTCAAGCACAAGGATTTGGAGGGTTTTGTTCCCGGCATTATAGAATTGATTTAGTCCACTTATCTGATATTGGGTTGGATATGTTCAATGTGGGGATTCAATCAATTATTGAGAAATGGCTGTGGTGTTTTTTGGGGGGGGCCATGACTCTTGGCTTGTGGGATAATCGCCCAGTGGATTTGGACATTCAGTGTATGCTAATGGACATTGTTTTTTACATGAATTTATTTATTTATATTTATTGGAATTTTAGCAATCCCTTAATAAACATCACGGCTTATTTCTTCCAATGTTATTTTGTGTCTTTGTGCCTTTATTTTTAGCTAGATGGGAGTTGGTCTTGTGCTACCATGTGACTGGACAAAGTTTTAGTCAGGCAGGTTCTACGCAATCTGGGCCAAATTTTAGTAGCCAAATGTCTGCATTTGGACAGGTAAACAGTGGACAAAGTAATATTTTTGGTCAGTCTCCTGGCTTCCAACCTCCATTTAGTAAGCAAGAATCTGGTTCTATCAGTGCACAACCATCTTCTGCATTTGGAATTGCACAATCTGCACAAGTTAGCAAGACAGCAGCCACTGAGAAAATGTCAATTTTTGGTCAGTCAATTTTTGGTCAGTCAATTTTTGGTACCACGACACAAATAAGTACCAGTTCTAGTGCTGCGGACTGCACTTTTACACAGGTAGCCTCCAATTCAGAGCACAGTTTCAAACCTCCCGCTCATACAACTTTCAAGCCAATCCTACCGAGAGCAAATAAATCAGATGAAACTTCGGCATCATCTTTTAGCATGTCAAGTAAAAACGAGTCAAAAGATCCACCCCTATTTGGAGCTCCTACAACGTCATCGACATCTGGGAACGTCAACTTCTTCTCTATGTCTTCAGAGAAGAAAAACAAAGGTGAAGCAGGAACACCCAGACCTTCATTTGCAAGTGCCAATAGTAGAACTGAAATTCAAGGTGAGAGCATTTTTTTTCAAAAGTAGATTTTCTGTTATATTATGTCCGTAACAAAATATTTTATAAAAAGAAATAAATCCTGAACTGTAGCGTTGTCTGATATTGTCTTGGACTCTACACACTGCTCAGCTAAAAATCTGTTACTGATCCTCCACTTTTCCAGCCAGTCTTTGTTGATGGAGTGTAGTGGTGACGTCACAATTGCAACAAACATGATGGCTGCAGTCAATCCTTCGGCTCAGTATCTTGTGTCTTCATGAGCATCACCACTGAGCCCTGTGATGTCACTGCCATAGGGTGGGGAAAGCATCAGAAAGCTGCACCTACAAAGGGTTAATAACTTTGATTTTATTTTTCTCCTAGAGTAAACCTATACACACACCATTTTAAAATGGGAAAACCCTTATATGTCTGTGTCCTTAAATGTCTGTGTCTTTATTTGTCTGTGTCCTTATTTGTCTGTGTCCTTCTTTTCTAAAGATTTGCTTCTTTTTTTTTTTAACAGCTATCCCCTCAAGCTCTGTGGCTAGCAAAGGAGAACGTTCTGCTGGTGCTCAACACACTGTCCCAGGCTCCCCCAGTGAGATGGACACTTTTTTTAATTAAGAATTTGCCTAGTAAATTTAATTAAAAAAAACATCATGGAGGATTTCTTTAAGAAATATGGGAAGATTCTGCGTATAAACTGCAGGATAAAGCAAAAAAATGTCATCTATCCAATTTAATAACCATGTGAGTAAAATGAAAAAAATAATATGCTTATACCATTGATTGCAGGGACATTGGTTAAAGAGGTAATTTGGTTTTGTATTGGGAGCTGAGTGAGGTTGGTGACATCACGTCTATACATATCTCCCAGCTTCCAAGCGTTAGTGATGGGTATCGCGCACCTGTTTTATCCATTTAAATTCTACAGATTCAAAAAAGTAGTTTAAGCTGCGCTCCTGCAGGAAGGGATCAAAGTACACAGATGCAGTTTATGGGCCGTTTATTCGACACTTTTGAAAGTAATCCATCTTCTTCATCAGGATATCACCATGTAACCAAGTGGTCCTTGCAACAGCTGCCACATCATCCAGATCTCATCAGAGTTGAGTGTTCACAACCTCACAAGGAGAGGGAATCCTGTTTATTCTCCCCTGTCTCCTCAGATAAGACCCTATTGTTTGCTCTGCAGCTTTCCTAGACTCATTCTTGCAGAATTGTAGTTTGATTAGGAACTATAGGCCTGATTCTAGAGCAATAGACCAGCATTGTTCAACCCGGTCTTGATGAGGGGCTGTGCTGGAGTCAGGCTATGTGCGCACGTGTGCGCTCTGCACCGCACCTAAAAGGTGCGCTTCAGAGCGCAGCTGAAAAGCTCCGTTCTGAAGTGCATGGTGCCGGCAGATTCGTGCGCTCTGCATGCTGCCTCTCCCTATAGACAGCATGCAAACCGCACGGAAGAAGTGACATGTCACTTCTTAGAACGCAGCGATTCGGGCAGCAGCCGAATCGCTGCGTTCTAATATGCCACGTGCGCACGGCTCCTGCACAATCTCCATAGACTGTGCAGGGGACGCAGGACGCATGCAGTTACGCTGCGGTGCAGAACGCAGCATAACTGCATGCAATACGCACACGTGCGCACATAACCCCAGACTCTTTTGATTTATCAAGACCACTAGACCAGCGTTGTTCACCACGGTCTTGTTGAGGGGCATGCCTCTTCCTGGATCAGGTCAGTCAGAGAAGTGGCGCGAACCTTTGTGTACACCTTGACCTAAATCCTACCCCAGTCTCTGCTAGCGTTAGTTTTGTGGTGTAGCAAACTCCACGGCTTTTTGTCATGCCCCGACTCTAATTCATTTTGTTCCTAGCTGAAGAAAAATGGTGTGAGATGAGAACACCAAAAGCTGCAAAATTTTTTGCCAAAACATAACTTTTTAAAACTTTGATGAATCGGACCCTATTAGTACACTTACTAACCAAACCTTGGTGGTTTAGTCCTCTTAGCCAGGTAAAACAATGTATTTCTAAATCTGTATACATAAGGGTATGTTGATGTGAAGCCCCACAGGTGTTGTGTCGGTGCATTACCTTCAGGGACTCCACTCAGCTGGATCTGGTCACAGGTAGGAGATCTTCTTCTTGTCGTGACGCCACTCTCAGTATTGCGGCCAGTAGGGACCGCCACTGCAGGTTGAGGGACGCCTGGGGCTGATGGTGAGTGCAGTTAGTTGGAATAGCCTCCTGAGAGTGAGGCAAGCCCCAGGGCCCTGTGTAGGTGCGTAGAACCACAAGGCGCAGAATAACTCCACACAGGCAGAATGTCTTTCAGGGTTTTTACTCACTTCAGGTGGCAGGGTGAGTAACCCGGGCGTAGCTGGGATGAACCAGGCTGGAACCAGGTATCCTTCAGGCTGACTTCTGGTGGTGACTACCAACTCGCCTTCCTTAGCCCTTGGTGGTTTGGGGTGACCCCGACTTTTAGTCCCTATGGGGGTCACCCAGGGAAGTTGCTGAAGCCTCTCTCCCCTTCGTTTGCCGTTTGCTTGTGGCCTGGACCAGCTCACTCCAGCTGCTTGCCTCCTGTGAGCTATGGGCCCTAACTGTGGCTACGTGGCTGCGGCTTTTGTGGTGTTGTGGTGTGGGCTTTGAGGGCCCCACACCGGCAGGTTTAGCAGGGAAAGGTGGATCTATCCCCGCTCCGGGATCTGCCGCCCGTTTGGGCCTGGTTCTCCCTAGCAGTCTCCTTACTTCCCACTCTGTGCTCTCTCTCTAGCTGGAGATGGGTTTCGGGTAGCACTCCTAGGTGACCGTTCTCCCCCGTCGGTAGCCACTGCGCGGACGCTGTCAGACTACAGCAGCCCAGGGGAAGGGGTCAGCTCTCCTCGGAGCTCCCTGGACTCTGCTCTGAACCGGCTCACATCTGGGACCTTCACTGCTGCTCCTGTCAGAGCTTCACTTTACTGCTCCTCACTCCTCCACACTCTGCTGCAGACTGTTTACTCCTCCTTCTCTTTTCCGTTTTGTGCCTGCCTACGCCACCTAGCAACCAGACTCTCTTACCACACCCCTTGAGAGGAGATGGAGGCTTTTGGCCCCCTCCACTATTCCAGTGGAGGTGAAGGCTTTTCCCCCTCCTGGGATCCCCAGGGGTCCTCTCAAAGGTACATGTGTGAGACCTGATCACTATGCGCCTGTGTAATCACACCTCGGTCAGCCTTCTGGATTACCTGTATTGTACTGTCCCCAGCATGGGTGCAGTACTCAGTGGTGCCTGACCAGGTCAGGGGCGCCACATTCCCCCTTAGTTATCACCAGCACGTCCTCGGGCTGCAAGACAACATTTTAAAATGCATAAAACATTAAAACATGTAAAACATTTTTAAAAGCACCAGGTACCATACATCACCACCCTCCACCCACAAGTCCGTTAACCCACCCAAAACCCTCTCACGTTGGCCGCGCCTTCAGCCACTTCTGGCAGGATGTAGAGGCGGCTTTCATGGTCTGGTGGTCTTCAGGGCATACCTGGCCTGGTGGAGCCGCGCCTTCAGCCTCTTCTGGCAGGATCCAGAGGCGGCCTCCACAGTTGGTGCTGACCAGGTACCCTCTTTGTGGTGGAGAGCCAGGCCCCATAAACAGGCATGCTCTCTGGTTGCAGGTAAGCCAAGGCCCTATATACGGACGTGCTCCCTGGTTGCAGACGAGCCAAGCCCCTAAACAGGCTGACTCTGGTGGTGGTGGTGCCCTCTGGTGTAACTATTTACACTGCGAGAGTTTGTGGCTATAGCCAGTTCATAGCCTTAAGGTTCATTTCTCACATGAGTTTATGTGGGCACATTCTTAAACTTGTAAAACGTTGCAAAACAAACTTTTTCAAACTGGTAACTTCTTTGCTTCTCTGTACTTTATGTGGATTCCTCCATACCAGGGCTTGGGCCTGTAGGGCTGCGGCACCTGTTGCTTCCTTGATCTCTTTCTTCATCTGTGGTTGTCTCATCAGTAGGTCCTTTGTCTTTTCTTTCTTTATCGCTGTCTTTCCTATTGACAAAAATGCCTTCTTTGATACCAGGTGCAACGATGAATCCGTATCCTGACTTCAGGCTAAAGTCTTCCACAATTCCTCTACAAAGGGGTCCTCTGACCTGTGCTTTGGCTCTTCTCAGGAACCGTTTTTCTTCTAGGTCTCTGGCCGTTATGTCATCTCTTTGCTCTGGGGATGGCGGAGCAGGTGACAACTGGTTTCGGCTACGGCGCCGTGTCTTGCGGGCTTGATTCTGCTGGGTGGCTGCTTCACTGCTGGCAGGCTCCCAGGTGAGGTTGCTGGATAAATCTTCCTCTTCATCCCAGCGAGAATATGGCAACATCTCCGGCTCTGGGCATGGATCCACTGCTGGTGGCTCCTGAGTCAGCTCCTCAGCTTCCTGGCCTCCCCTCCCCCTTAGTTCTTCTGAGCACTCCTTTGGTGGCAGTGCTGGGGATGGACTTTCTTCAGCAGGCCCAGGCAGGGATCTCTTTGGCATGATTGCTGCAGGAGTCGTCTTGGGGGTATGCGGAGGGAGTATGTACTGGTCCACCAACCATTGTGGAAACTTGGCCTCCATGTCAGCCTTCAGCTGCCAGTATGCGGGGTCCTCCCCCAGCGTGGGCTTTCCAGCAGGGACCTCTTTGGACTGGGGAGCGGTGTCTGCTCTGGCCTTGCAGGCCGGGGAAAATGATGATGCAATCTTATCTTGGCGGGCCGCGCCCGATATGGCGGCGGCCTGGTCTTGGCGGGCCGCGCCTGACATGGCGGCGGCCTGGTCTTGGCGGGCCGCGCCTGGCATGGCGGCGGCCTGGATGGGCGTTTCTGGCGCAGCTTGGATCGACGTCGCAGCTGCGATGGGGTCTTTGCAGGCTGGGCTGGGCGTCGCTGCCTCGATCGGAGCTTGGCGGGCCGCACCTGGCGGGGCTGCGGCCTGGTTCAGCACCTCACTTGCGGCGCGGACGAGCGTTGCGGCTGCGGTGGGGTCTCGGCGGGCCGGGCCTAGCATGGCGGCGGCCTGGGTCAGCGTCACACCTGCGGCGTGGATGAGGGTCGCGGTGGCAGCCGGTTCTTTGCGGGCCGGGCAGGGCATCGCTGCAGGGACCGGGTCTTGGTGGGCCGAGCAGGGCATCGCTGCGGCGGCCTGGGCTTGGCGGGCCGCACCTGGCGTGGCTGCGGCCTGGCTCAGCGTCGCCGCGCCGGACGCCTCTTCAGGGACCGCGGACGTGACAGCAGGGGTCGGGGCACTCGCGCTGGCAGGGGTATCACTGGACTCACCCATCGGTGGCAGCATCGGGGTCTGAGTCGTCACCGCCCGATCTGGCACTCGGCGCGCGGCTCTCCCCTCATAGGCCTGAACCGCGGCAGCCATCTCCAGAAGTTCCATGCGTTCTTCTCTGATCTGCTCCACGACCCGGGTCTCCAGTCGGTCGCAGAACTGGGCCAGCTCCCGATACCACCAGGCAGCGGAGCCCGGTTCTGGGTTTCTGCGGTCAGACGCCATTTCTTCTGCGCCCTCTTCTGTACGATTTCCCAGCAGTGGACTCGTCGTTGCCTCTAGTAGCAAGCTGTTCAGTTTCCGCTCTGCCTCTTTCAGCAGCTCCTCTCCCAGCAGCAGGCTTCTGGCTCCCTTTCTGTCCCGACGTCTCTGAACGCTTCCGCTCTCTTCACAAGCGAGGTCAGAACTCTGCAGGGGATCTCTGGGTAGCCACACCTCTTCGTGGGCGGTAACTTCTTCCAGCGCGGGCTGCTGTTGTTTTTCAGCGCGCTTTTCATGGTGGCAATATGGCGGCGCTTCCAATTTTTCAAGCGGACCGCCCAGGCACATGGTCACCTGTCTGGACAGGTCTAGTCCTTATCCTGTTCGTGACGCCAGATGTGAAGCCCCACAGGTGTTGTGTCGGTGCATTACCTTCAGGGACTCCACTCAGCTGGATCTGGTCACAGGTAGGAGATCTTCTTCTTGTCGTGACGCCACTCTCAGTATTGCGGCCAGTAGGGACCGCCACTGCAGGTTGAGGGACGCCTGGGGGTGATGGTGAGTGCAGTTAGTTGGAATAGCCTCCTGAGAGTGAGGCAAGCCCCAGGGCCCTGTGTAGGTGCGTAGAACCACAAGGCGCAGAATAACTCCACACAGGCAGAATGTCTTTCAGGGTTTTTACTCACTTCAGGTGGCAGGGTGAGTAACCCGGGCGTAGCTGGGATGAACCAGGCTGGAACCAGGTATCCTTCAGGCTGACTTCTGGTGGTGACTACCAACTCGCCTTCCTTAGCCCTTGGTGGTTTGGGGTGACCCCGACTTTTAGTCCCTATGGGGGTCACCCAGGGAAGTTGCTGAAGCCTCTCTCCCCTTCGTTTGCCGTTTGCTTGTGGCCTAGACCAGCTCACTCCAGCTGCTTGCCTCCTGTGAGCTATGGGCCCTAACTGTGGCTACGTGGCTGCGGCTTTTGTGGTGTTGTGGTGTGGGCTTTGAGGGCCCCACACCGGCAGGTTTAGCAGGGAAAGGTGGATCTATCCCCCCTCCGGGATCTGCCGCCCGTTTGGGCCTGGTTCTCCCTAGCAGTCTCCTTACTTCCCACTCTGTGCTCTCTCTCTAGCTGGAGATGGGTTTCGGGTAGCACTCCTAGGTGACCGTTCTCCCCTGTCGGTAGCCACTGCGCGGACGCTGTCAGACTACAGCAGCCCAGGGGAAGGGGTCAGCTCTCCTCGGAGCTCCCTGGACTCTGCTCTGAACCGGCTCACATCTGGGACCTTCACTGCTGCTCCTGTCAGAGCTTCACTTTCCTGCTCCTCACTCCTCCACACTCTGCTGCAGACTGTTTACTCCTCCTTCTCTTTTCCCTTTTGTGCCTGCCTACGCCACCTAGCAACCAGACTCTCTTACCACACCCCTTGAGAGGAGATGGAGGCTTTTGGCCCCCTCCACTATTCCAGTGGAGGTGAAGGCTTTTCCCCCTCCTGGGATCCCCAGGGGTCCTCTCAAAGGTACATGTGTGAGACCTGATCACTCTGCGCCTGTGTAGCCACACCTCGGTCAGCCTTCTGGATTACCTGTATTGTACTGTCCCCAGCATGGGTGCAGTACTCAGTGGTGCCTGACCAGGTCAGGGGCGCCACATTAACATGGCTTTTTTTTTTTTTAATCGTGTTTTGATTGGATTATCTCAGAAAATTGCCTTTAAAAAAACTCCCATATTCCTATTCTTTTTTGATGTAAAAGAGACTTGCTTTTCATAAGTTCAGGTCTATATTTGGACAAATTAATCCCAGTAAATCTGCATCTCCTTTTGCCCAAGTACCATCTAGTCAATCTACATCTCTCTTTGCCCAAGCGACTAATAACCAATCTGCATCTTTCTTTACACAGCCTACAACTGGCCAGTCAGCCTCCCCCTTTGGAAGCAATACTTCTATATTTTCCCAGGCAACATCTGAGTCATCAGCAGCATCTAGACAGTCTGAGGATGGCTCAAATCAGGGTCCACAATTTGGACAACAATCCCCTAGTAAGGCTGGTTTCACACTACGTCTTTTTAACATCCGTTGAAAACGTTATTTTAGCGGAAATACGGATCCTGCTTTTACAGCAAATAACGTATGCAAACGCATCTGTTATTTTGCAGGATCCTGCACTGGATGTTTAGGGGCGGGCATTGGAGTCATGTGATCGGGAGTGAGGGGAACTAGACTGGGAGCCGGCTTCTGACAGCTGCAGACGCTGGTAACCAAGGTAAACATCGGCCTTGGATACCCGATATTTATCTTGGTTACGAGTGTCTGCAGCTGCTAGGAGCAGGGCTGTCTGCACGCGTAACCAACGTAAACATCGGGTAACTAAGAGAAGTGGTTACGCGATATTTACCTTGGTTACGAGTGTCCGCAGCTCTCAGGTGGGAGAGAGAGGAAGGGGGAGGAAGGGGGAAAGACAGAGATAGAGAGAGAGGGTGAGGGAGGGAGGAGGAGAGACAGACAGATCACGCGAGACTGGTTCTGGGCATGCTCAGTACTTTCTAGGCATGCTCAGTACAAAAGCAGGATCCTGTCTATCAGCATGCCAGCGTTCACCTGCGTTTGCGTGCTGTTTAGTCAGGATCCAGCAATTTGCAGTATTTGGACGCAGCTCAAAAACGCTACAAGTAGCGTTTTTGAAACATGTTAAAAAACTGCAAGTCACTGGATCCTCACTATAACGCACGCAAACGCAGGTGAACGGATGTTAACGCGAGTCCATTGCAAATGCATTGAAATGAAAACGCATTTGCACTGGATCCGTACTTCCGCTAAAATAACGTTTTCAACGGATGTTAAAAAGACGTAGTGTGAAACCAGCCTAATAGATTTTTGCTTGGCCAGACACCCTCCAACCCGACCCAGAAACCTATGTTTGCGCAGAATGAACAGCCCCTGTAAAAGCATAGCGCAGGGGCTGCATAATAACACTGACCCCCCCTCCCCTTATTCTTACATGTTTCGTAATTGTTTTTACATAGGTGAGATATTAAAAGATTAATAGTGTTTCTGCCTAGTAACGCAAGCAAGCCCATGATGGCAAATGGGCTTGCTGCGCACCAATTTTGAGTGTTAGGCTAAGTGCGCACTTTGCGTTTTTTCATGCGTTTCCGCAGCGTTTTGAACTGCAGCGTTTTAATGCCAAAATGCATGCGTTTTGATTTTCAAGCAAAGTCTATGGGAAATTGTGATTTCTTGTTCGCACGATGCCGTTAAAAACGCAGCATTTCATTTGCAGACAATTTGGCAAAAACTCACCATTTAAAGAAGCAACATGTCAATTGCTTTTGCCATTTTGGCAGCGTTTTGCTAACATTAGAGTCAATGAGAACTTTCAAAACGCAACCTAAATCAAAATCCCAGCGTTTTCCTTGCGTTTTTGACAAAATACACGCATGTGTTTTTGTCTTTATAATAAGGGCATGATATATATGTATATGATATATATGTCTGTGTCTTTACACACACACATAGTCCGACAATTAAATTAATGAAAATCCACAATTTAACGTTATTTTATGTATAAATATTAAAACACAGTTATAATTTTAATAAAATTAGCTATTTTGTGTATGATTTTACTCATGATATGTTATCATTTTTTTTTGTTTTTTTCAAAGTGTTTGAATGTTTAAACTTAATTTAGTAGTGTATTTGTTTTCAAAATGCATCTGACTTTAAGCAATGAAAAATCATGTAAATCGCGGTAAAAACACGGCTAAAACGCGGTAAACACGCAAGCGTATTTATAGCGTTTTTGTGGTCAAAATCAAATTTGACAAAGACAATTTCTGCCAGAGGATGCGTTTAGAACTGCAAGTAACTCAACGTAAAGTGCGCACATAGCCTTAGGATTGGTGCTGTTTTTTTCTGCGCGTTTTTTTTGTGTATAAAAATACACGCGGTTGTCAGCTGTGTGCCAGTCACAGCTGACAAGACAGATTTTTGTCATGGAGGTGTGGCGCCCTGGGCAAGCCAGGTCGTCACAGAACAACACCAACACACCCCACACCCCGGTTAGGCACACCAAAGCCAAACACAAAACCCTTGTTGCCTCCCTCCAGGGGCTGATGTCCACACCAGGGGGTGGGCCAGGCGGTTGGTCCCGCCCACCGAGGAGTGCACAGTCCTGGAGGCGGGAAAACAAAAAGGAGACTAGTTTTGGAGTTCTGTGGAGGAGGAAGTAAAGTGGTAGAGGAGCAGTCTGAAGTCGGTCCAGGTGTGTGGCCCGGACGGTACAGCAAGGTTGGCAGACGGTGGTGACCGTCTGCAGGAGAGGCCGATTGGAGTGAGCCGTAAGGACCGTGGACGGGCGGTGGCCCGTCGGTACCGGACCGGCGAGCAAAGAGAAGCCAGCACCATCCGGCAGGGCTTACGGACCACGACAAGGCTAGGAGTCGCCGTTGAATTTGTCAAATCCGTTAGCGAAGGTAACCTCCTGGGTTTCCCAGCAGTCAAGTCCCGATAGAAGGCGACAGCTCAACCGTGAAGGGAAACACAGTCACCGCCAAGGCTAAAGTTCCCAGGGCCAGAGCCTGCGGGCAAAAGAGGCTCCTTCAGCAACCATCCAAGCTGGGGAGCGGGTTACCGGTGGGAACCCATCGGAACCGTACACACTACACATGTGCAGGGAAAGGCAGTCACCATCAGCCTGCCGGGAGGAGAAACACCGCAGCCGTCTGTGGGACCTGTCCATCCAGCCGTTTGTTTTACCGGAGACTTTGTGTTCATCATTGGCTGAGTGAGTACCACCGTGCCGTGCGGCACAGCGCTGCCCCCGCGACCCTGCACCTCACCAGGCCCCGTAACCCGCCTGACATCCATCCTAGCCCTCTCCGGGCCCCGGGACAACCAACCCCCTACCCACGGAGGGGAGAACCAACATCCAAGCTGCTCCCTGTCATCGCTCCCGGGATCCCCGTCCAGAGCAGCGGTGGTGTCACAACCTCACCACAACCGTGGGTGGCGTCACGGACAATATCAAATCCCCAAAACCAATCCCCCCCCTTTTCACTCACGGGCGAGGAGCGCCGCTCGAGGCCCCGGATCCGGCCCGCCGCTCGAGCCACCAAGAGCAGCGAGCAAGCAGGCCGCAGAAGAGCCGGACCCGAGCAGTGGGCGAGCACAGCGTCCCCTCCTCCGCCCGCGACAACTTGGCGTCATGAACAGGATCTTACCGCTCTGCCGTCTGGTAGAGGTGCGCCTTGTGACCGCCGGAGGTGTCCGGCCGAAAATTTTGAGAAGCCGCCATTTTGGGCGCGAAAAATTCCCGCTCGAGCATCTCCTCGAGCAGTGAAGGCGCGAAGGCCTAAACCCCGCCCATGTAGAGGAGGAGCCGGAAGGAGACTAAGGGGGACGGAATGGCGACTGGCCGCATGTGAGCGCGGCTATAAAAGCGGGGACGCCAGGACCCTGCGGCCATCTTGTTGTTCCTGGAAGAGGCCGCCACGATGTACCAGCCGTCCCGCAGCACCATAGCCCCCCGCGCTCCGTCAGCCCGTCTCATGCAGGAAATTGCCATGTGGCATTTGCCATGTGAACAATGAGGCAGCTAATGCTCTTTCTCATCTTCAGTTAGATGCTTTCCGAGCACTTATTCCGGACGCGGAATTGGAAGAGATTGCTTGTCCTCCGAACCTGTGGGATCTGATTTGGAGTTGATGTCTTTGTATATTAGGAGATCGGTGGCTCCAAGAACATGGGCTGATTATTCAGCTGCATGGAAAGTTTGGACGGGGATTTTGTGATTTTTTGGGTATTGGTTATTATGTTGATAAGTTGCGTACAGTGTTGTTCCTGGTACATAGCTTGGTTGGTAAGAGGTGGATATTTTCCTCTATTTCAAAGCTCTTGGTTGGTGTTTCCTTTTTTCTGAAATTGGCAGGTAACCCCACGCTTGTTAGTTATTTTCCTGTTAAGCAGTATTTAAAGGGCTATAGGAAAGAGGTGAGTAAGCCGGATGAGAGACATCCGATTTCTTTTAGTTTGCTTCAAAAGCTGTGGGTAATTCTACGCATAATCTGTAGGGATGAATATGAGACATGTCTATTTAGATCTGCTTTTGTTTTAGCATTTTTTGGAGCTTTTCGTGTTGGGGAACTTGCTTTCCCAAATAAATCGGTTCATTCGGGTATTTTTTTAGAAGATATAAGCTTTGTAAAATCGTCATTGTTCATTTTTCTTAGGAGATCGAAGACGGACCAAGCAGGTAAAGGGTGTTTTATAAAATTAAATTAAACACCTGGTAATGGGATTTGCCCAGTTCAGAATATTCGGAATTGGCTTGGAGTAAGGTCATCTCAAAAGGGTGTACTTTTTTTACACAAAGACTTTTCTCCAACAACAATTTTTCAATTTAATTCTGTTGTGAAGAAATTTTTGGGTTTGGGAGAGATGAAGATTACTTCACACTCCTTTAGGATTGGAGCCGCCTCTGAAGAAGCTAGATTACGTCTTGGGGCTAAAGAAATTATGAAATTGGCAAGATGGGAATCAAACAGATACAAATTGTATGTTAGACCAAATTTGTTTATTATAAATTGATTTTTGTTCTGTTAGGTCCTTTAGTTATATGGATTTTAGGACATTCGTTTATCTTCTGGGCCCAGAAGAGGGCATCGCAGATAATCTACTCTATGAACTTGTTAAATGTTCGGTGGTTTGGTTTCAGAGGGTTATCTTGGAGGGAGGTAAAACATATGTTAAGGAATTTAGTGGTACAGCGGCCTCTATTTCAAAGCTCTTGGGAATTATTATCCATGCTGGAGGTAATGACCTAGGTAAAATCAGGACGCTTGTTTTTTTGTCGGAAATGCGCTCTGATTTTTCCTTATTTAAAAGCTGGTTTCCGGGAACGGTTTTTATTTTTTCTGAAATCGTCCCTCGTTTAGCTTGGGCCAGCAAGGAATTCATTTTTTTAGAGAGGGTTAGGAAAATGGTTAATAGGTCAATGTGTAAATTGATGTTAAAAGTTGGAGGTTTTTCTTTCAAGCACAAGGATTTGGAGGGTTTTGTTCCCGGCATTATAGAATTGATTTAGTCCACTTATCTGATATTGGGTTGGATATGTTCAATGTGGGGATTCAATCAATTATTGAGAAATGGCTGTGGTGTTTTTTGGGGGGGGCCATGACTCTTGGCTTGTGGGATAATCGCCCAGTGGATTTGGACATTCAGTGTATGCTAATGGACATTGTTTTTTACATGAATTTATTTATTTATATTTATTGGAATTTTAGCAATCCCTTAATAAACATCACGGCTTATTTCTTCCAATGTTATTTTGTGTCTTTGTGCCTTTATTTTTAGCTAGATGGGAGTGGGTCTTGTGCTACCATGTGACTGGACAAAGTTTTAGTCAGGCAGGTTCTACGCAATCTGGGCCAAATTTTAGTAGCCAAATGTCTGCATTTGGACAGGTAAACAGTGGACAAAGTAATATTTTTGGTCAGTCTCCTGGCTTCCAACCTCCATTTAGTAAGCAAGAATCTGGTTCTATCAGTGCACAACCATCTTCTGCATTTGGAATTGCACAATCTGCACAAGTTAGCAAGACAGCAGCCACTGAGAAAATGTCAATTTTTGGTCAGTTAATTTTTGGTCAGTCAATTTTTGGTACCACGACACAAATAAGTACCAGTTCTAGTGCTGCGGACTGCACTTTTACACAGGTAGCCTCCAATTCAGAGCACAGTTTCAAACCTCCCGCTCATACAACTTTCAAGCCAATCCTACCGAGAGCAAATAAATCAGATGAAACTTCGGCATCATCTTTTAGCATGTCAAGTAAAAACGAGTCAAAAGATCCACCCCTATTTGGAGCTCCTACAACGTCATCGACATCTGGGAACGTCAACTTCTTCTCTTTGTCTTCAGAGAAGAAAAACAAAGGTGAAGCAGGAACACCCAGACCTTCATTTGCAAGTGCCAATAGTAGAACTGAAATTCAAGATGAGAGCATTTTTTTTCAAAAGTAGATTTTCTGTTATATTATGTCCGTAACAAAATATTTTATAAAAAGAAATAAATCCTGAACTGTAGCGTTGTCTGATATTGTCTTGGACTCTACACACTGCTCAGCTAAAAATCTGTTACTGATCCTCCACTTTTCCAGCCAGTCTTTGTTGATGGAGTGTAGTGGTGACGTCACAATTGCAACAAACATGATGGCTGCAGTCAATCCTTCGGCTCAGTATATTGTGTCTTCATGAGCATCACCACTGAGCCCTGTGATGTCACTGCCATAGGGTGGGGAAAGCATCAGAAAGCTGCACCTACAAAGGGTTAATAACTTTGATTTTATTTTTCTCCTAGAGTAAACCTATACACACACCATTTTAAAATGGGAAAACCCTTATATGTCTGTGTCCTTATATGTCTGTGTCCTTAAATGTCTGTGTCTTTATTTGTCTGTGTCCTTATTTGTCTGTGTCCTTCTTTTCTAAAGATTTGCTTCTTTTTTTTTTTAACAGCTATCCCCTCAAGCTCTGTGGCTAGCAAAGGAGAACGTTCTGCTGGTGCTCAACACACTGTCCCAGGCTCCCCCAGTGAGATGGACACTTTTTTTAATTAAGAATTTGCCTAGTAAATTTAATTAAAAAAAACATCATGGAGGATTTCTTTAAGAAATATGGGAAGATTCTGCGTATAAACTGCAGGATAAAGCAAAAAAATGTCATCTATCCAATTTAATAATCTCATGAAGACCTCATGAAGGAAGAATTACATTACAACCTGGACGCAAGGTTTTTATCCATCTACCTAGATGAAGGACTTTGCCCAAGAGGTTTGCAAGTGGGACGTGACTCCCCGTTCCCTCAGGATGAGACTTTCACAGCCAAATGGGACAACCTCTTCAAAGACTGTATGAGAGGTATGTTGCTGTGTTTGCATGATAAACGTACCAAAATTGCTGTGGATTCCACAGTAAAAATTACAGAATTGTATGAAAAGCTCACTTTGTTTATACTACACCCTGATTATAAGAACTTAAATTCTGCCTTAAATACTCGCCTGTTACAACTAGAACAGGACACAATCATTAGAAAATCCAAAAAAATCCAAAGAGATAGACAAGATCTGCACAGGGTCAAAACTGTCACTCCTGATGAAGGACAGACCCTTCCCCCCAGGACAAATAGTCATAGGAGATACAGTTCCTCCATGAACAATAACTATAATAGTAAAAGAAGTTTTGTGAACAGCAGTTTTCACAAACAGCCAAAAGCCCGGTCGAACACTGTTACAGATCCCAACAGGAGCATATCTATCCCACAAACTTCAATCAGTTGTTCCAAACCAAATAATTCCATCCAAACACCAGATCAAATTGATCAGCTGGCCGATGAAGTCTTTTCACAGGCCAATATTTCCAGACAAAAAATCACTGAAACTACCTCCACCTTACATCCCTCTACTTCCAAAATGAATATTAATCCCCTTCCGACTAATTCTCCTTCCCTCAATCCAGAGGAAATACAAGCGCACCTAGCGAAAATCAGGCTCCAAATAGAAAGGATCAGGAAAGAAAGGGCTCTATTAGAAGAAAATACTAATATGGAAGTTGCACAAGATAACGATTTCATTGATTTATTGGATCTGTCTGTCCATGATGACCTCGCCTCCCCTTTGAACACACAGATGCCAGTCGCTACGACAAATACATCGGGAATCACAGAGAAAATCGTGATAGACAACACAAGCATGTCTCAACCCCTTGTTCCTTTTCTCCCGTCAGCTAAAAACCATAAGACAAATCTGATGACTGATTTTTTAGTCCTAAAATCCTCAACCAAAAAAAGAAAAAACACAGAGGAGTCAGAGCAGGATCCAAGCTCCAACAAAAGAGACAAAAAAATCTTTTAAAAAAACCTAAAAACCTGAATATAGGTGAGAGTTTTTATAACAATAATGTTCAGAGTAATAACAACTTCACTAACAACATATTCAACTTATCTGATTATGTCCTAGATAATACAGAAATTCAGGTACTTAGCAAAGGTTTATCTTTTTGTCCATCATTCAGATCCAAGGATTTTGACCTTTTCCTAGATGTCCAGAGCTTCATCAGGAAACTGACACTCAAGAGACACTTTCTTCTAAAAGGAGATATCGTGCCAGCGATTATCTCTGAAGCAAGTCCTTTCTGTCACACGGCAGTAAAAGCTAAATCCAAATTTTACCCGTTAACGAGCCAAGGGCATTTTCTCAAAACTTTCTGTGACCTAGTGTTGTCTGATCTCAAAAGAGCTGTCACCCAAAAAAAACTCCTTAAACAAAATTTATCATTCAAGGAAAAAAGAGCTCTAGATGCACTCAGAAATAATGATGATATCGTAATCCGAGCAGCTGATAAGGGGGGGGGAATTATCATACAAAATAAAAAAGATTATATCGATGAAGCCCTCAGGATTCTGGCAGATCCTCTATATTATGAGTCAGTAGACTATGAAAAATATAACACCGCTGTTGCAGCCTATAAATCCCTGATTCAGAGTGCAGTCGATTTAAATATACTCAGCTCATCCGAAAAGAAATTCTTACAATTGAAAAATCCAGCTATGGCCTTTTTTTATCATCTCCCAAAAATACACAAAAACCTCAAAAATCCACCTGGTAGACCCATCATTTCGGGCATAAATTCACTTACAGCGAATTTAGCCCACTATGTCGATTTATTAACGCAGCCGCAGGTTTTAAATCTTAATAGCTACCTCAGAGACTCAACTCACCTCATAGGATATTTGGAAAAAATCATGTGGAGAAAGTCATATATGTTTCTAACCATAGATGTAGCATCATTATATTCGAACATTCAACATCATCTTGGTCTCTTTTCCTTCTCCTTTTTCTTAGAAGGCGACATTAGGATCCCTCCCCCCCAAAAAAACTTTTTGTTTAAAAGCATGGACTTTATACTCAACAATAATTATTTTACTTTTCTTGACAAACTTTACCATCAGCGTATCGGCACAGCGATGGGGTCGAAAGCCGCGTGCTCGTACGCTAACCTTTTTATGGGTTTATTTGAAATGTTGTTTATAGAAAATGGCAAGTATGACAAGAGTTTAGTGCTATACAAAAGATTTATTGATGATTTATTTATTATCTGGGACTGTGGTATTTCTGATATCAGTATTTTTTTGGATGATTTAAATAACAATGACTGGGGTTTGGTTTTTGCACCGACAATGCATAAGGAGGAGATCAATTTTTTGGATTTGACCATTTTTCACCATAACAGTGAAATCCTCACTAAAAATTATTTCAAAAAAGTTGATGCGAACTCATATATTCAATATGGAAGTGAGCATTATGAGAAGTGGCTGTCCAATATTCCCTCAAACCAGTACAAACGTATTAGACGAAATTGCACAAGAGACACTGATTTTAAAGAACAAGTAAAGATTCTTAGGGGACGTTTTGCAGAAAAGGGGTACCCGAAGTCTTTGGTTCGGAGAGCCTACCAGGAGACATCCAAGCTCAAACAATCTGATTTGATCAGGAAGGTTGGGGATCCCCCCACTTTGGGACAGCCCAGTGGGGAAAAACCCTTGATAACAAAAAGAAATGAGCAAGATTTTGCCCTGAATTTTATCACCACCTTTAGTGGAGACAATGGTACCATCAAGGATGTTCTCTCCAAACACTGGGACATTTTGTGCAATGATCCCATACTTAAACCCATCTTACCCTCTAAACCTAAAGTCACTTTCAGGCGGGCACCCACAATTAAGACTATTGTGGCCCCTAGCAGGCTGAGAACCAAAGCATTGGGTCCAAAACCAATAATCTCGGGCGGATCCTATAGATGCAACTCTAAAAACTGCCTTTGCTGTAAGAGCATCTGCCATGGAAGGATCAATTTTTGCTCTACAGGAAACTCTGAATCATATCAAATAAAAACTCGCTTGACATGTCAGTCCGACCATGTCATATATTTGGTGGACTGTTCATGCGGTAAGCAATATGTGGGTAGGACAAGTCAGGCACTTCATAACAGGTTAAATTCCCATCGTTACAACATAAAAACAGGCTTCCTGCAACATGGGTTATCCAAACACTGCACAATTTTCCATAATAAAAGTCTGGATTTTAAAATTACACCCATAGAACAGATTCCTATATATATCACTGACAGAGCAGAAGCCTTGAGCAGGAAAGAAACATTTTGGATACATAGGTTAAATACCCTGAAACCCTTTGGCCTGAATGAAGTGACTGACTTGTTCTACTAAATCATCTGGTACAAGTTCTCCTGGTAATCTCTCAAAAACATTTTACAGTAGGGCATTTGCACTCTTGAATCATTCTTTACACTCAGTTTTTAATCTTCATATATTTTTATTCCCATCCCTGGGTTTTAATATGAGTCTCTGAGTTTTATTAGGTAGCAATTTTTTAATCCATCACCCAGGTTATCCTGCATTTTAGTTGTTTTTACAAAAAAAAAAAAAAAAATTTTTTTATAAGTATTAAATTACTGTATTTGTATTCATATATGCGTTTTAAATATTCCAACGTGGTTATATCCTTATTTAAAAACTGTTTTACCCTTCCTTTCAAAAGGATTTCCTTTTTTATATATGGACATTTTATATCTCATTATCCTTTTTATTTTTTATTTTTATTTTCATTCCCTTAAAATTCCCATTTTCATATTGTATATTTTTCATTGTTTATAACTTCGCGCACACCTTCACATGTCAATGATATACTCCTCTAGAGGAACACTCCCTTTTTCCTTTCCCCTTCCCCTCTCTTTCAGCTTTCAATTTTTCTCATTCACGCTTGTATTGTTCTTGTATTTCTTTGCGCTTTGCACTTGCGCACTACACTATTTCCCACGCTTTGAACTCTAATCACCCTCTGCAAAGAGGAATCTGCTTCTTACTAGTACCGCGTGCTTGCGCGGTAGAATTTCTTCCCACGGCCTGAACTCACATCACCTCTTCCTGACATAGTACTCGTTCCTTCAAGCATGCGCACTACTTGCTCTTCTTTTTTCACTTCACCACCCCCTTTTTTTATGTTTTTATGTTTTTAAATACTTGCACATAGATGCCTGCTTTTCACCTTTCACGATCCCTGCAGCTTTTCTCACAAAGTCACTCCGACATAGTGAGAAATTCATTTTTTTTTTTTTTTTCTTCTCTCTATAGTTTTAAATCACACACCGCTATTTTCAATCGTATCACACATATTTACATACTTTTCTCTCTTCTTATATATATTACATGCTGCTATTTTCATTTTCAGATCGCATTACACATTTTTATATGTTCACATCATATAGATTTTTTCATGGACACATACACACATTTTTTAGTTGCTTTTTCCCTTTTCTTTTTTTTTTTTTTTTTTTTTTTTTTTGAGCTTTCACTCACACATCTAGCAGCCTAAATGTAGCAATGACAGAGCAACATCACACAAGTGCCCACACACAGACTCATTCACTTGCATACGTTCCAGATAGGGGACAGTAGTAAAATGATATTTTTGCACATAATTTATATATATACATACATGCACATTTTTAGTTTTCTCACTTTCCAAAAAAAAAAAAACACAGACAAATTATTGGGTAAATAAGATACTCATTTATTTATCTTTTCACATTTAGAGCACTTTAAATATTTGTTTTAATATGTGAAGTTTATATCATGATGCAGCTTTTCTCCACGTGGAAATGAGTCATCACTCTGCAGCACATGGAGTGATGACGTCAAGATTGGTTACACCCCCCTCCCTTTTTTTTTTTTTTTTTTTTTTTTCCTTTTGTCTGTATGTTGTTTTATAAGGACAACTCCTCATTGACTGTAAGATTCTTTTTCCCTGAGGAAGGAGACAGATGGGTCTCCGAAACGCGTTGGAATTATCTAAATAAAAGAAAAATATTCATTTACATCCTTGCTCGTGGTTTCCTAGCGCGGTTTTTAAACCCGTTTTTCCTCCAGTCTACACTTTGATATCCTAATTTAATAACCATGTGAGTAAAAAGAAAAAAATAATATGCTTATACCATTGATTGCAGGGACATTGGTTAAAGAGGTAATTTGGTTTTGTATTGGGAGCTGAGTGAGGTTGGTGACATCACGTCTATACATATCTCCCAGCTTCCAAGCGTTAGTGATGGGTATCGCGCACCTGTTTTATCCATTTAAATTCTACAGATTCAAAAAAGTAGTTTAAGCTGCGCTCCTGCAGGAAGGGATCAAAGTACACAGATGCAGTTTATGGGCCGTTTATTCGACACTTTTGAAAGTAATCCATCTTCTTCATCAGGATATCACCATGTAACCAAGTGGTCCTTGCAACAGCTGCCACATCATCCAGATCTCATCAGAGTTCAGTGTTCACAACCTCACAAGGAGAGGGAATCCTGTTTATTCTCCCCTGTCTCCTCAGATAAGACCCTATTGTTTGCTCTGCAGCTTTCCTAGACTCATTCTTGCAGAATTGTAGTTTGATTAGGAACTATAGGCCTGATTCTAGAGCAATAGACCAGCATTGTTCAACCCGGTCTTGATGAGGGGCTGTGCTGGAGTCAGGCTATGTGCGCACGTGTGCGCTCTGCACCGCACCTAAAAGGTGCGCTTCAGAGCGCAGCTGAAAAGCTCCGTTCTGAAGTGCATGGTGCCGGCAGATTCGTGCGCTCTGCATGCTGCCTCTCCCTATAGACAGCATGCAAACCGCACGGAAGTGACATGTCACTTCTTAGAACGCAGCGATTCGGGCAGCAGACGAATCGCTGCGTTCTAATATGCCACGTGCGCACGGCTCCTGCACAATCTCCATAGACTGTGCAGGGGACGCAGGACGCATGCAGTTACGCTGCGGTGCAGAACGCAGCATAACTGCATGCAATACGCACACGTGCGCACATAACCCCAGACTCTTTTGATTTATCAAGACCACTAGACCAGCGTTGTTCACCACGGTCTTGTTGAGGGGCATGCCTCTTCCTGGATCAGGTCAGTCAGAGAAGTGGCGCGAACCTTTGTGTACGCCTTGACCTAAATCCTACCCCACTCTCTGCTAGCGTTAGTTTTGTGGTGTAGCAAACTCCACGCCTTTTTGTCATGCCCCGACTCTAATTCATTTTGTTCCTAGCTGAAGAAAAATGGTGTGAGATGAGAACACCAAAAGCTGCAAAATTTTTTGCCAAAACATAACTTTTTAAAACTTTGATGAATCGGACCCTATTAGTACACTTACTAACCAAACCTTGGTGGTTTAGTCCTCTTATCCAGGTAAAACAATGTATTTCTAAATCTGTATACATAAGGGTATGTTAACTTGGCTTTTTTTTTTTTTAATCGTGTTTTGATTGGATTATCTCAGAAAATTGCCTTTAAAAAAACTCGTTTGTTTTACCGGAGACTTTGTGTTCATCATTGGCTGAGTGAGTACCACCGTGCCGTGCGGCACAGCGCTGCCCCCGCGACCCTGCACCTCACCAGGCCCCGTAACCCGCCTGACATCCATCCTAGCCCTCTCCGGGCCCCGGGACAACCAACCCCCTACCCACGGAGGGGAGAACCAACATCCAAGCTGCTCCCTGTCATCGCTCCCGGGATCCCCGTCCAGAGCAGCGGTGGTGTCACAACCTCACCACAACCGTGGGTGGCGTCACGGACAATATCAAATCCCCAAAACCAATCCCCCCCCCTTTTCACTCACGGGCGAGGAGCGCCGCTCGAGGCCCCGGATCCGGCCCGCCGCTCGAGCCACCAAGAGCAGCGAGCAAGCAGGCCGCAGAAGAGCCGGACCCGAGCAGTGGGCGAGCACAGCGTCCCCTCCTCCGCCCGCGACAACTTGGCGTCATGAACAGGATCTTACCGCTCTGCCGTCTGGTAGAGGTGCGCCTTGTGACCGCCGGAGGTGTCCGGCCGAAAATTTTGAGAAGCCGCCATTTTGGGCGCGAAAAATTCCCGCTCGAGCATCTCCTCGAGCAGTGAAGGCGCGAAGGCCTAAACCCCGCCCATGTAGAGGAGGAGCCGGAAGGAGACTAAGGGGGACGGAATGGCGACTGGCCGCATGTGAGCGCGGCTATAAAAGCGGGGACGCCAGGACCCTGCGGCCATCTTGTTGTTCCTGGAAGAGGCCGCCACGATGTACCAGCCGTCCCGCAGCACCGTAGCCCCCGCGCCCGGGACCGCGGCGTGCGTGGAGGTCCGGACCGCTCAGTTGCAACTACGGCTGCAGATCCGGATGCAGCTCCTCTTGGAGGAGTGGGAGGCCGACATGGCGGAGGTAGTGGAAGCCGTACGGAGACACGAGGAGGAGGGCGTTTTGGACAGGCGGGTAAGTGACTCACGCCCCTGTACACCTAGCGGGTCGGTCATCGCGGCCGTGGGGCCCGGCCTACACCCGCTCGCCCTGCTACCTCCCCCGCCACCCGTATTGGCTGCAGCTGCCCCGTCACTAGGCCCGCTACCATCACCACCGGTAGCGGTACCCTGCCCATCCGCCCCGGCGGACCGGTCTGCAGCAGAGGTCCATGACCACACGAAACTGCTGCCGTGGAAAAAGCATAAGCCCGAGCCCGTTGGCGAAGTCGTACCGGAGGTACCGGTGACCATGCCTGACCCCGTGCCGGCTCCGTCAGCCCATCTCATGCAGGAAATTGCCATGTGGCATTTGCCATGTGAACAATGAGGCAGCTAATGCTCTTTCTCATCTTCAGTTAGATGCTTTCCGAGCACTTATTCCGGACGCGGAATTGGAAGAGATTGCTTGTCCTCCGAACCTGTGGGATCTGATTTGGAGTTGATGTCTTTGTATATTAGGAGATCAGTGGCTCCAAGAACATGGGCTGATTATTCAGCTGCATGGAAAGTTTGGACGGGGATTTTGTGATTTTTTGGGTATTGGTTATTATGTTGATAAGTTGCGTACAGTGTTGTTCCTGGTAAATAGCTTGGTTGGTAAGAGGTGGATATTTTCCTCTATTTCAAAGCTCTTGGTTGGTGTTTCCTTTTTTCTGAAATTGGCAGGTAACCCCACGCTTGTTAGTTATTTTCCTGTTAAGCAGTATTTAAAGGGCTATAGGAAAGAGGTGAGTAAGCCGGATGAGAGACATCCGATTTCTTTTAGTTTGCTTCAAAAGCTGTGGGTAATTCTACGCATAATCTGTAGGGATGAATATGAGACATGTCTATTTAGAACTGCTTTTGTTTTAGCATTTTTTGGAGCTTTTCGTGTTGGGGAACTTGCTTTCCCAAATAAATCGGTTCATTCGGGTATTTTTTTAGAAGATATAAGCTTTGTAAAATCGTCATTGTTAATTTTTCTTAGGAGATCGAAGACGGACCAAGCAGGTAAAGGGTGTTTTATAAAATTAAATTAAACACCTGGTAATGGGATTTGCCCAGTTCAGAATATTCGGAATTGGCTTGGAGTAAGGTCATCTCAAAAGGGTGTACTTTTTTTACACAAAGACTTTTCTCCAACAACAATTTTTCAATTTAATTCTGTTGTGAAGAAATTTTTGGGTTTGGGAGAGATGAAGATTACTTCACACTCCTTTAGGATTGGAGCCGCCTCTGAAGAAGCTAGATTACGTCTTGGGGCTAAAGAAATTATGAAATTGGCAAGATGGGAATCAAACAGATACAAATTGTATGTTAGACCAAATTTGTTTATTATAAATTGATTTTTGTTCTGTTAGGTCCTTTAGTTATATGGATTTTAGGACATTCGTTTATCTTCTGGGCCCAGAAGAGGGCATCGCAGATAATCTACTCTATGAACTTGTTAAATGTTCGGTGGTTTGGTTTCAGAGGGTTATCTTGGAGGGAGGTAAAACATATGTTAAGGAAGTTAGTGGTACAGCGGCCTCTATTTCAAAGCTCTTGGGAATTATTATCCATGCTGGAGGTAATGACCTAGGTAAAATCAGGACGCTTGTTTTTTTGTCGGAAATGCGCTCTGATTTTTCCTTATTTAAAAGCTGTTTTCCGGGAACGGTTTTTATTTTTTCTGAAATCGTCCCTCGTTTAGCTTGGGCCAGCAAGGAATTCATTTTTTTAGAGAGGGTTAGGAAAATGGTTAATAGGTCAATGTGTAAATTTATGTTAAAAGTTGGAGGTTTTTCTTTCAAGCACAAGGATTTGGAGGGTTTTGTTCCCGGCATTATAGAATTGATTTAGTCCACTTATCTGATATTGGGTTGGATATGTTCAATGTGGGGATTCAATCAATTATTGAGAAATGGCTGTGGTGTTTTTTGGGGGGGGCCATGACTCTTGGCTTGTGGGATAATCGCCCAGTGGATTTGGACATTCAGTGTATGCTAATGGACATTGTTTTTTACATGAATTTATTTATTTATATTTATTGGAATTTTAGCAATCCCTTAATAAACATCACGGCTTATTTCTTCCAATGTTATTTTGTGTCTTTGTGCCTTTATTTTTAGCTAGATGGGAGTGGGTCTTGTGCTACCATGTGACTGGACAAAGTTTTAGTCAGGCAGGTTCTACGCAATCTGGGCCAAATTTTAGTAGCCAAATGTCTGCATTTGGACAGGTAAACAGTGGACAAAGTAATATTTTTGGTCAGTCTCCTGGCTTCCAACCTCCATTTAGTAAGCAAGAATCTGGTTCTATCAGTGCACAACCATCTTCTGCATTTGGAATTGCACAATCTGCACAAGTTAGCAAGACAGCAGCCACTGAGAAAATGTCAATTTTTGGTCAGTCAATTTTTGGTCAGTCAATTTTTGGTCAGTGAATTTTTGGTACCACGACACAAATAAGTACCAGTTCTAGTGCTGCGGACTGCACTTTTACACAGGTAGCCTCCAATTCAGAGCAGAGTTTCAAACCTCCCGCTCATACAACTTTCAAGCCAATCCTACCGAGAGCAAATAAATCAGATGAAACTTCGGCATCATCTTTTAGCATGTCAAGTAAAAACGAGTCAAAAGATCCACCCCTATTTGGAGCTCCTACAACGTCATCGACATCTGGGAACGTCAACTTCTTCTCTATGTCTTCAGAGAAGAAAAACAAAGGTGAAGCAGGAACACCCAGACCTTCATTTGCAAGTGCCAATAGTAGAACTGAAATTCAAGGTAAGAGCATTTTTTTTCAAAAGTAGATTTTCTGTTATACTATGTCCGTAACAAAATATTTTATAAAATAAATAAATCCTGAACTGTAGCGTTGTCTGATATTGTTTTGGACTCTACACACTGCTCAGCTAAAAATCTGTTACTGATCCTCCACTTTTCCAGCCAGTCTTTGTTGATGGAGTGTAGTGGTGACGTCACAATTGCAACAAACATGATGGCTGCAGTCAATCCTTCGGCTCAGTATCTTGTGTCTTCATGAGCATCACCACTGAGCCCTGTGATGTCACTGCCATAGGGTGGGGAAAGCATCAGAAAGCTGCACCTACAAAGGGTTAATAACTTTGATTTTATTTTTCTCCTAGAGTAAACCTATACACACACCATTTTAAAATGGGAAAACCCTTATATGTCTGTGTCCTTATATGTCTGTGTCCTTAAATGTCTGTGTCTTTATTTGTCTGTGTCCTTATTTGTCTGTGTCCTTCTTTTCTAAAGATTTGCTTCTTTTTTTTTTTAACAGCTATCCCCTCAAGCTCTGTGGCTAGCAAAGGAGAACGTTCTGCTGGTGCTCAACACACTGTCCCAGGCTCCCCCAGTGAGATGGACACTTTTTTTAATTAAGAATTTGCCTAGTAAATTTAATTAAAAAAAACATCATGGAGGATTTCTTTAAGAAATATGGGAAGATTCTGCGTATAAACTGCAGGATAAAGCAAAAAAATGTCATCTATCCAATTTAATAACCATGTGAGTAAAATGAAAAAAATAATATGCTTATACCATTGATTGCAGGGACATTGGTTAAAGAGGTAATTTGGTTTTGTATTGGGAGCTGAGTGAGGTTGGTGACATCACGTCTATACATATCTCCCAGCTTCCAAGCGTTAGTGATGGGTATCGCGCACCTGTTTTATCCATTTAAATTCTACAGATTCAAAAAAGTAGTTTAAGCTGCGCTCCTGCAGGAAGGGATCAAAGTACACAGATGCAGTTTATGGGCCGTTTATTCGACACTTTTGAAAGTAATCCATCTTCTTCATCAGGATATCACCATGTAACCAAGTGGTCCTTGCAACAGCTGCCACATCATCCAGATCTCATCAGAGTTGAGTGTTCACAACCTCACAAGGAGAGCGAATCCTGTTTATTCTCCCCTGTCTCCTCAGATAAGACCCTATTGTTTGCTCTGCAGCTTTCCTAGACTCATTCTTGCAGAATTGTAGTTTGATTAGGAACTATAGGCCTGATTCTAGAGCAATAGACCAGCATTGTTCAACCCGGTCTTGATGAGGGGCTGTGCTGGAGTCAGGCTATGTGCGCACGTGTGCGCTCTGCACCGCACCTAAAAGGTGCGCTTCAGAGCGCAGCTGAAAAGCTCCGTTCTGAAGTGCATGGTGCCGGCAGATTCGTGCGCTCTGCATGCTGCCTCTCCCTATAGACAGCATGCAAACCGCACGGAAGAAGTGACATGTCACTTCTTAGAACGCAGCGATTCGGGCAGCAGCCGAATCGCTGCGTTCTAATATGCCACGTGCGCACGTCTCCTGCACAATCTCCATAGACTGTGCAGGGGACGCAGGACGCATGCAGTTACGCTGCGGTGCAGAACGCAGCATAACTGCATGCAATACGCACACGTGCGCACATAACCCCAGACTCTTTTGATTTATCAAGACCACTAGACCAGCGTTGTTCACCACGGTCTTGTTGAGGGGCATGCCTCTTCCTGGATCAGGTCAGTCAGAGAAGTGGCGCGAACCTTTGTGTACGCCTTGACCTAAATCCTACCCCAGTCTCTGCTAGCGTTAGTTTTGTGGTGTAGCAAACTCCACGGCTTTTTGTCATGCCCCGACTCTAATTCATTTTGTTCCTAGCTGAAGAAAAATGGTGTGAGATGAGAACACCAAAAGCTGCAAAATTTTTTGCCAAACCATAACTTTTTAAAACTTTGATGAATCGGACCCTATTAGTACACTTACTAACCAAACCTTGGTGGTTTAGTCCTCTTAGCCAGGTAAAACAATGTATTTCTAAATCTGTATACATAAGGGTATGTTAACATGGCTTTTTTTTTTTTTAATCGGGTTTTGATTGGATTATCTCAGAAAATTGCCTTTAAAAAAACTCCCATATTCCTATTCTTTTTTGATGTAAAAGAGACTTGCTTTTCATAAGTTCAGGTCTATATTTGGACAAATTAATCCCAGTAAATCTGCATCTCCTTTTGCCCAAGTACCATCTAGTCAATCTACATCTCTCTTTGCCCAAGCGACTAATAACCCATCTGCATCTTTCTTTACACAGCCTACAACTGGCCAGTCAGCCTCCCCCTTTGGAAGCAATACTTCTATATTTTCCCAGGCAACATCTGAGTCATCAGCAGCATCTAGACAGTCTGAGGATGGCTCAAATCAGGGTCCACAATTTGGACAACAATCCCCTAGTAATAGATTTTTGCTTGGCCAGACACCCTCCAACCCGACCCAGACACCTATGTTTGCGCAGAATGAACAGCCCCTGTAAAAGCATAGCGCAGGGGCTGCATAATAACACTGACCCCCCCTCCCCTTATTCTTACATGTTTCGTAATTGTTTTTACATAGGTGAGATATTAAAAGATTAATAGTGTTTCTGCCTAGTAACGCAAGCAAGCCCATGATGGCAAATGGGCTTGCTGCGCACCAATTTTGAGTGTTAGGCTAAGTGCGCACTTTGCGTTTTTTCATGCGTTTCCGCAGCGTTTTGAACTGCAGCGTTTTAATGCCAAAATGCATGCGTTTTGATTTTCAAGCAAAGTCTATGGGAAATTGTGATTTCTTGTTCGCACGATGCCGTTAAAAACGCAGCATTTCATTTGCAGACAATTTGGCAAAAACTCACCATTTAAAGAAGCAACATGTCAATTGCTTTTGCCATTTTGGCAGCGTTTTGCTAACATTAGAGTCAATGAGAACTTTCAAAACGCAACCTAAATCAAAATCCCAGCGTTTTCCTTGCGTTTTTGACAAAATACACGCATGTGTTTTTGTCTTTATAATAAGGGCATGATATATATGTATATGATATATATGTCTGTGTCTTTACACACACACATAGTCCGACAATTAAATTAATGAAAATCCACAATTTAACGTTATTTTATGTATAAATATTAAAACACAGTTATAATTTTAATAAAATTAGCTATTTTGTGTATGATTTTACTCATGATATGTTATCATTTTTTTTTGTTTTTTTCAAAGTGTTTGAATGTTTAAACTTAATTTAGTAGTGTATTTGTTTTCAAAACGCATCTGACTTTAATCAATGAAAAATCATGTAAATCGCGGTAAAAACACGGCTAAAACGCGGTAAACACGCAAGCGTATTTATAGCGTTTTTGTGGTCAAAATCAAATTTGACAAAGACAATTTCTGCCAGAGGATGCGTTTAGAACTGCAAGTAACTCAACGTAAAGTGCGCACATAGCCTTAGGATTGGTGCTGTTTTTTTCTGCGCGTTTTTTTTGTGTATAAAAATACACGCGGTTGTCAGCTGTGTGCCAGTCACAGCTGACAAGACAGATTTTTGTCATGGAGGTGTGGCGCCCTGGGCAAGCCAGGTCGTCACAGAACAACACCAACACACCCCACACCCCGGTTAGGCACACCAAAGCCAAACACAAAACCCTTGTTGCCTCCCTCCAGGGGCTGATGTCCACACCAGGGGGTGGGCCAGGCGGTTGGTCCCGCCCACCGAGGAGTGCACAGTCCTGGAGGCGGGAAAACAAAAAGGAGACTAGTTTTGGAGTTCTGTGGAGGAGGAAGTAAAGTGGTAGAGGAGCAGTCTGAAGTCGGTCCAGGTGTGTGGCCCGGACGGTACAGCAAGGTTGGCAGACGGTGGTGACCGTCTGCAGGAGAGGCCGATTGGAGTGAGCCGTAAGGACCGTGGACGGGCGGTGGCCCGTCGGTACCGGACCGGCGAGCAAAGAGAAGCCAGCACCATCCGGCAGGGCTTACGGACCACGACAAGGCTAGGAGTCGCCGTTGAATTTGTCAAATCCGTTAGCGAAGGTAACCTCCTGGGTTTCCCAGCAGTCAAGTCCCGATAGAAGGCGACAGCTCAACCGTGAAGGGAAACACAGTCACCGCCAAGGCTAAAGTTCCCAGGGCCAGAGCCTGCGGGCAAAAGAGGCTCCTTCAGCAACCATCCAAGCTGGGGAGCGGGTTACCGGTGGGAACCCATCGGAACCGTACACACTACACATGTGCAGGGAAAGGCAGTCACCATCAGCCTGCCGGGAGGAGAAACACCGCAGCCGTCTGTGGGACCTGTCCATCCAGCCGTTTGTTTTACCGGAGACTTTGTGTTCATCATTGGCTGAGTGAGTACCACCGTGCCGTGCGGCACAGCGCTGCCCCCGCGACCCTGCACCTCACCAGGCCCCGTAACCCGCCTGACAATATCAAATCCCCAAAACCAATCCCCCCCCTTTTCACTCACGGGCGAGGAGCGCCGCTCGAGGCCCCGGATCCGGCCCGCCGCTCGAGCCACCAAGAGCAGCGAGCAAGCAGGCCGCAGAAGAGCCGGACCCGAGCAGTGGGCGAGCACAGCGTCCCCTCCTCCGCCCGCGACAACTTGGCGTCATGAACAGGATCTTACCGCTCTGCCGTCTGGTAGAGGTGCGCCTTGTGACCGCCGGAGGTGTCCGGCCGAAAATTTTGAGAAGCCGCCATTTTGGGCGCGAAAAATTCCCGCTCGAGCATCTCCTCGAGCAGTGAAGGCGCGAAGGCCTAAACCCCGCCCCTGTAGAGGAGGAGCCGGAAGGAGACTAAGGGGGACGGAATGGCGACTGGCCGCATGTGAGCGCGGCTATAAAAGCGGGGACGCCAGGACCCTGCGGCCATCTTGTTGTTCCTGGAAGAGGCCGCCACGATGTACCAGCCGTCCCGCAGCACCGTAGCCCCCGCGCCCAGGACCACGGCGTGCGTGGAGGTCAGGACCGCTCAGTTGCAACTACGGCTGCAGATCCGGATGCAGCTCCTCTTGGAGGAGTGGGAGGCCGACATGGCGGAGGTAGTGGAAGCCGTACGGAGACACGAGGAGGAGGGCGTTTTGGACAGGCGGGTAAGTGACTCACGCCCCTGTACACCTAGCGGGTCGGTCATCGTGGCCGTGGGGCCCGGCCTACACCCGCTCGCCCTGCTACCTCCCCCGCCACCCGTATTGGCTGCAGCTGCCCCGTCACTAGGCCCGCTACCATCACCACCGGTAGCGGTACCCTGCCCATCCGCCCCGGCGGACCGGTCTGCAGCAGAGGTCCATGACCACACGAAACTGCTGCCGTGGAAAAAGCATAAGCCCGAGCCCGTTGGCGAAGTCGTACCGGAGGTACCGGTGACCATGCCTGACCCCGTGCCGGCTCCGTCAGCCCGTCTCATGCAGGAAATTGCCATGTGGCATTTGCCATGTGAACAATGAGGCAGCTAATGCTCTTTCTCATCTTCAGTTAGATGCTTTCCGAGCACTTATTCCGGACACGGAATTGGAAGAGATTGCTTGTCCTCCGAACCTGTGGGATCTGATTTGGAGTTGATGTCTTTGTATATTAGGAGATCGGTGGCTCCAAGAACATGGGCTGATTATTCAGCTGCATGGAAAGTTTGGACGGGGATTTTGTGATTTTTTGGGTATTGGTTATTATGTTGATAAGTTGCGTACAGTGTTGTTCCTGGTACATAGCTTGGTTGGTAAGAGGTGGATATTTTCCTCTATTTCAAAGCTCTTGGTTGGTGTTTCCTTTTTTCTGAAATTGGCAGGTAACCCCACGCTTGTTAGTTATTTTCCTGTTAAGCAGTATTTAAAGGGCTATAGGAAAGAGGTGAGTAAGCCGGATGAGAGACATCCGATTTCTTTTAGTTTGCTTCAAAAGCTGTGGGTAATTCTACGCATAATCTGTAGGGATGAATATGAGACATGTCTATTTAGAACTGCTTTTGTTTTAGCATTTTTTGGAGCTTTTCGTGTTGGGGAACTTGCTTTCCCAAATAAATCGGTTCATTCGGGTATTTTTTTAGAAGATATAAGCTTTGTAAAATCGTCATTGTTAATTTTTCTTAGGAGATCGAAGACGGACCAAGCAGGTAAAGGGTGTTTTATAAAATTAAATTAAACACCTGGTAATGGGATTTGCCCAGTTCAGAATATTCGGAATTGGCTTGGAGTAAGGTCATCTCAAAAGGGTGTACTTTTTTTACACAAAGACTTTTCTCCAACAACAATTTTTCAATTTAATTCTGTTGTGAAGAAATTTTTGGGTTTGGGAGAGATGAAGATTACTTCACACTCCTTTAGGATTGGAGCCGCCTCTGAAGAAGCTAGATTACGTCTTGGGGCTAAAGAAATTATGAAATTGGCAAGATGGGAATCAAACAGATACAAATTGTATGTTAGACCAAATTTGTTTATTATAAATTGATTTTTGTTCTGTTAGGTCCTTTAGTTATATGGATTTTAGGACATTCGTTTATCTTCTGGGCCCAGAAGAGGGCATCGCAGATAATCTACTCTATGAACTTGTTAAATGTTCGGTGGTTTGGTTTCAGAGGGTTATCTTGGAGGGAGGTAAAACATATGTTAAGGAATTTAGTGGTTCAGTGGTCTAGCCCCAATGCAATTATTATCCATGCTGGAGGTAATGAACTAGGTAAAATCAGGACGCTTGTTTTTTTGTCGGAAATGCGCTCTGATTTTTCCTTATTTAAAATTGTTTAAAATTGTTTTCCGGGAACGGTTTTTATTTTTTCTGAAATCGTCCCTCGTTTAGCTTGGGCCAGCAAGGAATTCATTTTTTTAGAGAGGGTTAGGAAAATGGTTAATAGGTCAATGTGTAAATTTATGTTAAAAGTTGGAGGTTTTTCTTTCAAGCACAAGGATTTGGAGGGTTTTGTTCCCGGCATTATAGAATTGATTTAGTCCACTTATCTGATATTGGGTTGGATATGTTCAATGTGGGGATTCAATCAATTATTGAGAAATGGCTGTGGTGTTTTTTGGGGGGGGCCATGACTCTTGGCTTGTGGGATAATCGCCCAGTGGATTTGGACATTCAGTGTATGCTAATGGACATTGTTTTTTACATGAATTTATTTATTTATATTTATTGGAATTTTAGCAATCCCTTAATAAACATCACGGCTTATTTCTTCCAATGTTATTTTGTGTCTTTGTGCCTTTATTTTTAGCTAGATGGGAGTTGGTCTTGTGCTACCATGTGACTGGACAAAGTTTTAGTCAGGCAGGTTCTACGCAATCTGGGCCAAATTTTAGTAGCCAAATGTCTGCATTTGGACAGGTAAACAGTGGACAAAGTAATATTTTTGGTCAGTCTCCTGGCTTCCAACCTCCATTTAGTAAGCAAGAATCTGGTTCTATCAGTGCACAACCATCTTCTGCATTTGGAATTGCACAATCTGCACAAGTTAGCAAGACAGCAGCCACTGAGAAAATGTCAATTTTTGGTCAGTCAATTTTTGGTCAGTCAATTTTTGGTACCACGACACAAATAAGTACCAGTTCTAGTGCTGCGGACTGCACTTTTACACAGGTAGCCTCCAATTCAGAGCACAGTTTCAAACCTCCCGCTCATACAACTTTCAAGCCAATCCTACCGAGAGCAAATAAATCAGATGAAACTTCGGCATCATCTTTTAGCATGTCAAGTAAAAACGAGTCAAAAGATCCACCCCTATTTGGAGCTCCTACAACGTCATCGACATCTGGGAACGTCAACTTCTTCTCTATGTCTTCAGAGAAGAAAAACAAAGGTGAAGCAGGAACACCCAGACCTTCATTTGCAAGTGCCAATAGTAGAACTGAAATTCAAGGTGAGAGCATTTTTTTTCAAAAGTAGATTTTCTGTTATATTATGTCCGTAACAAAATATTTTATAAAAAGAAATAAATCCTGAACTGTAGCGTTGTCTGATATTGTCTTGGACTCTACACACTGCTCAGCTAAAAATCTGTTACTGATCCTCCACTTTTCCAGCCAGTCTTTGTTGATGGAGTGTAGTGGTGACGTCACAATTGCAACAAACATGATGGCTGCAGTCAATCCTTCGGCTCAGTATCTTGTGTCTTCATGAGCATCACCACTGAGCCCTGTGATGTCACTGCCATAGGGTGGGGAAAGCATCAGAAAGCTGCACCTACAAAGGGTTAATAACTTTGATTTTATTTTTCTCCTAGAGTAAACCTATACACACACCATTTTAAAATGGGAAAACCCTTATATGTCTGTGTCCTTAAATGTCTGTGTCTTTATTTGTCTGTGTCCTTATTTGTCTGTGTCCTTCTTTTCTAAAGATTTGCTTCTTTTTTTTTTTAACAGCTATCTCCTCAAGCTCTGTGGCTAGCAAAGGAGAACGTTCTGCTGGTGCTCAACACACTGTCCCAGGCTCCCCCAGTGAGATGGACACTTTTTTTTTTAATTAAGAATTTGCCTAGTAAATTTAATTAAAAAAAACATCATGGAGGATTTCTTTAAGAAATATGGGAAGATTCTGCGTATAAACTGCAGGATAAAGCAAAAAAATGTCATCTATCCAATTTAATAACCATGTGAGTAAAATGAAAAAAATAATATGCTTATACCATTCATTGCAGGGACATTGGTTAAAGAGGTAATTTGGTTTTGTATTGGGAGCTGAGTGAGGTTGGTGACATCACGTCTATACATATCTCCCAGCTTCCAAGCGTTAGTGATGGGTATCGCGCACCTGTTTTATCCATTTAAATTCTACAGATTCAAAAAAGTAGTTTAAGCTGCGCTCCTGCAGGAAGGGATCAAAGTACACAGATGCAGTTTATGGGCCGTTTATTCGACACTTTTGAAAGTAATCCATCTTCTTCATCAGGATATCACCATGTAACCAAGTGGTCCTTGCAACAGCTGCCACATCATCCAGATCTCATCAGAGTTGAGTGTTCACAACCTCACAAGGAGAGGGAATCCTGTTTATTCTCCCCTGTCTCCTCAGATAAGACCCTATTGTTTGCTCTGCAGCTTTCCTAGACTCATTCTTGCAGAATTGTAGTTTGATTAGGAACTATAGGCCTGATTCTAGAGCAATAGACCAGCATTGTTCAACCCGGTCTTGATGAGGGGCTGTGCTGGAGTCAGGCTATGTGCGCACGTGTGCGCTCTGCACCGCACCTAAAAGGTGCGCTTCAGAGCGCAGCTGAAAAGCTCCGTTCTGAAGTGCATGGTGCCGGCAGATTCGTGCGCTCTGCATGCTGCCTCTCCCTATAGACAGCATGCAAACCGCACGGAAGAAGTGACATGTCACTTCTTAGAACGCAGCGATTCGGGCAGCAGCCGAATCGCTGCGTTCTAATATGCCACGTGCGCACGGCTCCTGCACAATCTCCATAGACTGTGCAGGGGACGCAGGACGCATGCAGTTACGCTGCGGTGCAGAACGCAGCATAACTGCATGCAATACGCACACGTGCGCACATAACCCCAGACTCTTTTGATTTATCAAGACCACTAGACCAGCGTTGTTCACCACGGTCTTGTTGAGGGGCATGCCTCTTCCTGGATCAGGTCAGTCAGAGAAGTGGCGCGAACCTTTGTGTACACCTTGACCTAAATCCTACCCCAGTCTCTGCTAGCGTTAGTTTTGTGGTGTAGCAAACTCCACGGCTTTTTGTCATGCCCCGACTCTAATTCATTTTGTTCCTAGCTGAAGAAAAATGGTGTGAGATGAGAACACCAAAAGCTGCAAAATTTTTTGCCAAAACATAACTTTTTAAAACTTTGATGAATCGGACCCTATTAGTACACTTACTAACCAAACCTTGGTGGTTTAGTCCTCTTAGCCAGGTAAAACAATGTATTTCTAAATCTGTATACATAAGGGTATGTTGATGTGAAGCCCCACAGGTGTTGTGTCGGTGCATTACCTTCAGGGACTCCACTCAGCTGGATCTGGTCACAGGTAGGAGATCTTCTTCTTGTCGTGACGCCACTCTCAGTATTGCGGCCAGTAGGGACCGCCACTGCAGGTTGAGGGACGTCTGGGGCTGATGGTGAGTGCAGTTAGTTGGAATAGCCTCCTGAGAGTGAGGCAAGCCCCAGGGCCCTGTGTAGGTGCGTAGAACCACAAGGCGCAGAATAACTCCACACAGGCAGAATGTCTTTCAGGGTTTTTACTCACTTCAGGTGGCAGGGTGAGTAACCCGGGCGTAGCTGGGATGAACCAGGCTGGAACCAGGTATCCTTCAGGCTGACTTCTGGTGGTGACTACCAACTCGCCTTCCTTAGCCCTTGGTGGTTTGGGGTGACCCCGACTTTTAGTCCCTATGGGGGTCACCCAGGGAAGTTGCTGAAGCCTCTCTCCCCTTCGTTTGCCGTTTGCTTGTGGCCTGGACCAGCTCACTCCAGCTGCTTGCCTCCTGTGAGCTATGGGCCCTAACTGTGGCTACGTGGCTGCGGCTTTTGTGGTGTTGTGGTGTGGGCTTTGAGGGCCCCACACCGGCAGGTTTAGCAGGGAAAGGTGGATCTATCCCCGCTCCGGGATCTGCCGCCCGTTTGGGCCTGGTTCTCCCTAGCAGTCTCCTTACTTCCCACTCTGTGCTCTCTCTCTAGCTGGAGATGGGTTTCGGGTAGCACTCCTAGGTGACCGTTCTCCCCCGTCGGTAGCCACTGCGCGGACGCTGTCAGACTACAGCAGCCCAGGGGAAGGGGTCAGCTCTCCTCGGAGCTCCCTGGACTCTGCTCTGAACCGGCTCACATCTGGGACCTTCACTGCTGCTCCTGTCAGAGCTTCACTTTCCTGCTCCTCACTCCTCCACACTCTGCTGCAGACTGTTTACTCCTCCTTCTCTTTTCCCTTTTGTGCCTGCCTACGCCACCTAGCAACCAGACTCTCTTACCACACCCCTTGAGAGGAGATGGAGGCTTTTGGCCCCCTCCACTATTCCAGTGGAGGTGAAGGCTTTTCCCCCTCCTGGGATCCCCAGGGGTCCTCTCAAAGGTACATGTGTGAGACCTGATCACTATGCGCCTGTGTAGTCACACCTCGGTCAGCCTTCTGGATTACCTGTATTGTACTGTCCCCAGCATGGGTGCAGTACTCAGTGGTGCCTGACCAGGTCAGGGGCGCCACATTCCCCCTTAGTTATCACCAGCACGTCCTCGGGCTGCAAGACAACATTTTAAAATGCATAAAACATTAAAACATGTAAAACATTTTTAAAAGCACCAGGTACCATACATCACCACCCTCCACCCACAAGTCCGTTAACCCACCCAAAACCCTCTCACGTTGGCCGCGCCTTCAGCCACTTCTGGCAGGATGTAGAGGCGGCTTTCATGGTCTGGTGGTCTTCAGGGCATACCTGGCCTGGTGGAGCCGCGCCTTCAGCCTCTTCTGGCAGGATCCAGAGGCGGCCTCCACAGTTGGTGCTGACCAGGTACCCTCTTTGTGGTGGAGAGCCAGGCCCCATAAACAGGCATGCTCTCTGGTTGCAGGTAAGCCAAGGCCCTATATACGGACGTGCTCCCTGGTTGCAGACGAGCCAAGCCCCTAAACAGGCTGACTCTGGTGGTGGTGGTGCCCTCTGGTGTAACTATTTACACTGCGAGAGTTTGTGGCTATAGCCAGTTCATAGCCTTAAGGTTCATTTCTCACATGAGTTTATGTGGGCACATTCTTAAACTTGTAAAACGTTGCAAAACAAACTTTTTCAAACTGGTAACTTCTTTGCTTCTCTGTACTTTATGTGGATTCCTCCATACCAGGGCTTGGGCCTGTAGGGCTGCGGCACCTGTTGCTTCCTTGATCTCTTTCTTCATCTGTGGTTGTCTCATCAGTAGGTCCTTTGTCTTTTCTTTCTTTATCGCTGTCTTTCCTATTGACAAAAATGCCTTCTTTGATACCAGGTGCAACGATGAATCCGTATCCTGACTTCAGGCTAAAGTCTTCCACAATTCCTCTACAAAGGGGTCCTCTGACCTGTGCTTTGGCTCTTCTCAGGAACCGTTTTTCTTCTAGGTCTCTGGCCGTTATGTCATCTCTTTGCTCTGGGGATGGCGGAGCAGGTGACAACTGGTTTCGGCTACGGCGCCGTGTCTTGCGGGCTTGATTCTGCTGGGTGGCTGCTTCACTGCTGGCAGGCTCCCAGGTGAGGTTGCTGGATAAATCTTCCTCTTCATCCCAGCGAGAATATGGCAACATCTCCGGCTCTGGGCATGGATCCACTGCTGGTGGCTCCTGAGTCAGCTCCTCAGCTTCCTGGCCTCCCCTCCCCCTTAGTTCTTCTGAGCACTCCTTTGGTGGCAGTGCTGGGGATGGACTTTCTTCAGCAGGCCCAGGCAGGGATCTCTTTGGCATGATTGCTGCAGGAGTCGTCTTGGGGGTATGCGGAGGGAGTATGTACTGGTCCACCAACCATTGTGGAAACTTGGCCTCCATGTCAGCCTTCAGCTGCCAGTATGCGGGGTCCTCCCCCAGCGTGGGCTTTCCAGCAGGGACCTCTTTGGACTGGGGAGCGGTGTCTGCTCTGGCCTTGCAGGCCGGGGAAAATGATGATGCAATCTTATCTTGGCGGGCCGCGCCCGATATGGCGGCGGCCTGGTCTTGGCGGGCCGCGCCTGACATGGCGGCGGCCTGGTCTTGGCGGGCCGCGCCTGGCATGGCGGCGGCCTGGATGGGCGTTTCTGGCGCAGCTTGGATCGACGTCGCAGCTGCGATGGGGTCTTTGCAGGCTGGGCTGGGCGTCGCTGCCTCGATCGGAGCTTGGCGGGCCGCACCTGGCGGGGCTGCGGCCTGGTTCAGCACCTCACTTGCGGCGCGGACGAGCGTTGTGGCTGCGGTGGGGTCTCGGCGGGCCGGGCCTAGCATGGCGGCGGCCTGGGTCAGCGTCACACCTGCGGCGTGGATGAGGGTCGCGGTGGCAGCCGGTTCTTTGCGGGCCGGGCAGGGCATCGCTGCAGGGACCGGGTCTTGGTGGGCCGAGCAGGGCATCGCTGCGGCGTCCTGGGCTTGGCGGGCCGCACCTGGCGTGGCTGCGGCCTGGCTCAGCGTCGCCGCGCCGGACGCCTCTTCAGGGACCGCGGACGTGACAGCAGGGGTCGGGGCACTCGCGCTGGCAGGGGTATCACTGGACTCACCCATCGGTGGCAGCATCGGGGTCTGAGTCGTCACCGCCCGATCTGGCACTCGGCGCGCGGCTCTCCCCTCATAGGCCTGAACCGCGGCAGCCATCTCCAGAAGTTCCATGCGTTCTTCTCTGATCTGCTCCACGACCCGGGTCTCCAGTCGGTCGCAGAACTGGGCCAGCTCCCGATACCACCAGGCAGCGGAGCCCGGTTCTGGGTTTCTGCGGTCAGACGCCATTTCTTCTGCGCCCTCTTCTGTACGATTTCCCAGCAGTGGACTCGTCGTTGCCTCTAGTAGCAAGCTGATCAGTTTCCGCTCTGCCTCTTTCAGCAGCTCCTCTCCCAGCAGCAGGCTTCTGGCTCCCTTTCTGTCCCGACGTCTCTGAACGCTTCCGCTCTCTTCACAAGCGAGGTCAGAACTCTGCAGGGGATCTCTGGGTAGCCACACCTCTTCGTGGGCGGTAACTTCTTCCAGCGCGGGCTGCTGTTGTTTTTCAGCGCGCTTTTCATGGTGGCAATATGGCGGCGCTTCCAATTTTTCAAGCGGACCGCCCAGGCACATGGTCACCTGTCTGGACAGGTCTAGTCCTTATCCTGTTCGTGACGCCAGATGTGAAGCCCCACAGGTGTTGTGTCGGTGCATTACCTTCAGGGACTCCACTCAGCTGGATCTGGTCACAGGTAGGAGATCTTCTTCTTGTCGTGACGCCACTCTCAGTATTGCGGCCAGTAGGGACCGCCACTGCAGGTTGAGGGACGCCTGGGGCTGATGGTGAGTGCAGTTAGTTGGAATAGCCTCCTGAGAGTGAGGCAAGCCCCAGGGCCCTGTGTAGGTGCGTAGAACCACAAGGCGCAGAATAACTCCACACAGGCAGAATGTCTTTCAGGGTTTTTACTCACTTCAGGTGGCAGGGTGAGTAACCCGGGCGTAGCTGGGATGAACCAGGCTGGAACCAGGTATCCTTCAGGCTGACTTCTGGTGGTGACTACCAACTCGCCTTCCTTAGCCCTTGGTGGTTTGGGGTGACCCCGACTTTTAGTCCCTATGGGGGTCACCCAGGGAAGTTGCTGAAGCCTCTCTCCCCTTCGTTTGCCGTTTGCTTGTGGCCTGGACCAGCTCACTCCAGCTGCTTGCCTCCTGTGAGCTATGGGCCCTAACTGTGGCTACGTGGCTGCGGCTTTTGTGGTGTTGTGGTGTGGGCTTTGAGGGCCCCACACCGGCAGGTTTAGCAGGGAAAGGTGGATCTATCCCCGCTCCGGGATCTGCCGCCCGTTTGGGCCTGGTTCTCCCTAGCAGTCTCCTTACTTCCCACTCTGTGCTCTCTCTCTAGCTGGAGATGGGTTTCGGGTAGCACTCCTAGGTGACCGTTCTCCCCCGTCGGTAGCCACTGCGTGGACGCTGTCAGACTACAGCAGCCCAGGGGAAGGGGTCAGCTCTCCTCGGAGCTCCCTGGACTCTGCTCTGAACCGGCTCACATCTGGGACCTTCACTGCTGCTCCTGTCAGAGCTTCACTTTCCTGCTCCTCACTCCTCCACACTCTGCTGCAGACTGTTTACTCCTCCTTCTCTTTTCCCTTTTGTGCCTGCCTACGCCACCTAGCAACCAGACTCTCTTACCACACCCCTTGAGAGGAGATGGAGGCTTTTGGCCCCCTCCACTATTCCAGTGGAGGTGAAGGCTTTTCCCCCTCCTGGGATCCCCAGGGGTCCTCTCAAAGGTACATGTGTGAGACCTGATCACTATGCGCCTGTGTAGCCACACCTCGGTCAGCCTTCTGGATTACCTGTATTGTACTGTCCCCAGCATGGGTGCAGTACTCAGTGGTGCCTGACCAGGTCAGGGGCGCCACATTAACATGGCTTTTTTTTTTTTTAATCGTGTTTTGATTGGATTATCTCAGAAAATTGCCTTTAAAAAAACTCCCATATTCCTATTCTTTTTTGATGTAAAAGAGACTTGCTTTTCATAAGTTCAGGTCTATATTTGGACAAATTAATCCCAGTAAATCTGCATCTCCTTTTGCCCAAGTACCATCTAGTCAATCTACATCTCTCTTTGCCCAAGCGACTAATAACCAATCTGCATCTTTCTTTACACAGCCTACAACTGGCCAGTCAGCCTCCCCCTTTGGAAGCAATACTTCTATATTTTCCCAGGCAACATCTGAGTCATCAGCAGCATCTAGACAGTCTGAGGATGGCTCAAATCAGGGTCCACAATTTGGACAACAATCCCCTAGTAATAGATTTTTGCTTGGCCAGACACCCTCCAACCCGACCCAGACACCTATGTTTGCGCAGAATGAACAGCCCCTGTAAAAGCATAGCGCAGGGGCTGCATAATAACACTGACCCCCCCTCCCCTTATTCTTACATGTTTCGTAATTGTTTTTACATAGGTGAGATATTAAAAGATTAATAGTGTTTCTGCCTAGTAACGCAAGCAAGCCCATGATGGCAAATGGGCTTGCTGCGCACCAATTTTGAGTGTTAGGCTAAGTGCGCACTTTGCGTTTTTTCATGCGTTTCCGCAGCGTTTTGAACTGCAGCGTTTTAATGCCAAAATGCATGCGTTTTGATTTTCAAGCAAAGTCTATGGGAAATTGTGATTTCTTGTTCGCACGATGCCGTTAAAAACGCAGCATTTCATTTGCAGACAATTTGGCAAAAACTCACCATTTAAAGAAGCAACATGTCAATTGCTTTTGCCATTTTGGCAGCGTTTTGCTAACATTAGAGTCAATGAGAACTTTCAAAACGCAACCTAAATCAAAATCCCAGCGTTTTCCTTGCGTTTTTGACAAAATACACGCATGTGTTTTTGTCTTTATAATAAGGGCATGATATATATGTATATGATATATATGTCTGTGTCTTTACACACACACATAGTCCGACAATTAAATTAATGAAAATCCACAATTTAACGTTATTTTATGTATAAATATTAAAACACAGTTATAATTTTAATAAAATTAGCTATTTTGTGTATGATTTTACTCATGATATGTTATCATTTTTTTTTGTTTTTTTCAAAGTGTTTGAATGTTTAAACTTAATTTAGTAGTGTATTTGTTTTCAAAACGCATCTGACTTTAATCAATGAAAAATCATGTAAATCGCGGTAAAAACACGGCTAAAACGCGGTAAACACGCAAGCGTATTTATAGCGTTTTTGTGGTCAAAATCAAATTTGACAAAGACAATTTCTGCCAGAGGATGCGTTTAGAACTGCAAGTAACTCAACGTAAAGTGCGCACATAGCCTTAGGATTGGTGCTGTTTTTTTCTGCGCGTTTTTTTTGTGTATAAAAATACACGCGGTTGTCAGCTGTGTGCCAGTCACAGCTGACAAGACAGATTTTTGTCATGGAGGTGTGGCGCCCTGGGCAAGCCAGGTCGTCACAGAACAACACCAACACACCCCACACCCCGGTTAGGCACACCAAAGCCAAACACAAAACCCTGGTTGCCTCCCTCCAGGGGCTGATGTCCACACCAGGGGGTGGGCCAGGCGGTTGGTCCCGCCCACCGAGGAGTGCACAGTCCTGGAGGCGGGAAAACAAAAAGGAGACTAGTTTTGGAGTTCTGTGGAGGAGGAAGTAAAGTGGTAGAGGAGCAGTCTGAAGTCGGTCCAGGTGTGTGGCCCGGACGGTACAGCAAGGTTGGCAGACGGTGGTGACCGTCTGCAGGAGAGGCCGATTGGAGTGAGCCGTAAGGACCGTGGACGGGCGGTGGCCCGTCGGTACCGGACCGGCGAGCAAAGAGAAGCCAGCACCATCCGGCAGGGCTTACGGACCACGACAAGGCTAGGAGTCGCCGTTGAATTTGTCAAATCCGTTAGCGAAGGTAACCTCCTGGGTTTCCCAGCAGTCAAGTCCCGATAGAAGGCGACAGCTCAACCGTGAAGGGAAACACAGTCACCGCCAAGGCTAAAGTTCCCAGGGCCAGAGCCTGCGGGCAAAAGAGGCTCCTTCAGCAACCATCCAAGCTGGGGAGCGGGTTACCGGTGGGAACCCATCGGAACCGTACACACTACACATGTGCAGGGAAAGGCAGTCACCATCAGCCTGCCGGGAGGAGAAACACCGCAGCCGTCTGTGGGACCTGTCCATCCAGCCGTTTGTTTTACCGGAGACTTTGTGTTCATCATTGGCTGAGTGAGTACCACCGTGCCGTGCGGCACAGCGCTGCCCCCGCGACCCTGCACCTCACCAGGCCCCGTAACCCGCCTGACATCCATCCTAGCCCTCTCCGGGCCCCGGGACAACCAACCCCCTACCCACGGAGGGGAGAACCAACATCCAAGCTGCTCCCTGTCATCGCTCCCGGGATCCCCGTCCAGAGCAGCGGTGGTGTCACAACCTCACCACAACCGTGGGTGGCGTCACGGACAATATCAAATCCCCAAAACCAATCCCCCCCCCTTTTCACTCACGGGCGAGGAGCGCCGCTCGAGGCCCCGGATCCGGCCCGCCGCTCGAGCCACCAAGAGCAGCGAGCAAGCAGGCCGCAGAAGAGCCGGACCCGAGCAGTGGGCGAGCACAGCGTCCCCTCCTCCGCCCGCGACAACTTGGCGTCATGAACAGGATCTTACCGCTCTGCCGTCTGGTAGAGGTGCGCCTTGTGACCGCCGGAGGTGTCCGGCCGAAAATTTTGAGAAGCCGCCATTTTGGGCGCGAAAAATTCCCGCTCGAGCATCTCCTCGAGCAGTGAAGGCGCGAAGGCCTAAACCCCGCCCCTGTAGAGGAGGAGCCGGAAGGAGACTAAGGGGGACGGAATGGCGACTGGCCGCATGTGAGCACGGCTATAAAAGCGGGGACGCCAGGACCCTGCGGCCATCTTGTTGTTCCTGGAAGAGGCCGCCACGATGTACCAGCCGTCCCGCAGCACCGTAGCCCCCGCGCCCGGGACCGCGGCGTGCGTGGAGGTCCGGACCGCTCAGTTGCAACTACGGCTGCAGATCCGGATGCAGCTCCTCTTGGAGGAGTGGGAGGCCGACATGGCGGAGGTAGTGGAAGCCGTACGGAGACACGAGGAGGAGGGCGTTTTGGACAGGCGGGTAAGTGACTCACGCCCCTGTACACCTAGCGGGTCGGTCATCGCGGCCGTGGGGCCCGGCCTACACCCGCTCGCCCTGCTACCTCCCCCGCCACCCGTATTGGCTGCAGCTGCCCCGTCACTAGGCCCGCTACCATCACCACCGGTAGCGGTACCCTGCCCATCCGCCCCGGCGGACCGGTCTGCAGCAGAGGTCCATGACCACACGAAACTTCTGCCGTGGAAAAAGCATAAGCCCGAGCCCGTTGGCGAAGTCGTACCGGAGGTACCGGTGACCATGCCTGACCCCGTGCCGGCTCCGTCAGCCCGTCTCATGCAGGAAATTGCCATGTGGCATTTGCCATGTGAACAATGAGGCAGCTAATGCTCTTTCTCATCTTCAGTTAGATGCTTTCCGAGCACTTATTCCGGACGCGGAATTGGAAGAGATTGCTTGTCCTCCGAACCTGTGGGATCTGATTTGGAGTTGATGTCTTTGTATATTAGGAGATCGGTGGCTCCAAGAACATGGGCTGATTATTCAGCTGCATGGAAAGTTTGGACGGGGATTTTGTGATTTTTTGGGTATTGGTTATTATGTTGATAAGTTGCGTACAGTGTTGTTCCTGGTACATAGCTTGGTTGGTAAGAGGTGGATATTTTCCTCTATTTCAAAGCTCTTGGTTGGTGTTTCCTTTTTTCTGAAATTGGCAGGTAACCCCACGCTTGTTAGTTATTTTCCTGTTAAGCAGTATTTAAAGGGCTATAGGAAAGAGGTGAGTAAGCCGGATGAGAGACATCCGATTTCTTTTAGTTTGCTTCAAAAGCTGTGGGTAATTCTACGCATAATCTGTAGGGATGAATATGAGACATGTCTATTTAGATCTGCTTTTGTTTTAGCATTTTTTGGAGCTTTTCGTGTTGGGGAACTTGCTTTCCCAAATAAATCGGTTCATTCGGGTATTTTTTTAGAAGATATAAGCTTTGTAAAATCGTCATTGTTAATTTTTCTTAGGAGATCGAAGACGGACCAAGCAGGTAAAGGGTGTTTTATAAAATTAAATTAAACACCTGGTAATGGGATTTGCCCAGTTCAGAATATTCGGAATTGGCTTGGAGTAAGGTCATCTCAAAAGGGTGTACTTTTTTTACACAAAGACTTTTCTCCAACAACAATTTTTCAATTTAATTCTGTTGTGAAGAAATTTTTGGGTTTGGGAGAGATGAAGATTACTTCACACTCCTTTAGGATTGGAGCCGCCTCTGAAGAAGCTAGATTACGTCTTGGGGCTAAAGAAATTATGAAATTGGCAAGATGGGAATCAAACAGATACAAATTGTATGTTAGACCAAATTTGTTTATTATAAATTGATTTTTGTTCTGTTAGGTCCTTTAGTTATATGGATTTTAGGACATTCGTTTATCTTCTGGGCCCAGAAGAGGGCATCGCAGATAATCTACTCTATGAACTTGTTAAATGTTCGGTGGTTTGGTTTCAGAGGGTTATCTTGGAGGGAGGTAAAACATATGTTAAGGAATTTAGTGGTACAGCGGCCTCTATTTCAAAGCTCTTGGGAATTATTATCCATGCTGGAGGTAATGACCTAGGTAAAATCAGGACGCTTGTTTTTTTGTCGGAAATGCGCTCTGATTTTTCCTTATTTAAAAGCTGGTTTCCGGGAACGGTTTTTATTTTTTCTGAAATCGTCCCTCGTTTAGCTTGGGCCAGCAAGGAATTCATTTTTTTAGAGAGGGTTAGGAAAATGGTTAATAGGTCAATGTGTAAATTGATGTTAAAAGTTGGAGGTTTTTCTTTCAAGCACAAGGATTTGGAGGGTTTTGTTCCCGGCATTATAGAATTGATTTAGTCCACTTATCTGATATTGGGTTGGATATGTTCAATGTGGGGATTCAATCAATTATTGAGAAATGGCTGTGGTGTTTTTTGGGGGGGGCCATGACTCTTGGCTTGTGGGATAATCGCCCAGTGGATTTGGACATTCAGTGTATGCTAATGGACATTGTTTTTTACATGAATTTATTTATTTATATTTATTGGAATTTTAGCAATCCCTTAATAAACATCACGGCTTATTTCTTCCAATGTTATTTTGTGTCTTTGTGCCTTTATTTTTAGGTAGATGGGAGTGGGTCTTGTGCTACCATGTGACTGGACAAAGTTTTAGTCAGGCAGGTTCTACGCAATCTGGGCCAAATTTTAGTAGCCAAATGTCTGCATTTGGACAGGTAAACAGTGGACAAAGTAATATTTTTGGTCAGTCTCCTGGCTTCCAACCTCCATTTAGTAAGCAAGAATCTGGTTCTATCAGTGCACAGCCATCTTCTGCATTTGGAATTGCACAATCTGCACAAGTTAGCAAGACAGCAGCCACTGAGAAAATGTCAATTTTTGGTCAGTTAATTTTTGGTCAGTCAATTTTTGGTACCACGACACAAATAAGTACCAGTTCTAGTGCTGCGGACGGCACTTTTACACAGGTAGCCTCCAATTCAGAGCACAGTTTCAAACCTCCCGCTCATACAACTTTCAAGCCAATCCTACCGAGAGCAAATAAATCAGATGAAACTTCGGCATCATCTTTTAGCATGTCAAGTAAAAACGAGTCAAAAGATCCACCCCTATTTGGAGCTCCTACAACGTCATCGACATCTGGGAACGTCAACTTCTTCTCTTTGTCTTCAGAGAAGAAAAACAAAGGTGAAGCAGGAACACCCAGACCTTCATTTGCAAGTGCCAATAGTAGAACTGAAATTCAAGATGAGAGCATTTTTTTTTCAAAAGTAGATTTTCTGTTATATTATGTCCGTAACAAAATATTTTATAAAAAGAAATAAATCCTGAACTGTAGCGTTGTCTGATATTGTCTTGGACTCTACACACTGCTCAGCTAAAAATCTGTTACTGATCCTCCACTTTTCCAGCCAGTCTTTGTTGATGGAGTGTAGTGGTGACGTCACAATTGCAACAAACATGATGGCTGCAGTCAATCCTTCGGCTCAGTATCTTGTGTCTTCATGAGCATCACCACTGAGCCCTGTGATGTCACTGCCATAGGGTGGGGAAAGCATCAGAAAGCTGCACCTACAAAGGGTTAATAACTTTGATTTTATTTTTCTCCTAGAGTAAACCTATACACACACCATTTTAAAATGGGAAAACCCTTATATGTCTGTGTCCTTATATGTCTGTGTCCTTAAATGTCTGTGTCTTTATTTGTCTGTGTCCTTATTTGTCTGTGTCCTTCTTTTCTAAAGATTTGCTTCTTTTTTTTTTAACAGCTATCCCATCAAGCTCTGTGGCTAGCAAAGGAGAACGTTCTGCTGGTGCTCAACACACTGTCCCAGGCTCCCCCAGTGAGATGGACACTTTTTTTAATTAAGAATTTGCCTAGTAAATTTAATTAAAAAAAACATCATGGAGGATTTCTTTAAGAAATATGGGAAGATTCTGCGTATAAACTGCAGGATAAAGCAAAAAAATGTCATCTATCCAATTTAATAATCTCATGAAGACCTCATGAAGGAAGAATTACATTACAACCTGGACGCAAGGTTTTTATCCATCTACCTAGATGAAGGACTTTGCCCAAGAGGTTTGCAAGTGGGACGTGACTCCCCGTTCCCTCAGGATGAGACTTTCACAGCCAAATGGGACAACCTCTTCAAAGACTGTATGAGAGGTATGTTGCTGTGTTTGCATGATAAACGTACCAAAATTGCTGTGGATTCCACAGTAAAAATTACAGAATTGTATGAAAAGCTCACTTTGTTTATACTACACCCTGATTATAAGAACTTAAATTCTGCCTTAAATACTCGCCTGTTACAACTAGAACAGGACACAATCATTAGAAAATCCAAAAAAATCCAAAGAGATAGACAAGATCTGCACAGGGTCAAAACTGTCTCTCCTGATGAAGGACAGACCCTTCCCCCCAGGACAAATAGTCATAGGAGATACAGTTCCTCCATGAACAATAACTATAATAGTAAAAGAAGTTTTGTGAACAGCAGTTTTCACAAACAGCCAAAAGCCCGGTCGAACACTGTTACAGATCCCAACAGGAGCATATCTATCCCACAAACTTCAATCAGTTGTTCCAAACCAAATAATTCCATCCAAACACCAGATCAAATTGATCAGCTGGCCGATGAAGTCTTTTCACAGGCCAATATTTCCAGACAAAAAATCACTGAAACTACCTCCACCTTACATCCCTCTACTTCCAAAATGAATATTAATCCCCTTCCGACTAATTCTCCTTCCCTCAATCCAGAGGAAATACAAGCGCACCTAGCGAAAATCAGGCTCCAAATAGAAAGGATCAGGAAAGAAAGGGCTCTATTAGAAGAAAATACTAATATGGAAGTTGCACAAGATAACGATTTCATTGATTTATTGGATCTGTCTGTCCATGATGACCTCGCCTCCCCTTTGAACACACAGATGCCAGTCGCTACGACAAATACATCGGGAATCACAGAGAAAATCGTGATAGACAACACAAGCATGTCTCAACCCCTTGTTCCTTTTCTCCCGTCAGCTAAAAACCATAAGACAAATCTGATGACTGATTTTTTAGTCCTAAAATCCTCAACCAAAAAAAGAAAAAACACAGAGGAGTCAGAGCAGGATCCAAGCTCCAACAAAAGAGACAAAAAAATCTTTTAAAAAAACCTAAAAACCTGAATATAGGTGAGAGTTTTTATAACAATAATGTTCAGAGTAATAACAACTTCACTAACAACATATTCAACTTATCTGATTATGTCCTAGATAATACAGAAATTCAGGTACTTAGCAAAGGTTTATCTTTTTGTCCATCATTCAGATCCAAGGATTTTGACCTTTTCCTAGATGTCCAGAGCTTCATCAGGAAACTGACACTCAAGAGACACTTTCTTCTAAAAGGAGATATCATGCCAGCGATTATCTCTGAAGCAAGTCCTTTCTGTCACACGGCAGTAAAAGCTAAATCCAAATTTTACCCGTTAACGAGCCAAGGGCATTTTCTCAAAACTTTCTGTGACCTAGTGTTGTCTGATCTCAAAAGAGCTGTCACCCAAAAAAAACTCCTTAAACAAAATTTATCATTCAAGGAAAAAAGAGCTCTAGATGCACTCAGAAATAATGATGATATCGTAATCCGAGCAGCTGATAAGGGGGGGGAATTATCATACAAAATAAAAAAGATTATATCGATGAAGCCCTCAGGATTCTGGCAGATCCTCTATATTATGAGTCAGTAGACTATGAAAAATATAACACCGCTGTTGCAGCCTATAAATCCCTGATTCAGAGTGCAGTCGATTTAAATATACTCAGCTCATCCGAAAAGAAATTCTTACAATTGAAAAATCCAGCTATGGCCTTTTTTTATCATCTCCCAAAAATACACAAAAACCTCAAAAATCCACCTGGTAGACCCATCATTTCGGGCATAAATTCACTTACAGCGAATTTAGCCCACTATGTCGATTTATTAACGCAGCCGCAGGTTTTAAATCTTAATAGCTACCTCAGAGACTCAACTCACCTCATAGGATATTTGGAAAAAATCATGTGGAGAAAGTCATATATGTTTCTAACCATAGATGTAGCATCATTATATTCGAACATTCAACATCATCTTGGTCTCTTTTCCTTCTCCTTTTTCTTAGAAGGCGACATTAGGATCCCTCCCCCCCAAAAAAACTTTTTGTTTAAAAGCATGGACTTTATACTCAACAATAATTATTTTACTTTTCTTGACAAACTTTACCATCAGCGTATCGGCACAGCGATGGGGTCGAAAGCCGCGTGCTCGTACGCTAACCTTTTTATGGGTTTATTTGAAATGTTGTTTATAGAAAATGGCAAGTATGACAAGAGTTTAGTGCTATACAAAAGATTTATTGATGATTTATTTATTATCTGGGACTGTGGTATTTCTGATATCAGTATTTTTTTGGATGATTTAAATAACAATGACTGGGGTTTGGTTTTTGCACCGACAATGCATAAGGAGGAGATCAATTTTTTGGATTTGACCATTTTTCACCATAACAGTGAAATCCTCACTAAAAATTATTTCAAAAAAGTTGATGCGAACTCATATATTCATTATGGAAGTGAGCATTATGAGAAGTGGCTGTCCAATATTCCCTCAAACCAGTACAAACGTATTAGACGAAATTGCACAAGAGACACTGATTTTAAAGAACAAGTAAAGATTCTTAGGGGACGTTTTGCAGAAAAGGGGTACCCGAAGTCTTTGGTTCGGAGAGCCTACCAGGAGACATCCAAGCTCAAACAATCTGATTTGATCAGGAAGGTTGGGGATCCCCCCACTTTGGGACAGCCCAGTGGGGAAAAACCCTTGATAACAAAAAGAAATGAGCAAGATTTTGCCCTGAATTTTATCACCACCTTTAGTGGAGACAATGGTACCATCAAGGATGTTCTCTCCAAACACTGGGACATTTTGTGCAATGATCCCATACTTAAACCCATCTTACCCTCTAAACCTAAAGTCACTTTCAGGCGGGCACCCACAATTAAGACTATTGTGGCCCCTAGCAGGCTGAGAACCAAAGCATTGGGTCCAAAACCAATAATCTCGGGCGGATCCTATAGATGCAACTCTAAAAACTGCCTTTGCTGTAAGAGCATCTGCCATGGAAGGATCAATTTTTGCTCTACAGGAAACTCTGAATCATATCAAATAAAAACTCGCTTGACATGTCAGTCCGACCATGTCATATATTTGGTGGACTGTTCATGCGGTAAGCAATATGTGGGTAGGACAAGTCAGGCACTTCATAACAGGTTAAATTCCCATCGTTACAACATAAAAACAGGCTTCCTGCAACATGGGTTATCCAAACACTGCACAATTTTCCATAATAAAAGTCTGGATTTTAAAATTACACCCATAGAACAGATTCCTATATATATCACTGACAGAGCAGAAGCCTTGAGCAGGAAAGAAACATTTTGGATACATAGGTTAAATACCCTGAAACCCTTTGGCCTGAATGAAGTGACTGACTTGTTCTACTAAATCATCTGGTACAAGTTCTCCTGGTAATCTCTCAAAAACATTTTACAGTAGGGCATTTGCACTCTTGAATCATTCTTTACACTCAGTTTTTAATCTTCATATATTTTTATTCCCATCCCTGGGTTTTAATATGAGTCTCTGAGTTTTATTAGGTAGCAATTTTTTAATCCATCACCCAGGTTATCCTGCATTTTAGTTGTTTTTACAAAAAAAAAAAAAAAAATTTTTTTATAAGTATTAAATTACTGTATTTGTATTCATATATGCGTTTTAAATATTCCAACGTGGTTATATCCTTATTTAAAAACTGTTTTACCCTTCCTTTCAAAAGGATTTCCTTTTTTATATATGGACATTTTATATCTCATTATCCTTTTTATTTTTTATTTTTATTTTCATTCCCTTAAAATTCCCATTTTCATATTGTATATTTTTCATTGTTTATAACTTCGCGCACACCTTCACATGTCAATGATATACTCCTCTAGAGGAACACTCCCTTTTTCCTTTCCCCTTCCCCTCTCTTTCAGCTTTCAATTTTTCTCATTCACGCTTGTATTGTTCTTGTATTTCTTTGCGCTTTGCACTTGCGCACTACACTATTTCCCACGCTTTGAACTCTAATCACCCTCTGCAAAGAGGAATCTGCTTCTTACTAGTACCGCGTGCTTGCGCGGTAGAATTTCTTCCCACGGCCTGAACTCACATCACCTCTTCCTGACATAGTACTCGTTCCTTCAAGCATGCGCACTACTTGCTCTTCTTTTTTCACTTCACCACCCCCTTTTTTTATGTTTTTATGTTTTTAAATACTTGCACATAGATGCCTGCTTTTCACCTTTCACGATCCCTGCAGCTTTTCTCACAAAGTCACTCCGACATAGTGAGAAATTCATTTTTTTTTTTTTTTTCTTCTCTCTATAGTTTTAAATCACACACCGCTATTTTCAATCGTATCACACATATTTACATACTTTTCTCTCTTCTTATATATATTACATGCTGCTATTTTCATTTTCAGATCGCATTACACATTTTTATATGTTCACATCATATAGATTTTTTCATGGACACATACACACATTTTTTAGTTGCTTCTTCCCTTTTCTTTTTTTTTTTTTTTTTTTTTTTTTTTTGAGCTTTCACTCACACATCTAGCAGCCTAAATGTAGCAATGACAGAGCAACATCACACAAGTGCCCACACACAGACTCATTCACTTGCATACGTTCCAGATAGGGGACAGTAGTAAAATGATATTTTTGCACATAATTTATATATATACATACATGCACATTTTTAGTTTTCTCACTTTCCAAAAAAAAAAAAACACAGACAAATTATTGGGTAAATAAGATACTCATTTATTTATCTTTTCACATTTAGAGCACTTTAAATATTTGTTTTAATATGTGAAGTTTATATCATGATGCAGCTTTTCTCCACGTGGAAATGAGTCATCACTCTGCAGCACATGGAGTGATGACGTCAAGATTGGTTACACCCCCCTCCCTTTTTTTTTTTTTTTTTTTTTTTTTCCTTTTGTCTGTATGTTGTTTTATAAGGACAACTCCTCATTGACTGTAAGATTCTTTTTCCCTGAGGAAGGAGACAGATGGGTCTCCGAAACGCGTTGGAATTATCTAAATAAAAGAAAAATATTCATTTACATCCTTGCTCGTGGTTTCCTAGCGCGGTTTTTAAACCCGTTTTTCCTCCAGTCTACACTTTGATATCCTAATTTAATAACCATGTGAGTAAAAAGAAAAAAATAATATGCTTATACCATTGATTGCAGGGACATTGGTTAAAGAGGTAATTTGGTTTTGTATTGGGAGCTGAGTGAGGTTGGTGACATCACGTCTATACATATCTCCCAGCTTCCAAGCGTTAGTGATGGGTATCGCGCACCTGTTTTATCCATTTAAATTCTACAGATTCAAAAAAGTAGTTTAAGCTGCGCTCCTGCAGGAAGGGATCAAAGTACACAGATGCAGTTTATGGGCCGTTTATTCGACACTTTTGAAAGTAATCCATCTTCTTCATCAGGATATCACCATGTAACCAAGTGGTCCTTGCAACAGCTGCCACATCATCCAGATCTCATCAGAGTTGAGTGTTCACAACCTCACAAGGAGAGGGAATCCTGTTTATTCTCCCCTGTCTCCTCAGATAAGACCCTATTGTTTGCTCTGCAGCTTTCCTAGACTCATTCTTGCAGAATTGTAGTTTGATTAGGAACTATAGGCCTGATTCTAGAGCAATAGACCAGCATTGTTCAACCCGGTCTTGATGAGGGGCTGTGCTGGAGTCAGGCTATGTGCGCACGTGTGCGCTCTGCACCGCACCTAAAAGGTGCGCTTCAGAGCGCAGCTGAAAAGCTCCGTTCTGAAGTGCATGGTGCCGGCAGATTCGTGCGCTCTGCATGCTGCCTCTCCCTATAGACAGCATGCAAACCGCACGGAAGAAGTGACATGTCACTTCTTAGAACGCAGCGATTCGGGCAGCAGCCGAATCGCTGCGTTCTAATATGCCACGTGCGCACGGCTCCTGCACAATCTCCATAGACTGTGCAGGGGACGCAGGACGCATGCAGTTACGCTGCGGTGCAGAACGCAGCATAACTGCATGCAATTCGCACACGTGCGCACATAACCCCAGACTCTTTTGATTTATCAAGACCACTAGACCAGCGTTGTTCACCACGGTCTTGTTGAGGGGCATGCCTCTTCCTGGATCAGGTCAGTCAGAGAAGTGGCGCGAACCTTTGTGTACGCCTTGACCTAAATCCTACCCCAGTCTCTGCTAGCGTTAGTTTTGTGGTGTAGCAAACTCCACGGCTTTTTGTCATGCCCCGACTCTAATTCATTTTGTTCCTAGCTGAAGAAAAATGGTGTGAGATGAGAACACCAAAAGCTGCAAAATTTTTTGCCAAAACATAACTTTTTAAAACTTTGATGAATCGGACCCTATTAGTACACTTACTAACCAAACCTTGGTGGTTTAGTCCTCTTAGCCAGGTAAAACAATGTATTTCTAAATCTGTATACATAAGGGTATGTTAACATGGCTTTTTTTTTTTTTAATCGTGTTTTGATTGGATTATCTCAGAAAATTGCCTTTAAAAAAACTCCCATATTCCTATTCTTTTTTGATGTAAAAGAGACTTGCTTTTCATAAGTTCAGGTCTATATTTGGACAAATTAATCCCAGTAAATCTGCATCTCCTTTTGCCCAAGTACCATCTAGTCAATCTACATCTCTCTTTGCCCAAGCGACTAATAAACAATCTGCATCTTTCTTTACACAGCCTACAACTAGCCAGTCAGCATCCCCCTTTGGAAGCAATACTTCTATATTTTCCCAGGCAACATCTGAGTCATCAGCAGCATCTAGACAGTCTGAGGATGGCTCAAATCAGGGTCCACAATTTGGACAACAATCCCCTAGTAATAGATTTTTGCTTGGCCAGACACCCTCCAACCCGACCCAGACACCTATGTTTGCGCAGAATGAACAGCCCCTGTAAAAGCATAGCGCAGGGGCTGCATAATAACACTGACCCCCCCTCCCCTTATTCTTACATGTTTCGTAATTGTTTTTACATAGGTGAGATATTAAAAGATTAATAGTGTTTCTGCCTAGTAACGCAAGCAAGCCCATGATGGCAAATGGGCTTGCTGCGCACCAATTTTGAGTGTTAGGCTAAGTGCGCACTTTGCGTTTTTTCATGCGTTTCCGCAGCGTTTTGAACTGCAGCGTTTTAATGCCAAAATGCATGCGTTTTGATTTTCAAGCAAAGTCTATGGGAAATTGTGATTTCTTGTTCGCACGATGCCGTTAAAAACGCAGCATTTCATTTGCAGACAATTTGGCAAAAACTCACCATTTAAAGAAGCAACATGTCAATTGCTTTTGCCATTTTGGCAGCGTTTTGCTAACATTAGAGTCAATGAGAACTTTCAAAACGCAACCTAAATCAAAATCCCAGCGTTTTCCTTGCGTTTTTGACAAAATACACACATGTGTTTTTGTCTTTATAATAAGGGCATGATATATATGTATATGATATATATGTCTGTGTCTTTACACACACACATAGTCCGACAATTAAATTAATGAAAATCCACAATTTAACGTTATTTTATGTATAAATATTAAAACACAGTTATAATTTTAATAAAATTAGCTATTTTGTGTATGATTTTACTCATGATATGTTATCATTTTTTTTGTTTTTTTCAAAGTGTTTGAATGTTTAAACTTAATTTAGCAGTGTATTTGTTTTCAAAACGCATCTGACTTTAAGCAATGAAAAATCATGTAAATCGCGGTAAAAACACGGCTAAAACGCGTATCAAGCGTATTTATAGCGTTTTTGTGGTCAAAATCAAATTTGACAAAGACAATTTCTGCCAGAGGATGCGTTTAGAACTGCAAGTAACTCAACGTAAAGTGCGCACATAGCCTTAGGATTGGTGCTGTTTTTTTCTGCGCGTTTTTTTTGTGTATAAAAATACACGCGGTTGTCAGCTGTGTGCCAGTCACAGCTGACAAGACAGATTTTTGTCATGGAGGTGTGGCGCCCTGGGCAAGCCAGGTCGTCACAGAACAACACCAACACACCCCACACCCCGGTTAGGCACACCAAAGCCAAACACAAAACCCTTGTTGCCTCCCTCCAGGGGCTGATGTCCACACCAGGGGGTGGGCCAGGCGGTTGGTCCCGCCCACCGAGGAGTGCACAGTCCTGGAGGCGGGAAAACAAAAAGGAGACTAGTTTTGGAGTTCTGTGGAGGAGGAAGTAAAGTGGTAGAGGAGCAGTCTGAAGTCGGTCCAGGTGTGTGGCCCGGACGGTACAGCAAGGTTGGCAGACGGTGGTGACCGTCTGCAGGAGAGGCCGATTGGAGTGAGCCGTAAGGACCGTGGACGGGCGGTGGTCCGTCGGCACCGGACCGGCGAGCAAAGAGAAGCCAGCACCATCCGGCAGGGCTTACGGACCACGACAAGGCTAGGAGTCGCCGTTGAATTTGTCAAATCCGTTAGCGAAGGTAACCTCCTGGGTTTCCCAGTTTTCAACCGTGAAGGGAAACACAGTCACCGCCAAGGCTAAAGTTCCCAGGGCCAGAGCCTGCGGGCAAAAGAGGCTCCTTCAGCAACCATCCAAGCTGGGGAGCGGGTTACCGGTGGGAACCCATCGGAACCGTACACACTACACATGTGCAGGGAAAGGCAGTCACCATCAGCCTGCCGGGAGGAGAAACACCGCAGCCGTCTGTGGGACCTGTCCATCCAGCCGTTTGTTTTACCGGAGACTTTGTGTTCATCATTGGCTGAGTGAGTACCACCGTGCCGTGCGGCACAGCGCTGCCCCCGCGACCCTGCACCTCACCAGGCCCCGTAACCCGCCTGACATCCATCCTAGCCCTCTCCGGGCCCCGGGACAACCAACCCCCTACCCACGGAGGGGAGAACCAACATCCAAGCTGCTCCCTGTCATCGCTCCCGGGATCCCCGTCCAGAGCAGCGGTGGTGTCACAACCTCACCACAACCGTGGGTGGCGTCACGGACAATATCAAATCCCCAAAACCAATCCCCCCCCTTTTCACTCACGGGCGAGGAGCGCCGCTCGAGGCCCCGGATCCGGCCCGCCGCTCGAGCCATCAAGAGCAGCGAGCAAGCAGGCCGCAGAAGAGCCGGACCCGAGCAGTGGGCGAGCACAGCGTCCCCTCCTCCGCCCGCGACAACTTGGCGTCATGAACAGGATCTTACCGCTCTGCCGTCTGGTAGAGGTGCGCCTTGTGACCGCCGGAGGTGTCCGGCCGAAAATTTTGAGAAGCCGCCATTTTGGGCGCGAAAAATTCCCGCTCGAGCATCTCCTCGAGCAGTGAAGGCGCGAAGGCCTAAACCCCGCCCCTGTAGAGGAGGAGCCGGAAGGAGACTAAGGGGGACGGAATGGCGACTGGCCGCATGTGAGCGCGGCTATAAAAGCGGGGACGCCAGGACCCTGCGGCCATCTTGTTGTTCCTGGAAGAGGCCGCCACGATGTACCAGCCGTCCCGCAGCACCGTAGCCCCCGCGCCCGGGACCGCGGCGTGCGTGGAGGTCCGGACCGCTCAGTTGCAACTACGGCTGCAGATCCGGATGCAGCTCCTCTTGGAGGAGTGGGAGGCCGACATGGCGGAGGTAGTGGAAGCCGTACGGAGACACGAGGAGGAGGGCGTTTTGGACAGGCGGGTAAGTGACTCACGCCCCTGTACACCTAGCGGGTCGGTCATCGCGGCCGTGGGGCCCGGCTTACACCCGCTCGCCCTGCTACCTCCCCCGCCACCCGTATTGGCTGCAGCTGCCCCGTCACTAGGCCCGCTGCCATCACCACCGGTAGCGGTACCCTGCCCATCCGCCCCGGCGGACCGGTCTGCAGCAGAGGTCCATGACCACACGAAACTGCTGCCGTGGAAAAAGCATAAGCCCGAGCCCGTTGGCGAAGTCGTACCGGAGGTACCGGTGACCATGCCTGACCCCGTGCCGGCTCCGTCAGCCCGTCTCATGCAGGAGGAGACGGAGGCTCAGCGGGAGACGACCCCGATGCCCATCCCTCAAGCCTCGGCTGAGGCCGCGCCGGGTTGCCGCTGCCGAGCAGCACCCCAGGCCGTGACACCGCGGGGCCTTCCACCCAGAGTACTGGCGGTGGCCAGCGTGAAGGTCTCGCGGGGCCCGACCCGTGCGCAGGGGCCCGCAGCAGCCCCTTACTGGGATCGGGAACAGACCCCGCTGGGCCAGGAGATCGCGGAGAGAGAGCGCAAGAAGGCGGAGCTGGTGACCCGCACCATCTGTGAAAAGGAAAACCTCCGCCAAGCGACCTTCCGTGTCCGGGGCCCGTTCTACGAAGGGCAGGTGAGGAGGTTTGACGTCCGTCGGGGCTATGGATTTATCTATGAACCGGGCCTGGAGGCCGAGATCTTTATTGCCCGACGAGACGTCCACGCCCATCTGCCGGAGGACCATCCGGGCCGCAACCTCATGCCGGGGGATCTGGTCCGCTAAACCAGGCACTGTGGGGAGCGGGGTTGGTTCGCCTTGGATGCAAGGCTGGGGGGCAGTGAAGAGGCCCAAGCCTTGACCCAACCTCCTCCTCAGGCCGACACCGCAGATGAAGAGTGAAGTCGGCGGTCCTCCGCTTAAAAGTTGTCCCCGTTGGGACCACCAGCAATGTTAGTACCGTTAAGAAAGTTACCAATGATAAGAATGATTGATGAAGATGTTACCTGATTCGCAACTTGATTGAACCGGTCGTTGCCGGCAACTGGTCCCCGTTGGGACCCCTTACACCGATGCGTAGAAACTGCTACGGACAAGCCCGAGAACTAGCAGGGCAACCACGAACTTGTGGTATGTAAATAAAAATTTGTTGGCTTGAAACCGTGACCGCCTCCGGAGAGGCAGATTGGAGGAAGGGCCCGCAGTGCAGTAGGCTGGGGCCCAGCCACCACCGGAACCGGTGGCGATCCTCCGGGGGGGTTCAGGGGTCCCCATGGACGTGGGCCCCCTGAAAGGGACAGAACCCACTCGGGCAATCTGGTGCTGGACTGGGGTCAAGGGGTGCTGCCCATTTGCTTAGGGGCAGCATCAGGGCAAGGTTGCTTGGGTGGGAGAGAGCGGAAGCCGTTACCGTTGATAAAAATGTATATATATATTGTGTTGCAACGTTCAAGTGTCCTTACAAATATGCTTATGTTTTTACATGTTTTACCATTTTACTCTTTTGCAGTTAAAATAAAACCGGTGATGGACGGGCAGCCCGCGGACGGTCTGCGTTTTACTAAGGGGGAATGTGGCGCCCTGGGCAAGCCAGGTCGTCACAGAACAACGCCAACACACCCCACACCCCGGTTAGGCACACCAAAGCCAAACACAAAACCCTTGTTGCCTCCCTCCAGAGGCTGATGTCCACACCAGGGGGTGGGCCAGGCGGTTGGTCCCGCCCACCGAGGAGTACACAGTCCTGGAGGCGGGAAAACAAAAAGGAGACTAGTTTTGGAGTTCTGTGGAGGAGGAAGTAAAGTGGTAGAGGAGCAGTCTGAAGTCGGTCCGGGTGTGTGGCCCGGACGGTACAGCAAGGTTGGCAGACAGTGGTGACCGTCTGCAGGAGAGGCCGATTGGAGTGAGCCGTAAGGACCGTGGACGGGCGGTGGCCCGGCGGTACCGGACCGGCGAGCAAAGAGAAGCCAGCACCATCCAACAGGGCTTACGGACCCCGACAAGGCTAGGAGTCACCGCTGAATTTGTCAAATCCGCTAGCGAAGGGAACCTCCTGGGTTTCCCAGCAGTCAAGTCCCGATAGAAGGCGACAGCTCAACCGTGAAGGGAAACACAGTCACCGCCAAGGCTAAAGTTCCCAGGGCCAGAGCCTGCGGGCAAAAGGGGCTCCTTCAGCAACCATCCAAGCTGGGGAGCGGGTTACCGGTGGGAACCCATCGGAACCGTACACACTACACAGGTGCAGAGAAAGGCAGTCACCATCAACCTGCCGGGAGGAGAAACACCGCAGCCGTCTGTGGGACCCGTCCATCCAGCCGTTTGTTTTACCGGAGACTTTGTGTTCATCATTGGCTGAGTGAGTACCACCGTGCCGTACGGCACAGCGCTGCCCCCGCGACCCTGCACCTCACCAGGCCCCGTAACCCGCTTGCCATCCATCCTAACCCTCTTCGGGCCCCGGGACAACCAACCCCCTACCCACGGAGGGGAGAACCAACATCCAAGCTGCTCCCTGTCATCGCTCCCGGGATCCCCGTCCAGAGCAGCGGTGGTGTCACAACCTCACCACAACCGTGGGTGGCATCACGGACAATATCAAATCCCCAAAACCAATCCCCCCCCTTTTCACTCACGGGCGAGGAGCGCCGCTCGAGGCCCCGGATCCGGCCCGCCGCTCGAGCCACCAAGAGCAGCGAGCAAGCAAGCCGCAGGAGAGCCGGACCCGAGCAGTGGGCGAGCGCAGCGTCCCCTCCTCCGCCCGCGACAACTTGGCGTCATGAACAGGATCTTACCGCTCTGCCGTCTGGTAGAGGTGCGCCTTGTGACCGCCGGAGGTGTCCGGCCGAAAATTTTGAGAAGCCGCCATTTTGGACGCGAAAAATTCCCGCTCGAGCATCTCCTCGAGCAGTGAAGGCGCGAAGGCCTAAACCCTGCCCCTGTAGAGGAGGAGCCGGAAGGAGACTAAGGGGGACGGAATGGCGACTGGCCGCATGTGAGCGCGGCTATAAAAGCGGGGACGCCAGGACCCTGCGGCCATCTTGTTGTTCCTGGAAGAGGCCGCCACGATGTACCAGCCGTCCCGCAGCACCGTAGCCCCCGCGCCCGGGACCGCGGCGTGCGTGGAGGTCCGGACCGCTCAGTTGCAACTACGGCTGCAGATCCGGATGCAGCTCCTCTTGGAGGAGTGGGAGGCCGACATGGCGGAGGTAGTGGAAGCCGTACGGAGACACGAGGAGGAGGGCATTTTGGACAGGCGGGTAAGTGACTCACGCCCTTGTACACCTAGCGGGTCGGTCATCACGGCCGTGGGGCCCGGCCTACACCCGCTCGCCCTGCTACCTCCCCCGCCACCCGTATTGGCTGCAGCTGCCCCGTCACTAGGCCCGCTACCATCACCACCGGTAGCGGTACCCTGCCCATCCGCCCCGGCGGACCGGTCTGCAGCAGGGGTCCATGACCACACGAAACTGCTGCCGTGGAAAAAGCATAAGCCCGAGCCCGTTGGCGAAGTCGTACCGGAGGTACCGGTGACCATGCCTGACCCCGTGCCGGCTCCATCAGCCCGTCTCATGCAGGAGGAGACGGAGGCTCAGCGGGAGACGACCCCGATGCCCATCCCTCAAGCCTCGGCTGAGGCCGCGCCGGGTTGCCGCTGCCGAGCAGCACCCCATGCCGTGACACCGCGGGGCCTTCCACCCAGAGTACTGGCGGTGGCCAGCGTGAAGGTCTCGCGGGGCCCGACCCGTGCGCAGGGGCCCGCAGCAGCCCCTTACTGGGATCGGGAACAGACCCCGCTGGGCCAGGAGATCGCGGAGAGAGAGAGCGCAAGAAGGCGGAGCTGGTGACCCGCACCATCTGTGAAAAGGAAAACCTCCGCCAAGCGACCTTCCGTGTCCGGGGCCCGTTCTACGAAGGGCAGGTGAGGAGGTTTGACGTCCGTCGGGGCTATGGATTTATCTATGAACCGGGCCTGGAGGCCGAGATCTTTATTGCCCGACGAGACGTCCACGCCCATCTGCCGGAGGACCATCCGGGCCGCAACCTCATGCCGGGGGATCTGGTCCGCTAAACCAGGCACTGTGGGGAGCGGGGTTGGTTCGCCTTGGATGCAAGGCTGGGGGGCAGTGAAGAGGCCCAAGCCTTGACCCAACCTCCTCCTCAAGCCGACACCGCAGATGAAGAGTGAAGTCGGCGGTCCTCCGCTTAAAAGTTGTCCCCGTTGGGACCACCAGCAATGTTAGTACCGTTAAGAAAGTTACCAATGATAAGAATGATTGATGAAGATGTTACCTGATTCGCAACTTGATTGAACCGGTCGTTGCCGGCAACTGGTCCCCGTTGGGACCCCTTACACCGATGCGTAGAAACTGCTACGGACAAGCCCGAGAACTAGCAGGGCAACCACGAACTTGTGGTATGTAAATAAAAATTGGTTGGCTTGAAACCGTGACCGCCTCCGGAGAGGCAGATTGGAGGAAGGGCCCGCAGTGCAGTAGGCTGGGGCCCAGCCACCACCGGAACCGGTGGCGATCCTCCGGGGGGTTCAGGGGTCCCCATGGACGTGGGCCCCCTGAAAGGGACAGAACCCACTCGGGCAATCTGGTGCTGGACTGGGGTCAAGGGGTGCTGCCCATTTGCTTAGGGGCAGCATCAGGGCCAGGTTGCTTGGGTGGGAGAGAGCGGAAGCCGTTACCGTTGATAAAAATGTATATATATATTGTGTTGCAACGTTCAAGTGTCCTTACAAATATGCTTATGTTTTTACATGTTTTACCATTTTACTCTTTTGCAGTTAAAATAAAACCGGTGATGGACGGGCAGCCCGCGGACGGTCTGCGTTTTACTAAGGGGGAATGTGGCGCCCTGGGCAAGCCAGGTCGTCACAGAACAACGCCAACACACCCCACACCCCGGTTAGGCACACCAAAGCCAAACACAAAACCCTTGTTGCCTCCCTCCAGGGGCTGATGTCCACACCAGGGGGTGGGCCAGGCGGTTGGTCCCGCCCACCGAGGAGTACACAGTCCTGGAGGCGGGAAAACAAAAAGGAGACTAGTTTTGGAGTTCTGTGGAGGAGGAAGTAAAGTGGTAGAGGAGCAGTCTGAAGTCGGTCCGGGTGTGTGGCCCGGACGGTACAGCAAGGTTGGCAGACGGTGGTGACCGTCTGCAGGAGAGGCCGATTGGAGTGAGCCGTAAGGACCGTGGACGGGCGGTGGCCTGGCGGTACCGGACCGGCGAGCAAAGAGAAGCCAGCACCATCCAACAGGGCTTACGGACCCCGACAAGGCTAGGAGTCACCGCTGAATTTGTCAAATCCGCTAGCGAAGGGAACCTCCTGGGTTTCCCAGCAGTCAAGTCCCGATAGAAGGCGACAGCTCAACCGTGAAGGGAAACACAGTCACCGCCAAGGCTAAAGTTCCCAGGGCCAGAGCCTGCGGGCAAAAGGGGCTCCTTCAGCAACCATCCAAGCTGGGGAGCGGGTTACCGGTGGGAACCCATCGGAACCGTACACACTACACAGGTGCAGAGAAAGGCAGTCACCATCAACCTGCCAGGAGGAGAAACACCGCAGCCGTCTGTGGGACCCGTCCATCCAGCCGTTTGTTTTACCGGAGACTTTGTGTTCATCATTGGCTGAGTGAGTACCACCGTGCCGTACGGCACAGCGCTGCCCCCGCGACCCTGCACCTCACCAGGCCCCGTAACCCGCCTGCCATCCATCCTAACCCTCTCCGGGCCCCGGGACAACCAACTCCCTACCCACGGAGGGGAGAACCAACATCCAAGCTGCTCCCTGTCATCGCTCCCGGGATCCCCGTCCAGAGCAGCGGTGGTGTCACAACCTCACCACAACCGTGGGTGGCATCACGGACAATATCAAATCCCCAAAACCAATCCCCCCCCCTTTTCACTCACGGGCGAGGAGCGCCGCTCGAGGCCCCGGATCCGGCCCGCCGCTCGAGCCACCAAGAGCAGCGAGCAAGCAAGCCGCAGGAGAGCCGGACCCGAGCAGTGGGCGAGCGCAGCGTCCCCTCCTCCGCCCGCGACAGAGTAACTTCTCCAAGAGATCGTGAGGAGAGCCGGCGAAAAGGTTGGGGCGGCGTGGATTCGGAGATGCCTGGACGGATCTGCGGAGAGACCAGCTGGTGTTCCCAAAGTGCCGACCGACGCTGGTATGCAACCGACTGTCTCGGGAGAAGAAAAAGCGCTGCGGCAACCTAGGAGACAGAAAAGAAGAGTGGCTTAGTCACCGCCGGCGTCCGCTGGGAAGAAGATGGTGAGAAGTCGGAAGCAGTCCAGATCCTGCGAGACGAGAGGAGGCGGGAGCGACGCGGCTGAAGTATCGCAAGGCCGGCTGCCAGGACGAGATGCCGCTCGAGTGCGTCTCGCGGTACGGTCATAGTATCATGAGATGTGAGCAGTTCTCGGCATCCGTGTCATCAAGGGCGACCGGCCTGGTCTCAATGCAGCCTGCTGAGCCCAGCGGTTGGCGGCAGGAGTTCAGCGTGGTGCCTGCGGCCAGTGGGGACTTCAACTCAGGCTGCAGTAACCTGCCGCCGGCTTCCTTGCAAAAGAGCTTACCTGAAGTGGCGGCGGTTCTGCAGGCCTGGGCATCCGAGTCTTCTGGTGAGGAAGACTCAGCTGGATTTGCAGTACCTCTCCTGACGACCCCAGCTGGACAGCATCCATCGGGTTCCAACAGACAGCCCAGCCTTCAGCTGCAGGATGGTGAGAGTCTTTTTAATACCTCCTCCAGGGTTAGAGTGCATACTGCTGAGTCCATTAGGGACTTGGTGGTTAGTGAAAGTAAAGAATTTTTGTCCTCTTCAAGTAATGTGGATCAGGTACAGAGGCCAACAGTAGAAGGGGTCCCAGGTATTTTGTTTAAGGAAGCATTGACGTGCCAAGCATCACCTTTGGGTTTTCATTTAAGTACGACTACTAAAGAAAAAGAGGGAGTATATTGACATTTTTCATTATAACCATCCAGCAAGGAGCAGACGCGTTCGGTAGGGCATGAAGCTAAGTGTGAAGGCGAAGGGGATAAAAAGAGAATATTTAGATAATTTCATAATTGGCTTCATGCCTTTTTTATTTTTGCGTCAGTGCTGGGGGAAAAGTTTTCGGGATATTGCAGCTGTTTGTTTCAGCATTTAGATGCTATTTTGGAGGCATACCAGAGTTTTGGCGGTACGGCTTGGTTGGTATACGATGAGTAGTTCCGTCAAAAAATGGCTGTCCATCCGTCAATGAAGTGGGGAGAGAAGGATGTGGGACTTTGGCTAAATTTAATGGTACCTCAACGGGGCACGGTTGTCAGACAGAATTATAATCTTCAAGTAAAAAGGGGAGATTGTTTCTCATTCAATGAATCTTTGTGCAAATAGCACAATAATTGCAAATTTTGGCACGAGTGTTCCTTTTATGGAGGAGGACATGCCTTGTTTAGATGCTTTAAGAGCAAAACTCCTAATGGGCAACAACCGGTCAATCCAAGGGACCAGCTTTTCAAGGGCTCAGACGCCAGTGATTCTGGAAAGAATGCTCCCTTGGTTAGAGCGGTTCCCAGACAAGCAGAAGTTCCATATAGTAATTAATGGTTTTTGTTTTGTTTTTTTAGTCCCTACTTTTAAAGGACCAGGCTGTAGTATAGTGAATAATTTATCGTCAGTGGCTACGAATGAGCAGTTTGTAGCGAAACATATAAAGAAAGAACTGAAGTTGGGTAGAGTAGAGGGTCCTTTTGTTTATCCTCCATTCAAGGATTTTAGGATTTCGCCGTTGGGTGTTGTGGCTAAAAAAGATCCGGATAGTTTTAGGATTATTCACCACCTCTCTTTTCCTAAGGATTTTTCTTTAAATGATGAGGTGGATAAAGTTTTTGCGTCGGTGCAGTATGCCTCTTTCGATTTGGCAGTAGATCTTTTGAGACGTTTTGGCTTTAATGCATTTTTAGCTAAATCAGACATAAAATCAGCTTTTTGGATTTTACCGGTTCATCCTGGGGGTTTCAATTTGTTGGGGTTTTATTTTAATAACGAATTTTATTATGACCATTGCTTGCCAATGGGTTTTTCTTTATCCTGTTTTTATTTTGAATGCTTCTCTTCTTTTTTGCACTGGGTGATTCAAGGAAAGGTTCCGGGAGGAGGTGTACTTCATTATTTGGACGACTTCTTATTTGTTGGCTATGGGGATTCCGATATGTGCTCTAATTTATTGGACGAATTTTTAGTGCTGATGGAGTATTTCGGGGTGCCCATAGCGAACGAAAAGATGTTTTTTCCTTGCAACCATTTGGAATTCTTAGGAATAACCTGGGATTCTGTCAAAATCGAATGTAGCCTTCTGGCGGATAAAATAATGTTTTTGAGAAATGTTACCGACAGATTTTTACTAAAACTAGAACGCATACCTGGGGCCTCGCAGGCCTGCTAGGTCATTTGTTTTCTATGGTAGATTGTTATGCTTGCGCGTTCTAGGGTTAAGGGTTTGAAGTCTCCTAATGCACATATCAGGCTCTATAGGGAAATGAAGGAAGATTTACTAGTATGGCAGCAATTTTCACAGGATTTTAATGGTGCGACATGCTTACAACAAGTTTTTTATTCTTCAGATTATTTGTCACTTTTTATTTTTTCGGACGATAGCGTGGGATTTTCTGTTTTGTTGGAGATTGAGTTTGCTTCTGATGGCTGGCCTGAGAGATGGCACGAGGTGGGTATAGTAAAGAGTAGCCTGGTGTTGGAATTATTTGCGGTTTTGGTTGCTATGTCCGTTTGGGGACAGATTTTAGTTAACAGGCGTATTAGTTTACGGTCTGCTGACGCTGGGGTTGTTTTCTGTATAAATACGCTTTCTTTTAAATGTTTTTGGGCCAGCAAGCTCTTAAAACGCTTAGTGTTACAGTGCTTGAAATACAATATTTGGTTAAAATGTTCTCTGGTTGCAAAGGCGAGTGATAAGGTAACACTGTCTCTTTTGCAGCACAATCAGATGAATGGAGACTTGAGAAAGGTATCTTACCCAGAGGCATTATGGGAGATAATTTAAAGGTTTTCCTGAGTTTTATTAAACATTCATTGGCTCCTAGAACATGGGCAGCGTATTCTGCCGCATGTGCAAAATGTATTGAATTTTGTGAGTCATGTAATAAGAGCGTCAATTGCTGTGATGCAGAGCTTGTGTTTGGATTCATCAATGCAGCAATTTCGGGAGGTTGGAATTATGCTTTACTTCATAAATGTTTAGCAGGAGTATCTTTTCTCCTGTAGTTACAGGGAGGGAGTTCCATTTTAAACAATTTTTCAGTGCGGAAAATGTTAAAAGGCTTTGAAAAGGGGAATTGTCGGGTGGACAGCAGGCGTCCTATTTCTGGCGATCTTTTACTTAGATTATGGGAAGCCCTTGGTGTTGTTTGCTAAGATTTAGTTGAGGCTACACTATTTCGCTGTGCTTTCGTTTTTGCTTTTTTCGCTGCGCTTCGGGTTAGTGAATTGGTCTCGCATAATAAGGCTCAAGTAGGTGGTCTGTTATTACAGGATGTGAATTTGGGTTTTTCTTATTGTGTAATTTTTATATCGTGGTCTAAGACTGATCAGTTGGGTAGGGGTAGGTCCATTAAATTATTAGTGATTGAAGGATTTCGGGTTTGTCCATTTAGCAACTTGAGGTATCGGCTTCAAATTCGCCCTTTGTTTTCTGGTCCTTTATTTGTTCACAGTAATGGGGATCAAGCAACCAAATTTCAGTTTGGAGCAGTACACAAGCATTCTTTTCAGGAATTGGGTTTAGGTGAGATGAAGTTTCATCTCACTCATTTCGTATAGGGGCAGCTACTACTGCTGCTTGTTCTTATCTTAGTAGCAGGAAGATTAAAAAGATTGGAAGGTGGAAATCTGAGTGTTATAAGAAGTATGTTCGATTCGGTATGTTGTGTTAACTGATTCTTTCTATTTACAGATCCTTATATCGTATGGATAATGGATCATTCCTTTATATTTTGGGCTCAGAAGAGGGCTGGAGTCCATAATGATACTGAGAATTTATTGTTTCCTTTGCACCTTATTAATGTTTTCTGGTTTAGTTTGAGGGGCATGAAATGGGAACAATTGCTTTCAGAAGTAAAGAACAACATTTTAGCAGCTCCGCCTCCCGATCTGTTGATTGTTCATTTATCTGGTAATGATCTGGGTAAAATTAAAACTTTGGATCTATTATATTTTATGAGAAGAGATTTGGTGTTAATAAAAAATATGTTTCCAGGTGTTACAATAGTTTTCTCTGAAAGCATTCCAAGAATAGTTTGGTTACGGAATGGTTTGATTTTCCTGGAAAGAATCAGGAAAAGGATAAATAAGCTAATCGAGAAGTTTTTACTGTCATTAGGCGATTTCTCTTATAGGCACACGGAGCTGGAAGGTTTTGTGGAAGGTTTGTATAGGAACAATGGGGTTCACCTTTCCGATATTGGGTGAGATATTTTTAATCTCGGGCTACAAAACATAGTGGAAAAATGGCTGTGTTGTATTGGGGGGGGGGGGGGGCACTAATTGTTTATTAGTGTCCCTGGTGGAAGAATCGACCAAGTATTTGGGTGGATTTGGTCACTTATGGATATGGAGTTTTTTAACTTGTGGTGAAATCTATTTATGGTTTTTAATAAAATGTTTATTAAAATTTTTGATTAACTCCTAGTAAAGTAACACAGCCATTTATGTCCACTTGATTCTCTCTTGTGTCATTATTTATTCAATAGGTTTGAATGTATCAGTGGGTTATGTGTTATCATGTGACTGACAAAGTTTTAGTCAGGCAAGTTCTATGCAATAGTAGTAGCCAAATATCTGCATTTGGACAGGTAAACAGTTGACAAAGTAATATTTTTGGTCAGTCTCCTGCCTTCCAACCTCCATTTAGTAAGAAAGAATCTGGTTCTATCAGTGCACAACCATCTTCTGCATTTGGAATTGCACAATCTGCACAAGTTAAGCCTGCTTTACACGTTGCAATTTCGCATACGATTTCGTATGCGATTTGCAACGCCCCCATCGTATGTGAGGCACGTTCAATTTGTTGAACATGCCGCACATACGAGTAACCCCCGTCACACATACTTACCTTCCATACGACCTCGATGTGGGCGGCGAACGTCCACTTCCTGGAGTGGGAGGGACGTTTGGCGTCACATCGACGTCACGCGGCAGCCGGCCCATAGATGCGGAGGGGCGGAGCTGAGCGGGATGTAAACATCCCGCCCACCTCCTTCCTTCCGCATAGCTGGCCGGGAGCCACAGGAGGCAGGTGAGATCTGTTCATCGTACCCGGGGTGTCACACGCTGCGATGTGTGCTACCCCGGGTACGATGAACAATCTGACGTGCAATTCTAGAGACAGGTACGATGTGTTTGCGATGAACGTTTTACCGTTCAATCGCAATCGCACGTACCTGTCACACACTGCAATGTACTTACAATGCCGGATGTGCGTCACTTACGACGTGACCCCGCCGACACATTGTAAGATACATTGCAGCGTGTAAAGCAGGCTTTAGCAAGTCAGCAGCCACTGAGAAAATGTCATTTTTTGGTCAGTCAATTTTTGGTACCACGACACAAATAAGTACCAGTTCTAGTGCTGCGGACTCCACTTTTACACAGGTGGCCTCCAATTCAGAGCACAGTTTCTTTTTTTTTAAATTCTTTATTTTAAAGACAAACTCGAATCAGTTCAGGATATCTCCTGCTCCACACAGGGCAGCAAAAATTATTATAAAAAATTGACATTTAACATTGACATGCATAGTATCGATCTGCTCACTAGCACAACTCTCGTCCCCGCAACTGCTCGAGTCTGACCCAGTTTAAACCTTTTATAAACCAACCCAACAAAAAGAAGATAGAATACAGAGCAGAGAGAAGAGAGCAAAGCCAGAAAAAAAGTTTAAAGCGGGAAGAGAGAAAAAAAAAAAAAAAAAGGGGATAGAAGGGAAGGAGGAGAGGGGAAGATGGGGGGAAAAGAGGCGGGGGGGGGTGAGTTTCTCCGGAGCCTCACGACTGCCGCGGAACAGAAAACAATCTAGCGTAATCCGCCGAATAGGTGTACTCCAACCAAGGAAACCAAGTCCTATGGAACTCGTCCTGTCGGTCATTGATAGAGGATGTCAGATCCTCCATATGCATGAGGTCATTTATCCTTGAGACCCACTGTGTCAGTGTGTGGGGGGTAGCCAAGCGGGATGCAGGACCTGGCAGCCATGACCAGAAATCTAAGCAAGGAGCGCTTGTACTTAGGGGCCGGTAGTTCTGATAACTGTAAGAGAAACAGTTCCGGGCCCAGTGTCACGTTCGTACCGGTCACCAGTCCAATGACATCCCTCACCTCTGACTAGAACCGCTGTAGAGAAGGGCAGGACCAGAAGATGTGCACGTAATCACCCTCCCCCGAGCCACATCTCCAACAGATGGGGTCGACTGAGGGGAACATCCTATGGAGTCTAGTCGGGACTCTGTACCATCTAGTCAGTAGTTTGAAATTGGCCTCCAACTGTCTGGAACTGATTGAAGTTTTATGTGCCAACAGTTAGATGTTATTTCTTTGCGAGTCAGATAGCGCGATCCCTAGATCCCTTTCCCACTGCAGTAAGTAGGCCAGAGGGGGCAAATTCCCAGGATCCGATAACAAGTTGTATGCAGGGAAAGTGAGTGCCGCAGGACACCCTCTTCCAGACACAGCTTTTCGAATCTCGTAGGAGGCCCGGCGTATCGAGTGAAGCAGGGAAGGGAACACATGAAGTGCCTTAACTGCATAGCCCTCCATCTCCCCAACGGGTTCGAGGGCAGGAGACCACTGATAGCTGAAAGAGATGGCCAATCACCCTCCCCCCCCAAGTGACAGGCTCTGAATCTGCCCCCCTGAACCCAGCTCCGGAACACAGGGTCTGAGAGGCCAGGACGGAAATCCGGATCGCCTAGTATGGGTGACATGGGGGAAGGCACCGGCAGGAGGAGGCGACGAACCTCACCTCTCGAGCAACATTCCAGGGTAGCGCCAATAGTTGGATGAGATCTCAGAGAAGTCGGGGGCAAATTCAAGAGCCAGTGAGCAGCCGGAAGAGGTATGTCCGAAAAACTCTGTTCCAGGGTGACCCACGGCTTTATCCTAGCATGGCGACACCAATCCAGAACCCTGACCATGTGTGTGGCCCAATAATAGTTTTTCATATCTGGCATTCCCAGACCTCCCCTGCTCTTAGGTCTGCAGAAAAGGGAACGGGAAAGTCTCGCCGACTTATTCGCCCAGATAAATTTGGTATGCAGTGAAGCCAGTTCCTTGAAGAAGGAGCTCGGGATCTTGATCGGTAGGGACTGAAAAAGGTATAGGAGACGTGGTAAGATATTCATCTTCAATATTGCACATCTCCCAAACCAGGTGAAGAGGCCCTTACCCCAGTTTGCGCAGTCTGTTCTAATGGACTGCAGGATGGGGAGATAGTTCAGCTTATATAGTTGACTGTTGTCCGCGGCCAGCTGAACCCCTAGGTACCTCAAAGATTGACTGGCCCACCTAAACCCGAACGCAGATTGTAACGAGGTAACTTGATCCTGGGGGAGAGATACATTTAGAGCCTCTGATTTTGACATGTTAATTCTGAAGTTAGAGAGGAAGGAGTATGTTTCTAGTTCTCTCAGAAGATTGGGGAGGGAGACCCGAGGGTTAGTTATAAAGAAAAGTAAGTCATCAGCATACGCTGCGATTTTGTAAGTGGAATCAGCGGCTTTAGGGCCGGAGATGTTAATGTTACCTCTAATTTGGCTAAGCAGAGGTTCCAGAGTCAGAATAAAGATCAAGGGCGAGAGAGGGCAGCCCTGCCTGGTACCATTAAGAATGGGGAATCTATCTGAAAGAAGACCGTTCACCCTGACCGCGGCCGAGGGATTACTGTACAAAGAACATATCCACTTGAGCATCATCCTCCCCAGTCCCACTGCCCGCAGAACCTCTTCCATGAATAACCAATTAACTCTGTCAAACGCTTTTTCTGCGTCGGTCGACAGGAGCATCAAAGGCAGCCCATCGGATTTAGCCTTGTGGATTAAGTTCAACGCCTTAGTGGTGTTGTCCCTCGCTTCCCTTCCCATCATGAACCCAGCCTGGTCCGGGTGAACAATCCCCCCCAGCAGAGGAGAGAGTCTATCTCATAGAATTTTAGTAAAAAGCTTCAAGTCTGTGTTAAGAAGGGAAATGGGTCGGTAACTGGAACAGGAGGTAGGGTCTTTACCCTCTTTGGGGATAACTACTATATTAGCAGCAAGAGAGTCCCTCGGCAGGGGAGCTTTTTCGGAAAGTGGGATATTGTTAAAGGCTGAGAGAAATGGGGAGAGCAGTAAGGAGTCCATCTTTTTGTAATAAAGCAAGGGGAACCCATCTGGGCCGGGGGCCTTACCAGAAGGAGAATTTTTTTTAAACACCAAATTTTATTCCAAATTTTCATGTACATTACATCTTATTAAACAGTATAGCAAGTATGAATTCACTATGTCCATTAACAGGTTCTTGGCAATTAACTATTCCTCCTGTTTCCCTTGTTTTCCCCCCCTTCTATTTTAAAATAACCCCCCCAACAACTTAGCACACTTTTCCTCCTGTCTAGCCCACACGAAGAACACCCAACAACGCCACATTTTGTCAGTTTATCATCCCCACATGCCTCTAGATGAATCCTTTGCCTTCTTATCACCTTCACATTATGGCTGCTTTAATTTCCCCAATGTTCCCTTAATGTCCTCTAGTAGATACCACTCTGTGTACGTGAAGGGGGTGACTATTGTTTGTATTTCCGTAGCTTCACATTGTTTTTTACAGAATTTTCTCCATTTTTTAAAGAATGCATCGGTCAAACCGTCTTTGTTTTTTTCTGCTGTCCTTTGTTCAATTCTAAGTAGCATTTTTTTTTTTTTTAAATTCTTTATTTATACAGCAGACCCTTACAAACCATTAAGCAGTCATTTGGCAAAATAGACAAAAACAGTTGAACAGAGTTTGGGAGAATACATCTCAATACAAAATCACTAGCATCTGAGCCAACCCCACAAATTGTCGAACAGGTCCGTTCTTTTTCAATTTTTATCGTAGACAAGAAAGAGAAGTACCAAAAAGGAGGCAAGAGTGCCTAAAGATCATTCAGACATCTCTCAACAAGGGAGAGTTCACACCAGCTGAGAGAAAAGAAAGGGGGAGGGATGTAGAGGAATAGTGGAAAGGGGAAGGGATAGGGCAGAGCGGGGGGAAGGTGAAAAAGAAGGATGGGAGAGGGAAAGGAGGGAGAGAAAGGGGGAAGAAGATGGGAGAAGAGGAGAAGAAGGGGAGACAATATGAAGAGGAGAGAGAGGAGAGACAAAAAAAAAATAAAAATGGGGGGGTGGGGGGAAGGTTTGCCAGGGGGGAAAGGCCAGCGACAGAGGAGAATGCGCTCCACCTACGCATCACGCAGAAGGAGGTCGTATTCATTGGAGAGCTTAAATTGCATCCAGGGAAGCCAGATCCCGTGGAAGCGTTCGTACCGATCATGTAAGCAGGAGGTCAGTTCCTCCATCTGCAGAAGCTCATTGACCCTGGAGGCCCATAGGGACAGAGCAGGGGGGGCGTCCGACTTCCACTTCAAGGGGATGCATGACCTGGCCGCCATCACCAGAAAGTGCAGAAGCGACTGTTTGTATGCAGAGACAGACATCTCAGTCAATTGGAGAAGGAACAACTCCGGACCCAAGGTCTGCGATGTTCCAGTCACGTGTTTAATCACCTCCCCCACTCTGCTCCAGAACCCTCGGAGGGCCGGACACGACCAAAATATGTGTACAAAGTCCCCCTCAGCCGTCCCACATCTCCAACAGCAAGGGTCTACGCCTGGAAACATCTTGTGTACTCTGGTTGGGACCCTATACCACCTCGACAGAAGTTTATAATTGGATTCCTGAAGTCTGGAGCTTATGGAGGTCTTGTGGGTGAGCGCCAAAATTTTATTCCTTTGCGTATCTGTCAGGGAAAGACCCAAGTCATGTTCCCAGTGTACGAGAAATGTGTGGGGGGGGGGAGGTCGCCAGGGTCTGTCAACATCCTGTACACCAGGGAAAGAGAGTGCCGTAACACTCCCTCCCGGGTACACAGCGCTTCAAACTCCGTGGGGCGAGCCGTGTACAGCGAGTGGTCGGGGAGAGAGCTGATGTAATGTCTGAGTTGCATGGACCTTCAGGTTCCCAACTGTCTCGGTGTCTCGCATACTGTGAGTGCCCCGAGCGAGGGCCAGACCCCGTCAGTTATTAGGTGACACGCTCGGAAGCGCCCCTCCTCTATCCAGCGGCGAAAGACGGGATCCGTCAGACTTGGATAGAAGTCTGGGGAGCCAATTATGGGTGAGAGAGGAGAGGGGACTGGGAGTAGTAATCTGCGGACCTGTCCTAGGGAACAGCACTCCAGAGTGGCACCGATTGTAGGGTGATGCCTCAGGTTAGCGGGAAGAGAGCTCGGTATCCAAGGGGCTGCGGTAAGACTGATCGCAGAGAAACTTTGTTCCAGTGCCACCCAGGGTTTCGTCTTGGCGTGGCGACACCAGTCGATAACCCTGACCATGTGTGAGGCCCAGCTGTATACCTTCAAGTCAGGGATTCCCATCCCCCCCCTCCTCTTAGGTCTGCACAGTAAAGAGCGGGAGATTTGAGCTGGCTTATTGTCCCAGATGAACTTGGTTTGTAGGGCGGCCAGTTCCTTAAAAAAGGAGCTGGGAATCCGTATTGGAAGAGCCTGGAGAAGGTAAAGGATGCGAGGGAGGACATTCATTTTAAAGATATCACATCTACCGAACCAAGTGAACCAGCCTTTCGCCCATCTCGTGCAATCCTCTCTGATAGTCCCAAGGAGGGGAAGAAAGTTCAGTTTGAAAAGCGAGTTAGTATCCGCCGCCAGCCGAACCCCCAAGTAACCAAGAGATCTAGATGCCCATTTAAAGCTAAAAGATGATTGAAGTGAGGTAACCGTGCCCGGAGGCAGGTTCACGTTCAGGGCTTCAGACTTGGTCATGTTTATTTTTAAATTGGATAGGCAGGAATAAATCTCGAATTCCCGGAGCAGATTGGGCAGGGAGACCAAGGGATTCGTGAGGAAAAATAGGAGGTCATCTGCGTAGGCTGCAATTTTGAATTCGTGAACCTTAGTGCGAGGACCCGTGATGTGGCGATTTCTTCTAATATGGCACAGTAGGGGCTCCAGGGTCAAAACAAATATCAAAGGAGACAGGGGGCATCCCTGCCTGGTCCCGTTAGTTATCGGGAACCTGTCGGAGAGAAGGCCATTCACCCTGACCGCTGCGGTAGGACCACTGTAGAGAGAGCCAATCCAGTTCAACATAGACCTGCCTAGCCCAGTCGCTCTCAAGGCCTCCGTCATGAAAACCCAATTAACACGATCGAAGGCCTTTTCGGCGTCTGTGGAAAGAAGCATCAACGGCAACTTCTCCATGCGGGCTTTGTGAATCAGGTTTAGCGCTTTGGTCGTGTTGTCCCTGGCCTCTCTCCATCCCAGAAACCCAACCTGGTCCGAATGAATGAGGCCTCCCATCAGAGGAGAAAGCCTGTCCGCCAGGATCTTCGCAAAAAGCTTTAAGTCAGTGTTCAACAGGGAGATGGGTCGGTAACTCGCGCACTGAGAAGGGTCCTTGCCCTCTTTAGGGATGACGACTATGGTAGCCGACAAAGTGTCTCTAGGGATGGGGGACAAGCCACTCATTGCAACATTATTGAAGGCCTGAAGGAAAGAAGTATTTAGCATTGATCCCAACTTTTTGTAATAGGCTAGGGGGAAGCCGTCGGGGCCCGGGGCCTTTCCCGTTGGGGAGTTTTTGATAGCCTCGAGTAATTCTAGTTCTGTGATAGGTCTCTCCAAACCTTCTGCATCCTCCGCACGGAGCCCTTGCATTCCTGAATTGCTAATATATTTCCTGATCCGCAGGCGTAAGTCTGCTTGGGCTGGATTGGTTTTATCACCATCAATAGAGTAAAGGGAGGCGTAGAAGTTACCAAAGGCCGTGGCGATATCCCTGGGCAGAGTCGCCATCCTCCCACCCGGGTTCTGGACCCGCTGGACATAACCCCGCGTTCTTTGTAAGCGTAGCGCTCTGGCCAGGGTTCTGCCGCTCCTATTTCCGAACTCATAAAAATGTCTCCTGCATTTAACCATGGCACCCTTTGCCTTATGAGTCAATAGGGTGTGCAGCTCTTCCCTTTTTTGGATCAATCGAGATCTGGACGCTGGGTCACAGGATCCCTTATGGAGGGCCTCTACTTGATGAATTTTGGAAAGAAGAGCAGCCACCTGCGCCGCCCGTTCTTTTTTCAGACGCGAGCCATGCTTGATAAAAAGCCCCCGCGCGACGCATTTGTGGGCTTCCCAGACCACATTGGGCGACACCTCCCCAGCTGTATTTTGCCCAAAGTATTCCGACAAAGCCGATTGGATCTCATTCATGACTATCGGGTCATTTAGTAGTGAGTTGTTCAAGATCCATTGGCACTGCCTGTCGACGGGATGGTCCAGGGCAAGCGAGATCGTAATCAACGCATGGTCAGAGAAATAGATGCTTTCAATTGTCGCTGCTCGCAGGGCATGGAGGTCCCTATGACGGACGAAGAAGTGGTCGAGATGGGAATAACTATCATGAACGGAAGAGTAGAATGAATAGTCCTTGTCTGCAGGATGGAGAAGCCTCCAGGTATCTATCAGCTGAAATTCGCGCAGTCCCCGTTTGATACGCTGTGTTGCCCTTTGTGGTAAACAAGAGGTTCCCCCAGAATTGTCAATATTAGGGTCTAAGGTGAAATTAAAGTCCCCTCCTATCACTAAAGTGCCTTCGGAAAAGTCGTCTATTATGTCCAGGAAGCGTAAAAACGTTGTGCACTGACCTGTGTTTGGCAAGTATATGGCCGCAAATGTGTATAATTGAGAGGCGATACGCCCCTTCACCAATAGAAGTCTCCCCTCCCCCTCAGTCTTTGACTCCAGTGTCTCCCATTGTAGTGAACCTGCTATTAGTATACTGGTTCCCCTGGATCTGGGGTCGGGAGAGGGGGAGTGAAACACAACCGGGTACCTTTTGTCCGAAAGCTTATATGGTTTCTCCAGGCTGTAATGGGTCTCCTGCAAGCAAGCAACCTGTATGCGGCTCCTCCATAGGAGGTTCAGGAGAATTGAGCGCTTCCCGGGATCATGCAATCCCCTCACATTCAATGAACCAATACGTAACTCAGAACACGTCTCCTTCATCACTGGCCAACCTTAGCCCCCGGGAGGAAGGACAGAAAGAAAAAAAGAAAAAAAAAAAAAAAAAAAGAGAGAAAAGAGAAAAGGGAGGGTGGAAGCAAGAGGGGGTGATAGGAAGGAAGGGAGGAAAGGGAAAGAAAGAAAAGAGAAAAAGGAAAAGAGGGGAGATAGGGGGGGAAATGAAGAGTAGCTTTAGATAAAGGGAGAGTGAGCAGGGGTTAAGGGAGGGGATAGAAGGAGAGAGAGAGTGTCCGCCCTGCTAGCGGGAGAAACGAGACCTAACTAGGAATCAGGGGGCAGTTACAAACAGAGGTACAACCGAGACAAGGGAATAAGAGAGAAAAAAGGGGAAAGAGAGCACACAGGGTATAGAAGCTCACGCAAAGCTCGCAGACCTAGGAACCAGCCGTGGGTCCACAGGGAAGAGAGGAAAGCGGGTACGAGTATGGAAACACGGAGGGGCCAAAGTCCGGGCCCAACAGTAAAGAAGCCGGACTTTACATCCCGGCGCTCCAGCCGGGACTAGGAAAAGTTCCCCCCCCACCGGCCGCGCGCGACACAATGAATATTACTTATGAGAGAAACGACCTTAAACTTTAAACCCTAAAGCACCTGGAAGGTAAACATTATGCACATGTCATCATTCAATGCTGTAGAGCTACCAAGGGGCTCCGACGAGGAGGAAGGACCACCACCCCCACCCCTCTCCCTCCGCCTCACAGGGGTCGGGGGGTCCCAGGCGAGCCAATCCGGAACCGACATCTCGTCAATCCCCAGGAATGTGAACAGTCCCGATAGATCTGAGGGTCTCCTCAACAGATAGACAGCAGTTCCTTTGCGGGCTATAAGATGGAAGGGGTGTCCCCAGCGGTAGGTGGCGCCCGCTTCTTTGATTCGGAGTAATAGCGGGTGAAGTAGCCTCCTCATATATAGGGTACGACTGGAGACGTCTGGGAACAATGACACGAGTGCACCGTCCATCTCTATTGGGCCATGTGCCCATGCCCCTTGAAAGATCCGCTCCTTATCTCCATAATAATGGAGATGGCATAGGACGTCTCTGGTGTTGGAGGATGCCCTGGTGTTAGGGCGGGCCACCCTGTGGATCCTGTCGAAGAGGTAGGTTGCGTCCAGGGGTCTGCCTGTGACAATATTAAAGATAGCCAGAGCATTGGAGCGCAGGAGTTCAGGCGACCAGTCCTCCGGAATGCCTTTCAGTCGGACATTGTTTCTCCTGCTTCTGTTTTCTTGGTCATCCAGAAGCAGAGACATGTCTCTAATACGTATGTTGGAAGCTTCCCAGCCTTTCTCCAGGCGCTCCAGTCTGCCCTCCATTGATCCCTGGGCCTGCTCAGAGGCCGTGATCCTGTCCTCCAGAACCCCCATCTCCTCCCTCACTGAGGACAGTGCTGACAGCTGAGCCTGTTCTATTCTGGAAGCCACCTCATCCAGATCCTTTTTGCTGGGGAGGGCGACGATAAGCTCCCTCAGGGCCTGGATATCCAGCATGTCAGAGGGGGAGGCCAGGGGGGCACCCAGGTTCCCAGAGACACCGTCCCTCAGGCCGGGGGCGCCAGAGGGCCTGGAAGCAGCCTGCGGCTCCCATATGAGGGTACCTCCCGGGGTCTGCTCTCCATCTTTTCTCTGTGGGGGCCCCGCTGGTTTGGCTGGGCTCCCTCTATGAGCGGCAGTGCCTCCAGCCGCCTCCTCCCCCCTCTCCCCTTCACTTAGCTGGCGCTGCAGCCGCGCTGCCTGCGGGGGCTTCCCCTCCACCACGCTCTCTGTTCCAGCCGTCGCCATCTTGCTTCTGCCGGCGCTGTGGGGTGCCGCTGCCGGGGAGGAGAGGAATCTTGCCAGGCCTCCGGAGGGTCCTCTGTCAGATGCCGGATCATGTACTGCAGGTGGCCGTTTTTTTGGGGGCATCGTATCTGCACGCGGCCGGAGGAGAAGATTGTGTAGAGCTTTGGGCCCGGGAGCTCCGGCTATGAGCGTCTTCACTCCTCCATGTCCAGGACACGCCCCCCCTAAGTAGCATTTTAATCTGCTTCATTACCTCGTCTTCTGACGGAACGTTCCCTTCAAGCCCTTTTTCCTATTATGGCTATACTATGGAACAGCTTTGGTATTCTATCTCTTTTTTCACTCACTCTTGCCATTTGTTCAACATGGTCATCATGAAAAATCCATATCAATGGGTCCATTGCCACCTCTACCCCCCATATACTAATTATTAGCGCCTGCATTTTTTTCCAGAATTTTTGACTCTCTGGGCATTGCCAAATCCCATGTAACAGATCCGTGTTTGACGTCCTACATTTAAGACAATGTGCTATCTTATTAACCTTCTGTTTGCTTGGTATGTTGAAGCCATAGATCGCCCTGTGCATCAGTCTAAAATGTGTGTCCCTCCAGCCCTCATTAACCACCTCTTTCCTCATTCTCATCCATCCTCTTAGTATCCTGTCCCCTGCTGTCTCATCTCCCAATTGTCTCGCCCATGTTCCCAGGGTCTTATCCGTGCTTAAGGGGACCAACACCTCTCATAAAGCTTTGTATAGTGAAGTTATATTAATCTCTCACTGCTCCTGCATAATAAGTTGGTCCATATCATTCATCTCTTGTTCCTTCCCGACATCTCTCAGTAGCTGCATTATACCTTTCTCTATATGTTTATATTTTATAACTTGGAATGGAGATAGCCCATATTTTGTCACAATTTCTTGACAGGACAACCATCTATTTTCCGTCTCATGAAGCAAATCTTTCACCCCTTTTATACCTTTTCTCCTCCATTCTAAAAATAATTTGTTTTCCCTACCCGCTGGGAATTCCGGGAAACTCCATATGTTTAAGTATTTTGATATTCTCCAGGGTAAGTTGAATTTTTTTCTCACCGCCTTCCACGCCATCACTGTATCCCTGCATATTAGTGAGTTTTTAATGTGCCGTGGTATGTTAGCAAGTGACGTATGCAATATTGCCCCCAAATCCCAGGGTTTACAGAACTCGCCTTCCAGTCTTATGTCCGAGTAACCGTTTGTCTTCCTTAACCAGTCTATTACATGTCTCATGAGGCACGCCAGATTGTACCCTCTAATGTTTGGCATTTTAATACCCCCCTTCTCCAGCGTCTGCATTAATTTCTCAGCCTTTATTCTCGGCCTTTTTCCCCTCCACAAGAAGGTCGAAAATGCCTTGTTCAGCCTGTTTACGTCAGTGTGCTTTAATAATATAGGGATAGTCTGCATTGGATATAGTAATTTTGAGAAACTCATCATTTTTAGGAGATGGTTCCTACCCAGTAGGGACAATGGAAGCCCCTCCCACATCTTCAATTCCCGTTCTATTTTCGTTATCAGTGGTTTAAAATTTAACTCATACAGTCAGGGCCAGAAATATTTGGACAGTGACACAAGTTTCGTTATTTTAGCTGTTTACAAAAACATGTTCAGAAATACAATTATATATATAATATGGGCTGAAAGTGCACACTCCCAGCTGCAATATGAGAGTTTTCACATCCAAATCGGAGAAAGGGTTTAGGAATCATAGCTCTGTAATGCATAGCCTCCTCTTTTTCAAGGGACCAAAAGTAATTGGACAAGGGACTCTAAGGGCTGCAATTAACTCTGAAGGCGTCTCCCTCGTTAACCTGTAATCAATGAAGTAGTTAAAAGGTCTGGGGTTGATTACAGGTGTGTGGTTTTGCATTTGGAAGCTGTTGCTGTGACCAGACAACATGCGGTCTAAGGAACTCTCAATTGAGGTGAAGCAGAACATCCTGAGGCTGAAAAAAAAGAAAAAATCCATCAGAGAGATAGCAGACATGCTTGGAGTAGCAAAATCAACAGTCGGGTACATTCTGAGAAAAAAGGAATTGACTGGTGAGCTTGGGAACTCAAAAAGGCCTGGGCGTCCACGGATGACAACAGTGGTGGATGATCGCCGCATACTTTCTTTGGTGAAGAAGAACCCGTTCACAACATCAACTGAAGTCCAGAACACTCTCAGTGAAGTAGGTGTATCTGTCTCTAAGTCAACAGTAAAGAGAAGACTCCATGAAAGTAAATACAAAGGGTTCACATCTAGATGCAAACCATTCATCAATTCCAAAAATAGACAGGCCAGAGTTAAATTTGCTGAAAAACACCTCATGAAGCCAGCTCAGTTCTGGAAAAGTATTCTATGGACAGATGAGACAAAGATCAACCTGTACCAGAATGATGGGAAGAAAAAAGTTTGGAGAAGAAAGGGAACGGCACATGATCCAAGGCACACCACATCCTCTGTAAAACATGGTGGAGGCAACGTGATGGCATGGGCATGCATGGCTTTCAATGGCACTGGGTCACTTGTGTTTATTGATGACATAACAGCAGACAAGAGTAGCCGGATGAATTCTGAAGTGTACCGGGATATACTTTCAGCCCAGATTCAGCCAAATGCCGCAAAGTTGATCGGACGGCGCTTCATAGTACAGATGGACAATGACCCCAAGCATACAGCCAAAGCTACCCAGGAGTTCATGAGTGCAAAAAAGTGGAACATTCTGCAATGGCCAAGTCAATCACCAGATCTTAACCCAATTGAGCATGCATTTCACTTGCTCAAATCCAGACTTAAGACGGAAAGACCCACAAACAAGCAAGACCTGAAGGCTGCGGCTGTAAAGGCCTGGCAAAGCATTAAGAAGGAGGAAACCCAGCGTTTGGTGATGTCCATGGGTTCCAGACTTAAGGCAGTGATTGCCTCCAAAAGATTCGCAACAAAATATTGAAAATAAAAATATTTTGTTTGGGTTTGGTTTATTTGTCCAATTACTTTTGACCTCCTAAAATGTGGAGTGTTTGTAAAGAAATGTGTACAATTCCTACAATTTCTATCAGATATTTTTGTTCAAACCTTCAAATTAAACGTTACAATCTGCACTTGAATTCTGTTGTAGAGGTTTCATTTCAAATCCAATGTGGTGGCATGCAGAGCCCAACTCGCGAAAATTGTGTCACTGTCCAAATATTTCTGGACCTAACTGTATATCGATGCAGGTTGGTGTCCCACTTGGATTCCCAGATATTTAACATGGGTTCTCGCTATTGGTATCCCATAGACATTGTCTCCCATTCCCTCAGCTGCCAGCACCGCTGTGCTCTGTTGGTGTAAAAACAGTATTTCACATTTTGCCTTATTTAATTTAAAACCTGCCAAGTTTCCAAATTCCTCTATCCGTTGTAGTGTCATTGGGAGTTCCTTCTGGGGTTTATTCATAAACAATATAATGTCGTCCGCGAACAGGGCTGACCGTAGCACCTCCCCTCCAATGCTGATACCTTCAAAGCACTTTCCCTCATTCAACAATCTTGATAGGGGCTCGATCGCCAGGTTGAACAGGAGGGGGGACAGTGGGCACCCCTGTCTAGTCCCTTTAGTCAATGAGAAAGGTCTCGACAGAAATCCTGGTGTCGCCACCCTGGCTTTAGGATTCGCATATAATACTCTAATGAATGTTCTAAATGCTCCTTGAATGCCTATCTCATCCATTACTGTTTCCAGCCATGACCACCTTACATTATCAAATGCTTTTTCGGCATCTAGTGTGATCATGGCTGGAAATGCCCCCTTCTGTAGTTGTCCGTGCCTATTAGCATCCATTACTAGCATGGTTTTTCTTATATTGGTCACCGCCGATCTCCCCTTCACAAACCCTGATTGGGCCGAAGAGATTACTCTCGGCAGTATCTCCGCCAGTCTGTTGGCCATCAATTTAGCCAATAATTTTAAGTCCTGGTTGATCAAAGAGATCGGTCTATAATTTGCTGGATTATCTAGGTTTTCTCTCCCTTAGGTATGAGTTTTATATATGCCGTGTTGAGGTGACTCGATATTTCAGTGCCTCCCAATATTTTGTTAAACATACGTGTCAATATCGGTGAGATCTGCTCCTTCATCACTTTATAGAATTCCCCATTGAACCCATCGGGTCCCGGAGCTTTATGTACATTTAACTCTCCTATCACCTTTTGGACTTCTTCTATTGTGACTTCTGCATTCAGACTAGCCAGCTCCTCTGTGCTGAGTCGGGTGAGGTTTATTTGTTTCAGCCATTCTGCCCCTCCTTCACCACCCTCATTCCCCTTACTATACAGTTTCTCATAGTAATCCCCTAAGATCTGGTTAATTTCCTGGGGTTTTGCGGATTTGTTCCCCTCCTGCCCAGTCATGCTGGTTATTGAAGTCATTGGTCGCCTTCCCTTAGCCAAATTGGCCAGTAATTTCCCTGCTTTATTGCCGTATCTGTGCAGGTCAACCTCCATTTGTGACCGTACTAGCTCTTCCCTTTTTCCTGCCCAAAGCTCGAACTCTTGTTTCGCCCCCCTCCATTCCTCTTTTGCTTTTTGGGACATAGTTCCCAAATATTTCATATATTTTTCTCTAAGCGTGTCACTAGCTTCTTGGTATTGTGCATGTGTATGTTTCTTGATTGTTGCAGCATACCCCATTAGCTTCCCTCTCAGCACTGCTTTTGCTGCTTCCCAAAATAACATTACATCCGTCTCATGCTCCCTATTAGTGCTGCTATACTCTTCCCACCAACCCTTCAGTACCTTAACAAAGTCCGTAACCCTAAGTAAAAAGGACGGGAACCTCCACAAATAGTCCGATCCCCTCTGAACTGTGTCGTTTATTTCTAAGGTCACCGGGCTGTGATCCGATATCACCATGTTCTCAATATCCACATCCCTGACCCTGCTCAAAAATGATTGGTCAACCAGAATATAATCAATTCTTGACCATGCGTCATGCGGATGTGAATAGTGAGTGAATTCACGATCATATGGGTGCTGTAGCCTCCAACTGTCTTTCAGATTTGTGTCTTCCAGCAGCCTAGCCATCAGGCCTTTTGTCGTTCTTGTCTGCCCACCTTGACCCCTGTTATGTCGCCTATCCTCTTCCCCTAAGACCACCGCATTAAAATCTCCTCCCACTATTTTGTTCCGTTCTGTGTCCATTCCCACTTTACTTGTGATAAGTTTGAAAAACGAATTCTGTTCATTGTTGGGGGCATATACATTGTGTATGCTAAACTCTCCCTGCGGGCTGTTTAATTTTATATGGACATATCTACCTTCCTCATCGCTATCTTGGGAAGTTATTGTATGGTTGAAATGTTTGTTTAATAGACTCATGACCCCTGCTTTCCTTCCCGGGGAGCCCAACCCAACTACTTTTCCTACCCATAATTTCTGCATTCGGAAAAAATCTTCCCGTGGTAAATGCGTTTCCTGCAGCAGTGCGATATCTACCTTCAATCTTTTAAGATGTCTCAGAACCATCATGCGTTTGTGGGGTGATTTCAGACCTTTCACGTTCCATGTCACTATTTTAACCATATTCCCCGTTGTCCATGCTTTTTGTGTCGCTGTGTGTCCCCCCGTGTGCGTGGCTTTGCATTTCCTCTAACTCCGCTGTGTGCTTACAACCGTGTATTGCCTGGGCGCAACCTTGTGTCCCAATCTTGGCATTAACTATAAACCTGTTGGCTACTCCCCCAACTATCCTCAGTTGTCTTTCGGTGTGCTTATAGCGTTGCTTTCCCTGAACCCAACTATTCAACCTAGATCCATTGTCAACTAACAACCCCTCAACTGTCCCCCCCTTTACAATCAATCGTCTCATCACTTCCATTTTTTCTGTGATGCTCCTGGCTCCGCAATCCCCGCTCAGCCCCCTAATTAACATTTACATATAGCCTGTCCCCCATTGTTCTGTTATTTAACACACCAGAGCAAGGCCTTCCTGGTCAATAGCTGTGCCCGCGTACCATACCCCCTCCCTCACTGCCCATACATATTATTTGTTGCCTCTGGTCTCAATTTCACCTCACCTCCCCTCAGCACAAGTGGCCTGGCTACCAGAGGAGTGATTCATCAGTAGATATTAAAAGAGAGAGAAACCCGGTCCCCCATAGATGTTAGGACCCCCTACACCCCCGCGGGGGCAGGGCCCCTTGGTCCATATAGATTGAAGAGGCGAGGGGAACTGAAGAGAAAGAGAAAAGAAAGGAAAAGCCTACAAGAAGAGAGAAGAAAGGAGGAAAAGAAAAAGAAAGCACAAGGGAGATGGGAAATGAAAATGGAAAAGGAAGTGGGAAGTATAAAAGGAAGTGGGAGAGGAAGTGGGAAGTGGAAGTAGGAAGAGGAAGTGGAATAGGAAGTGGAAGAGGAAGTAGGAAGAGGAAGTAGGAAGAGGAAGTGGCAGTTGAAGAGGAAGTGGAAGAGGAAGTAGGAAGTGGGAGAGGAAGTAGGAAGTGGAAGTAGAAGAGGATGTGGAAGAAGAAGTAAGAAGTGGAAGAGGAAGTGGAAGAAGAAGTGGAAGTGGGAGAGGAAGTAGGAAGTGGAAGAGGAAGTGGAAGAGGAAGTAGGAAGAGGGAGTGGAAGAGGGAGTGGAAGAGGAAGTGGAAGAGGAAATAGGAAGTGGAAGAGGAAATGGAAGTAGGAAGAGGGAGTAGGAAGAGGGAGTGGAAGAGGAAGTAGGAAGTGGGAGAGGAAGTGGAAGAGGAAATAGGAAGTGGAAGTGGAAGTAGGAAGAGGAAGTGGAATAGGAAGTGGAAGAGGAAGTAGGAAGTGGAAGAGGAAGTGGAAGAGGAAGTAGGAAGTGGGAGAGGAAGTAGAAGAGGAAGTGGAAGTAGAAGAGGAAGTAGGAAAGGAAGTGGAAGATGAAGTAAGAAGTGGAAGATGAAGTAAGAAGTGGAAGAGGAAGTAGGAAGAGGAAGTGGAAGAAGTGGGAGAGGAAGTAGGAAGTGGAAGTAGGAGTGGAAGTGGAAATGGAAGAGGAAGTAGGAAGAGGGAGTAGGAAGAGGGAGTGGAAGAGGGAGTAGGAAGAGGGAGTGGAAGAGGGAGTAGGAAGTGGGAGAGGAAGTGGAAGAGGAAATAGGAAGTGGAAGAGGAAGCAGAAAGTAAAAATGCAATAATAAACAGTAGATGTTACTCATCCCCTGCATTCCATCAGTCCTCTCCTGGGCCCCTCAGTTCAGTTCAAAATATCAATTCTTCTCCTTGTAGCCTCTCTCATGGCGCTCCCTTCTTCTGGTTTCCAGGCCTACGTGACGGCGACCTCCTTGCCTTTGGGCTTCCTTCATGTATCTCCCTCCCCTCCATCCAGTCGTTCTGGCCCGATGCCCGACTCTTCTCCTCTCCTCCTTGCCGGTCTTGTTGCCTCTCCGGTGATTCCTCCGTCTGGTTTCTGTTCTCCATCTCCTCCATCCATCTTTCCGCCTCCCTCAAATCTTTCGTCGCAAAAAGGGATCCATCACGTCTTGTTACTCTCAGTATTGCAGGATAGAGCAGTTGGAATTTTATGCCTTTACGGTACAGTGCGGTGCAGATCTTACTAAAGGCTTTCCTTTTGCGTGTAACCTCCGCCGAGTAGTCCCCGAAGATCAGCACTTTATGTCCTTGTAAAGACAGTGGAGTCCTCCTTCCTCTAAACGCTCGCAGTAGCTCTTCTTTGTCTTTGTATTCCAAGTATTTTATGATTACTTGGCGCGGCCTGGCTGGTCCCGTCACTCCCGTGCTGTCTTCCTTCCCATTTGTTCTTCCTGCGCCTGGATGCTCTCTTACAGGGCCCACTCTGTGCGCTCTTTCCACCCTGCATTTATGCGTCAGACCCAACGCCTTGGGGAGCTCAGCTTCACATATGCCGTCCAATTGCCGCATGCTTATGGATTCTGGCAGTCCCACCAGCCTTAAATTGCTTCTTCTGGAGCGATTTTCCAGATCTTCTAGTTTGTCTCTCATGGCTTGGGATCCCTCCATCATCTCCTGCAGCTGCCCCTTTAATGCTGTTATCTCGTCTTTTGTGTCAGAAATTCTTTGCTCCATCTCTGACATCCTGGCTCCCTGCTGTGTTATCTGCTCTTTCAAGGGAGATAGCGCTGCCCCCACCATGGCCTCCAGGGAGTCTTTAATCCTGTCTGCCAGGTGCACTGCAACTGCTCCCACCAGACGATCGGATCGTAATCTATCTGCAGGCCTGGGAGCTGATTGTGCTTCTGGGCTGCCCGCTGCTCTCTCAGCTGCTCCCCCTCCTCCTCCATCTGTCCCTGCTCACCTCCCTGCACACCGCTGCGGCCCGCGTCCGATGCCATTTTATGCTCCATGTGCTCCCCCTCTGCAGCTCCTCGCTTCAGATGTCTGCCGCTGCTGCTCCGGAGGAGGTACCGCTCCATGCATGGTCACCTCCAGCTCCCTGCCTCTCGCTCTCCGCCTCCCCCCGCGGCCGTGGGGCACTTTTAGTCGGTCTGTGGGGCTGAGGAACGTGCGGAGCTCTGTCTCCCGCGTCCTCACATCACAGCGCCGGATCCGGAAGTATCAGGAGAATTTTTAATCGCTGCCCAATATTCCTCCTCTCAGATGGGTCTTTCCAAGGCGGCCGCATCCTCGGATTTGAGGTGTTTCAAGCCCGAGTCCGAAATTTACTTCCGGATTTGCTGGCGCAGTTCCGTCCTGGCCCTCTCAGACCGCCCCACGTCTATTGAGTAGAGAGAGGAGTAGAAATCTTTAAAGGCGGAGGCTATATCCTTTGGTAGTGTAGCCCACCTGTCCCCAGAAATGTGTACTCTAGGGACGTAGCCCCTCGCTCTCTGTGTCCGCAAGGCTCTAGCCAGGGTCCTGCCACTTTTATTACCAAATTCATAAAAGTGTCGCCTACACTTACCTAGTGCTCCCTTAGCCTTATGATATAACAGGGACCGTAATTCCTCCCTCTTCCTAGCCAAGTTGGCGCCCACTTCCCCTCCCAGAGACCCTTTGTGTACCGCTTCCAGCTCTCTTATGTCTGCCAGGAGAGATGTAGCCGCCGCTTCCCGTTCCCTTTTCAGCCGGGCCCCATGTTTGATGAACAGTCCCCTCACAACACATTTGTGAGCTTCCCACACAATGTTGGGAGACACCTCCTCCCTCCCATTGCAGTCAAAGTATTCAGTCAAAGCCTCCCTCACTTCCTGCATTGTCACAGGCTCGTTAAGTAACGAGGTGTTCAGTATCCACTGGCTCTTCCTCTCGATGGGGCAGCCACAGAGCACAGTTTCAAACCTTCCGCTCATACAACTTTCAAGCCAATCCTACCGGGAGCAAATAAATCAGATGAAACTTCGGCATTATCTTTTTGCATGTCAAGTAAAAACGAGTCAAAAGATCCACCCCTATTTGGAGCTCCTACAACGTCATCGACATCTGGGAACGTCAACGTCTTCTGTATGTCTTCAGAGAAGAAAAACAAAGGTGAAGCAGGAACACCCAGACCTTCATTTGCAAATGCCAATAGTAGAACTGAAATTCAAGGTGAGAGCATTTTTTTTCAAAAGTAGATTTTCTGTTATATTATGTCCGTAACAAAATATTTTATAAAAATAAATAAATCCTGAACTGTAGCGTTGTCTGATATTGTCTTGGAGGCTACACACTGCTCAGCTAAAAATCTGTTACTGACCCTCCACTTTTCCAGCCAGTCTTTGTTGATTAGGTGCAGTGGTTATGTCACAATTGCAACAAACATGATGGCTGCAGTCAATCCTTCGGCTCAGTATCTTGTGTCTTCATGAGCATCACCGCTGAGCCCTGTGATGTCACTGCCATAGGGTGGGGAAAGCGTCAGAAAGCTGCACCTACAGAGGGTTACTAACTTTGATTTTATTTTTCTCCTAGAGTAAATCTATACACACACCATTTTAAAATGGGAAAACCCTTATATGTCTGTGTCCTTATATGTCTGTGTCTTTATATGTCTGTCCTTATATGTCTGTGTCCTTATTTGTCTGTGTCCTTATTTGTCTGTGTTCTTATATGTCTGTCTCTTTCTTTTCTAAAGTTTTGCTTTTTTTTTTTTAACAGCTACTCCCTCAAGTTCTGTGGCTAGCAAAGGAGAACATTCTGCTGGTGCTCAACACACTGTCCCAGGCTCCCCCAGTGAGATGGCCACTTTTTTTTTATTAAGAATTTGCCTAGTAAATTTAATAAAAAAAACATCATGGAGGATTTCTTTAAGACATATCGGAAGATTCTGCGTATAAACTGCAGGATAAAGCAAAATATGGCATCTATCCAATTTAATAACCATGTGAATAAAAAGAAAAAAATAATATACTTATACCATTGATTGCAGGTGTGACGCCCTGGCAAAACCAGGTAGTCACAGAGAGAGTTAATTATCCTTGGCAGCTACACAATCCCTACACAGATGTACACCAGCCAATCAGATCCTACTCACCCCCTCCCCAGGAAAAAGAGAGGGGGGTGAGAGGAGTTAAGTTCAGTTGTGCAGTAGTGAGTGAAGCGCTGACAGGAGAGAAGGTGGTAGTCGGGGTTGGAGCCCTGGACTACCGGACTAGATGGCAGTGAGGGCCACAGGCGACAGAGATCCAGTCGCGGGGATCCTGAGGCGACCGGGACAGGGTTGTAGCCCGCCGGTGCCAAGAGTGGTGACTCGTTCCGGAGCCCGTTCAAGCGGACTAGTCCAGACACGAGGGAGACAGACAAAGAGAGTGGAAGGAAGGGCCCTGGCAGTACATCTGGGTGTGGGACCCGAAAACACCCGCCAAAGGTGACCGGCCATTTGGAAAGTTGGTTGACAAAACAGACTGTGTGTTTACTGACCCTCCACATCAATACAGCCTCATCCAGCACCACGACTACCAACTGTAAGTGCTCTACTTCGTGCCTCCTAAAGACTGCTCCCTGCAACCTCTCACATTACCCTTGGCCCCGGGACTACAACTCCCTTACCCGTGCAGGGGATCCCACCTTGCTTGATGCGGCGGTCCCTCTGGTGAAGATTCCGGATCCACCTGGTGTCGCGAGTGGAGTTCCAGAAAAGAGGAAGAGGAGAGGTTGCGAGGTTTACTCACCGCCATCTTCAGCCGGATGGAAGCGGTCATCGCTGAGGAGAAAGTCTCTGCCCCCGGTGAGAGGTGTGTCGAGATCTCGCGAGAGGGCATGTCATCAGCAGGAGACGTGCGCCAAGACAAGATGGCGGCGACCAGCAGATCCATCTAGCCGACGCTGCCGTAAAAGTGCAGCGGCGGCGGTCCAGGGAGCAGCTGCGGCCAGCAAAAGAGCTTCGGACTATCCGCAGCAGCGGAGTGTATGTCCAGAAGAGGCCGCAGCGGCAGCTTGGAACTCGAGGCCGGGTTCATCTGATGAAGAAGGGATTGAAGCGGGTTCCCTGAGGCCTGGCAGTCCCCGGGCTCGCCTCGGACGGAGGCTGGGAGCACTGAAGACCCCTGCACCGCTGCCAATCCTGATTTGAACACCAGGAATGGTGAGATATCTAATTCATCTGTTTGTTTTCCTTTTAGTGATAGTATGTTATGTGAGTTTAAGAAAATTGTTAGACAGCTTTTAGGGGAAGTTAATGAGGATAGGGTTGCTTTGAACATGATCAGTTATCCCTCTGTTCCAAGCAGATCAGCAGGTGTTACTGAATCATGTTTAAAGGAAGCATTAATGTTTGAAATGTCCCCTTTGGGTTTTCATTTAAATGCGCTGTGAAAGAGCGCATTTGGAATAATTAATTTGTTGATGTCTTTTCTTTGCTCCCAGCTGGTAAGGAACCGGTTCGGAGTGAGAAAAGATATGATAAAGGTGATGGGGACGATAGAAAACGTTCTTTTCCTAAGTCCTTCCATAATTGGTTGCAAGCTTTTTGCATTTACTCTGCTGTGCTGGGTGAGAAGTTCATGGGCTACTGTAGTGGCTTTTTTCAACATATTGATAGTATTCTGGAGGCATACCGCAATTTTGGTGGTATGGCCTGGCTCATCTACAATGAGTCTTTTAGACAGAAATTATCCGTACATCCTTCAATGAAGTGGGGTGTTCAGGATGTTGGTTTATGGATAAATGTAATGCTTCCATTGAGGAATCAAAGGGTAAGGCAACCGTACTCATCGGTAGAGATGAGCGAACCGGTCGCGGTTCGGCTCGAGTTCGGTTCGCCGAACGGACGTCTCGTTCGAGTTCAGTTCGGCGAACGTTCGACGAACCGAACTCGAACCACATAGGAAACAATGGCAGGCAATCACAAAAACATAAAAACACCTAGAAAACACCCTCAAAAGTGTCCAAAAGGTGACAAACAACTCACAACACAAACACATGGGAAAGTGACAAGGACATATACTCATGCGAAAACAAAAGAGCAGGACAAGGAAAAAGAGAAGGAGACACATATATAGGCATGGCACGCCCGTCTAAAATCATGTAAAACACCGCAAGGTGACTCCAAGCAGAGTCTCCCTTTTTTCCAAAAATTGGGCCACACACACACCCACCCCTTCAGTGGCAGCACTTGTGCCCCAGTTGTACACTTCACAGCTAGATTTGCATCAAGCACATTCAAAAATACGCCATACTTAACCGTCCCCAGAATGACACCGGGGTAGGTAGCAAAGTCTTTCCTGATCCCAGCTCTGTGCATCTTGGATCATTTTTAAAAACAATGTAAGCAAGGGTTACTCCAAGCGGAGTCTCCTTTTTTTCTAAAAATTGGGCCACACACACACCCACCCCTTCAGTGGCAGCACTTGTGCCCCAGTTGTACACTTCACAGCTAGATTTGCATCAAGCACATTCAAAAATACGCCATACTTAACCGTCCCCAGGATGACACCGGGGTAGGTAGCAAAGTCTTTCCTGATCCCAGCACTGTGCATTTTGGATCATTTTTAAAAACACAGCAAAGGTTACTTCAAGAAGAGTCTCCCTTTTTTCCAAAAATTGGGCCACACAGACACCCCATCAGTGGCAGCACTTGTGCCCTAGTTGTACACTTCACAGCTAGATTTGCATCAAGCACATTCAAAATACACAAGCATTTACTCTCCCCAGGATGACACAGGAGTAGTAAATTCCTTGTGGATCCATGACTTGTTCATTTTGATGAACGTTAGTCTGTCCACATTGTCACTGGACAGACGCGTGCGCTTATCTGTCAGCACACACCCAGCAGTACTGAAGACACGTTCAGAGACAACGCTGGCAGCTGGACACGACAAAATCTCCAAGGCGTAAGTGGAGAGCTCTGGCCATTTTTGAAGATTTGAAGCCCAAAATGAGCAAGGCTCCATTTGCAAAGTAATGGCATCGATGTTCATTTGGAGATACTCCTGTATCATCCTCTCCAGCCGTTGACTATGTGTCAGACTTGTTGTCTCTGGTGGCCTTGCAAAGGAGGATCTAAAAAAATTATGAAAAGATTCAATAAAATTGCTGTTACCAGCACCAGATAGGGTGCTACTGGTACGGGTAGACTGTTGAAGATGACGAGACCGTCCCATGTTTGTCAAGTTACAACTGGGAGATTCACTCCCTGCACCTGCACGGTTGTTTGGTGGAAAAGCCGAGCTAAGATCGAGTAACAGCTTCTGCTGATACTCCTGCATACGTGCGTCCCTTTCTATGGCTGGAATTATGTCACAAAATTTGGACTTGTACCGGGGATCTAATAGTGTGGCAAGTCAGTAGTCATCATCACTTCTAATTTTGACAATACGAGGGTCATGTTGGAGGTAGTGCAGCAAGAAGGCACTCATGTGTCTTGCGCAGCCATGCGGACCAAGTCCACGCTGTGTTTGTGGCATAGAGGTGCTAACCGTTCTTTCTTCCTCTGACATCTCCCCCCAACCTCTTTCAACTGAAATTTGACCAAGGTCTCCCTCATCCGCTGAGTCTTCCATGTCCATGGACAGTTCGTCCTCCATTTCTTCATGTTCTCTTGCACCTTCCTCAACATTTCGCCTGCTACCATGCGCCCTTGTTGATCCCTGTCCCCCATGGTCCCATGCCTGCCGCGTTGGTGATGATGAACGTCTGGACCTTGGTGATGTTGTTGTGTCTTGCGCATATGAATCCTCCTGTAGTTCCTCCCCTTCCTGTTGTCCCACCCCCTGACTCCGAATAGTGTTTAGCGTGTGCTCCAGCATGTAAATGACTGGAATTGTCATGCTGATAATGGCATTGTCAGCGCTAAACATATTCGTCGCCATGTCAAAACTGTGCAGAAGGGTGCATAGGTCCTTGATCTGAGACCACTCCATCAGGGTGATCTGCCCCACCTCTGCATCTCGTTGGCCCAGGCTATACGTCATGACGTATTGCACCAGGTCTCGGCGGTGCTGCCACAGTCGCTGTAACATGTGGAGAGTCGAATTCCAGTGTGTCGCCACATCGCATTTCAGGCGATGAACTGGCAGGCCGAAAGACTTCTGGAGCGATGCAAGTCGCTCAGCAGCGGTGGTTGAACGGCGGAAGTGAGCAGACAGTTTTCGTGCCCTGTTCAGAAGGCCATCTAGGCGGGGATAGTGTGTTTAAAAATTGCTGGAAAACAAGGTTCAACACGTGAGCCATACAAGGCACGTGTGTCACCTTGCCCAGGCGAAGGGCCGCACCCAGGTTTGCAGCATTGTCGCACACGGCCTTACCAGGCTGCAGGTTGAGTGGAGACAACCATTTATTAAACTCAGTCTCCAGAGCTGCCCACAACTCATCCGCTGTGTGACTCCTATTTCCAAGACATGTCAAGCTAAAGACCGCCTGATGCCGTTGCGCTCTGCTGCCAGCATAGTAATGAGGGGTGCGTGATTCCTTCTGCGCAGTGAGAACGCTGGTGGCCTGACCAGGCAGGCTTGGGGCGGAGGTGGAGGACCCAGATGAGGTGGAGGAGGCAGAAGCAGTGGCGGAACTTGGACAGACAGAGGATTGACACACAAGTCGTGGGGACGGCAAGACTTGTGCAGCAGACCCTTCACCATCTATCACCATAGTTACCCAGTGCCCAGTCAGCGACATGTAACGTCCCTGTCCATGCTTACTGGTCCAAGTATCGGTGGTGAAATGCACCCGTTCACACACAGAGTTTCTCAAGGAAGCGGTGATGTTGTGTGCGACATGCTGGTGTAGCGCGGGCACACCTTTCTTAGAGAAGTAGTGGCGACTGGGCATCTGGTACTGGGGCACAGCGACAGACATAAGGTCTCTAAAATCCTGTGTGTCCACAAGGCGGAAAGGCAGCATTTCGGTAGCCAAGAGCTTACAGAGGGATAAAGTCAACCTCTTAGCTTTGTCATGGGTCGCAGGAAATGGCCTTTTATTTGTCCACATCTGAGGGACAGAGATCTGGCTGCTGTGTGTAGACGGTGTTGAGTAGGGTGTCCCTGGAAAAATGCAGGTTTGTGAGGAAAGTGCAGGCGGAGACATGATGTTGCCTTCATCCAACGTTGGTGCTATCGATGTCTGAGAGAGCTGTACACACGCACTTGTTTCCCCTTCCAAACCAACTGACGACCTACCAAGCAAACTGCCTGTTGCGGTTACAGTGGTGGAAGTTGTGCGTGGAAAACCAGGTGTGACAGCTGTCCCCACAGTCCTAGAAGATGAAGAGCGCGCGGATGCACTGGAAGGGGCAGGCGGTGGATGGTTCGCTCCGCTAGGCCGCATTGCAGCACGGTGAGCTTCCCACTGGGACATATGATATTTATTCATGTGACGATTCATGGAAGAAGTTGTCAAACTGCTGAGGTTTTGCCCTCTACTAACAGAATCACGACAAATTTTACAGATCACATAATTTGGGCGATCTTTTGCTATGTCAAAAAAGGACCAGGCTAGGCAAGGCTTAGAGGGCATGCGACCTGCTGATCCACCCCGACTAGTGCTCAGAGGCACAGTGGTGGCTGAGGATGCAGTTGTAGACGTGCTACCAGTACTCCGACTCTGTCCAGGATGGCGCAAGGTAACTTCGTCGTCAGTTGCATCCTCCTCCACCGTCTCTGTTGACCTCCTCGAGGGCCTGACTGTGGGTTGACAGTAGGTGGGATCTAGAACTTCCGCATCAATTGTTGTGTTTGCACTCCCCTCACCCTCAGACCGAGCCTCTTCTTGCCCTGACCGAATATTTAAGTTGTCATCCCAATCTGGTATCTGCGTCTCATCGTCATCAGTATGTTCCTCATTGTCTATTACAACAGGTGTTTCAGTTTGTGAATAAGGGTCAACATTATGCTCAGAAACTTGGTCATCACGGCCTGAATCTGAGTCACAAAGGTTCTGGGCATCACTGCAGACCATTTCCTGGTCTGTACTCACTGTAGCTTGGGAGCAGACCTCTGATTCCCAGGCTATAGTGTGACTGAACAGCTCTGCAGACTCAGCCATCTCAGTTCCACCATACTGTGCAGGGCGGATGGAGACTTCAGAGCTGGGAGAAAGCAAGTGTGATTGGGATGACAACTCAGAGGACTGGTGTTTTTTGGATGCGGTAGTTGAGGTGGAGGAGAGGGCATTTGTTGGACCACTTGAGATCCATTCAAGCATTTTCTTTTTTTGGCCATCATCTACCTTTGTTCCAGTTGTTCGTGTCCGTAAAAAAGGGAGCACATCGGATTGTCCACGGTAAGTAGTAGACATCTTACTTTTGCTGGAAGATGGTCTATCTTCAGCAGATGTTAATGGAGCTTTGCCACCTTCCCCACGGACAAACCCTTTTTTTCCTTTTCCAACACGCCTCTTCCCCTTTCCACCAGCATCTGTCATTTTGCCACTCATTTTGATTGCGACAAGATTGTGCACTTAAAATGTGGTAGTAAAAATTGACAGGTGGTGTAGATTGCAGCGGTGGTCTAGCTTTATTAACAGCAGAATAAACAACAATAATTATCCATGACAATGCAACTACGGCCCTTAAACTGGCAGCATAGTTTGCTAGTATAATGGCTTAGTAACAATGAGTTTGAGTGTGCAATGCAGAGGTGCTGCAAATAGCTGTGCACCAGTGGGACACTAATGGAAGTCCAACAGCCACTTTTAGGATGCCACTAAGTTTACTCAGTGTTTGCTAGTATAATGGCTTAGTAACAATGAGTTTGAGTGTGCAATGCAGAGGTGCTGCACATAGGTTTGCACCAGTGGGACACTAATGGAAGTCCAACAGCCACTTTTAGGATGCCACTAAGTTTACTCAGTGTTTGCTAGTATAATGGCTTAGTAACAATGAGTTTGAGTGTGCAAAGGGCAGGAGGGTACAGTGGCAGGGTTGTGGGTTTGGGTAGAGGAAAGGAAGCCTCCCTTTCTATCCCTCCTAATGGGGAAATGCAGCGAGGAAATCCCTGACCTTAGCTACACAGACGCTGTCATCTTGTGTAGCTGTTAAAATCTGTTTTCACGGACCTGACTGTCACCTATGGCTCTGACCCTGCCGGTATTAGCCCTTACAAGGACTAATAGAAACTTCTATCCCTATTCTGTATAGCGCTGTGTATAGAGCATACACAGCAGTATCGGAGACAGGAGCTACGCCAGCGGTGACTGACACCAAGACGCAGAAGGCAGATAATGGCGTGCTGGAGGAAAATGTCCGTTTTTATAATGCATGGACATGTGACATGGACATCCTATCACACATGCTGTTGCTTCTCTGGCTAAAAGTCCACTTAGCTGTGTGTGTGTCTGGGATTGGCTGACATGCTGGCCCGCCCCACTACACGCGCGCGCTTAGGGAAGGAAGAGAAGGAAAAAAAAAAAAAAAAATGGCGATCGCCATTATCCAAACAGCAGTGATCTGAATGCGCTGTTCCTGCACACTATACGCTGAAATTTCATAATAGTGTGAGTCACAGAGTGACTTACACTATTACAGCGGAAAGCCAGCTAGTAATTAGCTTGTCTTTTTGCTGCTAGAACCGTTCTCGAACGTATCTAGAACTATCGAGCTTTAGCAAAAAGCTCGAGTTCTAGTTCGATCTAGAACAGCCCCCAAAATCACTCGAGCCGCGAACTGGAGAACCTCGAACCGCGAACCGCGCTCAACTCTACTCATCAGTACAGCAGAGTTCTAACAAAAATTGCTCAATCACAGCAGCAGAATGGCGCAAAGAAAATGCTTTTCAAGAGCATCGACGCCAGTGATACTAGCAAACATGCAGCCTTGGCTCGACCTGTTTCCAGACTGGGAGATGGCTGAATTAATTTATCAGGGTTTTGATAAAGGTTTTGCAGTACCTGAATTTTTGGGTAAAGGATGTGTTTGGGTGAATAATTTAGCTTCAGTTGATAATCACAAAGAAGTAGTTCGGGAGAAAATTCTTAAAGAAATTAAGCAGGGTAGGGTAGCAGGCCCTTTTGAGTCCTCCCCCCTTTTGAAATTTTAGATTGTCCCCTTTGGGCATCGTTCCTAAGAAGGAATTGGGAGACTTCAGGTTGATTCATCAACTTTCATTTCCTAGAGGGGCTTCCTTGAATGATGAGGTCGATAAATCGAAATCGTCAGTCAAGTACGCATCTTTTGACCAGGCAGTGGATTGATTAGGAGTCAAGGGGTTAATGCTTTATTAGCTAAAGCAGACATAAAGTCTGATTTTAGGTTATTGCCGGTTAATCCTGAAGGATTTTATTGCTAAGGTTTTGAATTTGAGAATGGTTATTATTTTGATATGTGTTTAATGGTGGGTTTTACGTTATCTTGTTATTATTTTGAAGCTCTTTCTGCTTTTATTCATTGGTGTGTGAGTTTCGGTTTGGTTAAGGGATGGGTTTTACATTATTTAGATGATTTTTTGTTTGTAGGTGGTGCGTCTGATAGTGTTTGTTTGGATTTCTTGAATTGGTTTAAGGATTTGTGTTGTAATTTTGGTATTCCTTTAGCGGAAGAAAAAACAGTGGGTCCTTGCTGCTGTTTGGAATTTGTAGGAATTACTGTGGATTCCGAGCGGATGGAGTGTAGATTACCAGAGGAGAAGTTGGTTAAGTTGAGGTCGGCCTTGCAATTGTTGTTAGCTAAGAATAAGACTTCTTTGAAGGAGTTACAGTCTTTATTAGGACTTTTGAACTTTGCTTTGCGAATGATTCCAATGGGTCGGGTATTTTCTAGAAGTTTATATGAGGCTACACAGGGTCTGCATTCTCTTAGAGCCCATATTCAATTAACTAAAGCTTTGAAAGAGGATTTGTTTATTTGGTTTGAATTTTTGAGGTCTTTCAATGGGTGTAGTTATCTTCAGCATGCATTTGTTTCGTCTGATCAGTTACGGTTAATAGGGTGGTTTTAGAGCTATTTGCTATTGTTGTCGCTATTGTGGTTTGGGGATCGTAGTTGCAGAATAAACAGATTTTACTGTTTTCGGAATACCAAGGTGTTGTTTTTGCAATTAATACTTTGTCCTCAAAGTGTATTTGGGCAGCTAGGTTATTGAGGTACTTAGTGTTGTTTTGCTTAATGATGAAATCTGGTTGAAAGCTCGTCATGTTTGCCATGTGAACAATGAGGCAGCTAATGCTCTTTCTCATCTTCAGTTAGATGCTTTCCGAGCACTTATTTCGGACACGGAATTGGAAGGGATTGCTTGTCCTCCGCACCTGTGGGATCCGATTTGGAGTTGATGCCTTTGTATATTAGGAGATCGGTGGCTCCAAGAACATGGGCTAATTATTCAGCTGCATGGAAAGTTTGGATGGGGTTTTGTGATTTTTTTGGGTATTGGTTATTATGTTGATAATTTGCGAACAATGTTGTTGCTGGTAAATAGCTTGGTTGGTAAGAGGTGGTCATTTTCCTCTATTTCAAAGCTCTTGGCTGGTGTTTTCTTTTTTCTGAAATTGGCAGGTAACCCCACGCTAGTTAGTTATTTTCCTGTTAAGCAGTTTTTAAAGAGCTATAGGAAAGAGGTGAGTAAGCCGGATGAGAGACATCCGATTTCTTTTAGTTTGCTTCAAAAGCTGTGGGTAATTCTACGCACAGTCTGTAGGGATGAATATGAGACATGTCTATTTAGAACTGTGTGACGCCCTGGCAAAACCAGGTAGTCACACATAGGCCCCCACATAACACCTTCCCTCACTTAGGTAACACACAGCCGACCTTAAACCCTAGTCACTCCCCTTAGAGCAAGACAGGTACACCAGTGGGTGGGACCAGGCGGTTAGGGAACGCCCACCTAGGGGCCTAGACAGCCTGGGGTGGGAAAACAGTCAGTTTGAGTCTGAGTTCAAGTCCAGATTGAGTTGGAGTTCAAGTTGAGAGGAGTGAGGCTGGGGCAAGGTGTAGCTCCAGCAGAGAAGGAAGTTCAAGTTGAACGGTGCCAGGGTCGGAACCCTGGTACCTTGGATAGGTGGCAGACAGTGGTCTCCATCAGCAGGAGACAGGAAGAAGGCTCGGCAGATCCGAGGAGGACCGGAGAAGGGTTGGAGCCCACCGGTACCGACACCAGAGACCCGACCGGAAACCGTGCACAGAGGGGGTACTCGGACCCTGAAGCCAGGACCGAAACCAGCGGCCTAGCTAATTAACCGATTAAGGGCAGGATTACAGGTCCTGTCCCAACCAAAGTCCCAAAAGCAGACAACCACCCACAGAGAGGGATAGGGCAACCGCCAGGGCCCATAGATCCCACGGGTCAACATCAGCGGGCACGGCTCCTTAGGCACACAGACAGCCGGGAGCAGACTCCCGTGTTCCATTCCGGGAAGTCTAAAAAACAACCACAATTAGTGCAGAGGAGAAGACGGCGATCATCAGCCCGGGTGGGGGACCAGAATACAACTGGCCGCGGCGGCTGGCCACCAGCACCTTGGTTTACCAAAAGACTCATGTGATTCATTCAATTGTGAATAACCAAACATCCCCTGGTCCATCTGGGCGTGCAAGCCCCTGCCATCGCCATACCCTGCACAGAGACACTGGGCCCCGGGGCAACCATCCCTACCCACGGAGGGGTTAACAACCGGCTTCCATTACATCTCCCCCAGGTATCCCACAACAGCAGCAGTGGTGTCCCACTTCACCACATACCATGGGTGGCATCACAGACATTCTACAATCAATCCCGTACCAATACGTCCCCCCTTTCATTCGGAGTGTCCGCGCGACTCCCGGGTCCGGGGAACCCCTTGAGCCATACCGCAGGCCCCGGATCCGAGCAGCGCCGGCTGCTGGCACGGGGGCGGCACAACTGCTTTTGTTTTAGCCTTTTTTTGGAGCTTTTCGTGTTGGGGAACTTGTTTCCCCAAATAAATCGGTTCATTCGGGTATTCTTTTAGAAGATATAAGCTTTGTAAAATCGTCATTGTTAATTTTTCTTAGGAGATCGAAGACGGACCAAGTAGGTAAAGGATGTTTTATAAAATTAAATGAAATACCTGGTAATGGGATTTCACCAGTTCAGAATGTTCGGAATTGGCTTGGAGTAAGGTCATCTCAAAAGGGTGTATTTTTTTACACAAAGACTTTTCTCCAACAACAATTTTTCAATTTAATTCTGTTTTGAAAAAATGTCTTTTCATTTTGGTTTTGGGAGAGATGAAGATTACTTCACACTCCTTTAGGATTGGAGCCGACTCTGAAGCAGAAAGATTACGTCTTGGGGCTAAAGAAATTATGAAATTGGGAAGATGGGAATCAAACAGATACAAATTGTATGTTAGACCAAATTTCTTTATTATAAATTGATTTTTGTTCTCTTAGGTCCTTTAGTTATATGGATTTTAGAACATTCGTTTATCTTCTGGGCCCAGAAGAGGGCATCGCAGAGAATCTACTCTATGAAATTTTGTTTTGATTCTCGGCAGCTAAATGTTCGGTGGTTTGGTTTCAGAGGGTTATCTTGGAGGGAGGTAAAACATATGTTAAGGAATTTAGTGGTTCAGCGGCCTAGCCCCAATGCAATTATTATCCATGCTGGGGGTAATGACCTAGGTAAAATCAGGACACTTGTTCTTTTGTCAGAAATGCGCTCTGATTTTTCCTTATTTAAAAGCTGGTTTCCGGAAACGGTTTTTATTTTTTCTGAAATCGTCCCTCGTTTAGCTTGGGCCAGCAAGGAATTAATTTTTTAGAGAGGGTTAGGGAAAGGGTTAATAGTAATGTTGAGCGGACCCGGATCCGCACGGTTTGAGCACCCGATCCGAGTCCGACCAGTACCCGGGATTCGGGGTGCACGATCCGGATCCGTTTTTTTTTTTCTCTCTCACTCTCTCTCTCTCTCTCTCTCTCAAATTCAATTCAAATTCAAATTCAAATATGCTTTATTGGCAGGACCAAAATACAATTAGTGTTGCCAAAGCAAGAGAAATACAGTAAGTGTGGTGGGAGAGGATCAGCTTTATGGGGAGTTGGGGGCACAATTTGGGCTCTGAAAGTCCATTTAAGGGCCTTATGTTCCCCTCAGCTTATGACATGTGGTGACATATTGGGCGGCGATCTCCACCATTGATTCCTCTTCCCCCAGTAGGAAGCGGAGTTTCATGTCCTCGTCCATGGATGGAAAGTCCGGGGTATGGGTGGTAAATTTCTGGAAGTGGGAGGCCCTCACTGCTGAGTATTTGTCACAGTGCAGCAGGAAGTGCGCCTCGTCCTCCAGAGCCCCCTGCTGGCAGTGCTGGCACAGTCTGTTCTCCCGCGGCTTGGATGTCTGTCGGTGCCACCCTGTTTCTACCTCTAGGCTGTGGGCACTCAGTCTGTACAGGCTCAGGGTCTGCCTGTCTTTGGGGTGGCGTAGCCTTTCCAGATATGGGGCCAGAGTGTAGTCCCTCCGCAGTGACCGGTAGATGGTGAGTTTCTGGGAGTTCTCTAATTCACTCTTCCAGCCCTCTATGTATTGCATCTTGCGGCTCTCTAAGATCTCTTTTATTAGGGCTCTTGTCAGGGTGTGTTGCTGACTTTGGCTGGACTGGCTGTCGGGGTTCCTGGCTTGCTCTGGTCTCTGGCTCAGCAGGGCTTTATGATGGTAGGAGCTGGGGTTGCTGTTCTGTATGTGCGCCTGGTGTGATAGCGCCCTCTTGTGTATACTGAACCATAAGGGGAATCGGCCCAGCTCTGCCCGACAGGCTATGTTTGAGGTGCTGCGATGGACTTGGAGGAGATATTTACAGAACTCCATGTGGAAGACTTCGGTAGGGCTGGAATCCCACTTTGTGTGGTCTGGGTAGGTCACTGGGCCCCATACCTCGCTGCCATATAGCAGTATAGTGGTGATGACTCTGTCAAATATCTTGAGCCAGACTCCCACAGGTGGTTTGAGGTGGTACAGTTGTCTTCTGATGGCGTAGAAGGTTCTGCACGCTTTTCCTTTCAGGGCTTCTGCTGCTTGCTTGAGGCTCCCGTTATTGCTTAGCTCTAGACCGAGGTAGGTATAGCTGCTGGTTTTCTCCAGCGTGGAGCCATTTAATGTGAAGGAGGAAGTGTTTATTTTATTCTGGTTCCTCTTCTGAAACACCATGACTTTGGTCTTCTTTTGGTTGATGGGAAGCGCCCATGTGGTGCTGAATGTTTCCAGTACTGCCAGGCTATCTTGGAGGCCTTTCTCGGTTGGGGAGAGTAGCAGGAGGTCGTCTGGGTACAGCAGGAACTTCACCTCTCGGTGATGCAGAGAGAGGCCTGGAGTGGGGGAGGACTCTAGAGCTGTTGGTAGTCCATTTATATAGATGTTGAATAGAGTTGGGTTCAGGCTGCAGCCCTGTCTGACCCCACGGCCCTGTCGGAAGAAAGCCGTCCTCTTTCCGTTCACCTTCACGCTGCACCGGTTCTCAGTGTATGAGCTCTTGATCACGTCGTAGGTTCTGCCACCTATTCCGCTCTCCAGAAGTTTCAGGAACAGGCCTGGATGCCAAACTGAGTCAAATGCCTTTTTGAAGTCCACGAAACATGCAAATATTTTCCCCTGTTTTTTGCCGTGGACGTGGGTCTTGATGAGGCTTTGCAGGGTGTAAATGTGGTCTGTGGTGCGGTGGTTTGGCATGAACCCAGCTTGGCTTCTGCTGAGGATGTCACCCTGGATGAGGAAGGCGATAATCCTTTTATTAATGATGCTGTTAAACAGTTTTCCCAGAATGCTGTTGACACAGATCCCTCTGTAGTTTGCTGGGTCATATCGGTCTCCATTCTTGTAGATGTGCGTTATGAGACCTTGATTCCAGCTTTGAGGGAAGTAGCCGGCACTCAGGACGTGGGTGAATAGTTTTGCCAGTGCTGCACGAATGTCTGGGGAACTGTATTTGATCATCTCTGGCAGGATGCCATCACTGCCCGCGGCCTTCTTACATTTTAGCAGTTTGATTCTGTCTTTTATTTCCAGCACACTGATTGGTATGTCCAGAGGATTTTGAAAGTCCTTGATTGTCTCCTCCACGTCCCTCAGTTTAGTCATTATATGCTCTTGTTCTGGGGTTAGGTCGTCTTCTGGGATATTCTTGTAGAGGCCCTTGAAGTAGCTGTGCCAGATGTTGCCATTTTGAATGTGGAGGGTGCTTTGCTTGGGATTTGTACCGATATGGCTCCATGTCTCCCAGAATGAGTTGTCCTGGAGGGAGTCTTCGAGCTGCTGCAGTTTGTGGGAGATGTGCTTTTGTTTTTTCTCCTTGAGGGTTCGCTTGTATTGCCTCTGTAGGGTGTCATGGACCACTCTTAGCTCCTTGTTGTCGGGGTCTCTGTGTTTTTGATTTGAGGCTACCCTTAGGGAGTTGCGCAGTGCCTTGCATTCTTTGTCAAACCATTTTTGGCCTTGTTTATTTGTAGGTCTCTTGGAGTTGGTCCTTCTGAGGTCTGCTAGCTCTGCCATGGTATATAGGATGTTTTTAAAGTCGTTTACTGCCAGGTTGACCCCTTGCTGGTTTGATGTATAGGATTTTGTGTGAAAGTTTACAAGCAGCTCTTTAATCTCTGTTCTGTTGGTCATGTTGGTGTATTCAATGGCTAACTGTTTGGGCCACTTGAAGGATGGTGGCAAGTTGTGGAGACAGCTCAAGTGGGGCTTTTGTGTGGGTGACTTGTCCATGGATCTCAAGTACAGCAGTGTCTGGTTGTGGTCTGACATGTGGATGTCGGGGGTGACTATGAAGGCATTTATGTTTGCTAGATCTATGTCTGTTATGGCATAATCCACTACTACACTGCTGCCCATGTGGGAGTTTAGTGTAAATCTCCCTAATGAGTCACCCCTGGTGCGCCCGTTCAGTATATACAGCCTCAAGCTCCGGCACAGGTTCAGCAGTTTTCTGCCGCTTTTATTCACCACTCTGTCATAGCTGTTTCTTGTTGTCTGTACTGAGTCTCTGTAGAAGGGCTCATCTCCCAGGACGTATGTGTTTCCGTCAGGTGACAGGTAGTCCTTCTCTGTACCTGTCCTGGCGTCTCCACAGATGAGCACCTTACCTTTGGACTGGAATTGGGCAGTTACCCTCTGAAGTTCCTCGTAGATGTCCAACTTAAAGTATGGGGATTCTGATGGAGGGATGTAGGTTGCGCAGAGGTAGATGTCCTGCTGAGAGGTGAGGATGGAGCTACTTATCCTCATCCAGATATGGCTTTCTCCTCTTTTTATTGCCTTGATATGTTCTTGGATCTCCTCCTTGTACCATATTAGTATGCCCCCTGAGCAGCGGCCGTGTTTGGTGTTCTTGTTTTTCTGGACGGAGACAGAAAATTCCTTGTATCCCATGGGTGATAGAGAGATTCCTCCTCTGCCCGGGCCCATGTCTCCAGGAGGATCTGGATGTCAATGTTCTTTAGCCTTTGTTTGAAGTCTGGGTCATTTGTCTTGGACCCAAAAGCTAAGGCATTCAATCCTTGAATGTTCCAGCTGCTGATAACTAAGGATGTCATATTTAGTTGATATCTCTCTCTCTCTCTCTCTCTCTCGTCCCGGATCCGGCTCCTCATTGATTTACATGGCCGCGGATTCCGGATCGGATCCGGACTTCGGCGGCAACCCGATCCGGATCCGCTGGACCCGGATTATGACCGATCCGCTCAACTCTAGTTAATAGGTCAATGTGTAAATTTATGTTAAAAGTTGGAGGTTTTTCTTTCAGGCACAAGGATTTGGCGGGTTTTGTTCCCGGCATTTATAGGACTGATTTAGTCCACTTATCTGATATTGGGTTGGATATATTCAATGTGGGGATTCAATCAATTATTGAGAAATGGCTGTGGTGTTTTTGAGGGGGGCCATGACTCTTTGCGCCATGGCTTGTGGGTTAATCGCCCAGCTAGTTGCTGGGTGGATTTGGACATTCAGTGTATGGTAATGGACATTGTTTTTTATATGAATTTATTTATTTATTTATATTTATGGGAATTTTAGTAATCCCTTAATAAACATCACGGCCTATTTCTTCCAATGTTATTTTGTGTCTTTGTGCCTTTATTTTTAGATAGATGGGAGTGGGTCTTGTGCTACCATGTCAGGGCCCCCCATAACTACATAGCTTGGGGGTCACATGGTGGCACAGACCCCCTCATTTACTTTGGTTTATGTTATTTTAATATGTAATTTTTATTCAATGGCCTGGTTTGGTTATGAAAGGGTTAATGATTCTTAGTTAGCTGTGGTATTTCTGCCACGAGCTGTTTTTTTGCGGTTTTGGACAGTTTGTATTTGAGCGGGCTTTTCTGTGATTTTCATTGGTTGCCAGTAAAACGTTCGGGAAAGAAGACACTATTTAAATACCTGGATTGCAGCGTCAGCTGTTAGTCGCCGCAAAAGTAAGAAGAAAGAAGCACCCGCCCTCCCACCCTTTGGACTGAACTGTTAGGTTTTGTCGTGTTTTTTATTAGTGGTATAATCGCCCAGCTAGTTGCTGAGTGGATTTGGACATTCAGTATATGGTAATGGACATTGTTTTTTATATGAATCTATTTATTAATTTATTTATCTATTTATATTTATTGGAATTTTAGCAATCCCTTAATAAACACTACGGCCTATTTCTTCCAATGTTATTTTGCGTCTTTGTGCCTTTATTTTTAGATAGATGGGAGTGGGTCTTGTGCTACCATGTGACTGGACAAAGTTTTATGTGGGCGTCACACGGTACGATCTATCGTGCGATTGCATGAGCGATCGTTCCCACCCCCGTCGTTTGGGCGTCATGGGCAATTAGTTGGAGCGATGTGTGCTACCCCGGGTATGATGAACAACCGGCGCAAAGTAGAATAAACGTTTTTTTAAAAATGAGCGACCTGTACATGATTCGCGATTCGTAACCGATTTGCGATCGTTTACAGACGCTCATAGGTGTCACACAGGATGACGTCGCAAGCGATGCCGGATGTGCGTCACGAAAACCGTGACCACAACGACATATTGCACGATAGATCATCTCATGTGATGCCCGCATTAGTCAGGCAGGTTCTACGCAATTAAGGGATGTTGAGGAAAAAAGTAGTTTAATCTGCGCTCCTGCAGGAAGGGATCAAAGTACACAGATGCCGTTTATGGGCCATTTATTCGACGCTTTTGAAAGTAATCCAACTTCTTCATCAGGATATCACCATGTAACCAAGTGGTCCTTCCAACAGCTGCCACATCATCCAGATCTCTTCAATGTTGAGTGTTCACAACCTCACAAGGAGAGGGAATCCTGTTTATTCTTTCCTGTCTCCTTAGATAAGACCCTATTGTTTGCTCTGCAGCTTTCCTAGACTCATTCTTGCAGCATTGTATTTTGATTAGGAACTATAGGCCTGATTCAAGACCACTAGACCAGCGTTGTTCACCCTGGTCTTGTTGAGGGGCATGCCTCTTCCTGGATCAGGACAGTCAGAGAAGTGGCGCGAACCTTTATGTACACCTTGCACTAAATCCTACCCCAGTCCCTACTAGCGTTAGTTTTGTGGTGTAGCATACTCCACGGCTTGTTGTCATGCCCCGGCTCTATTCACTTTGTTTCTAGCTGAAGAAAAATGGTGTGAGATGAGAACACCAAAAGCTGCAAAATGTTTTGCCAAAACATGACAACTTTTTAAAACTTTGATGAATTGGGCCCTATTAGTACACTTACTAACCAAACCTTGGTGGTTTAGTCCTCTTAGGCAGGTAAAACATATGTATTTGTAAATCTGTATACATAAGGGTATGTTAGCATGGATTTTTTTTTTTTTAACCGTGTTTTGATTGCATTATCTCAGAAAATTGCCTTTAAAAAAAACTCCAATCTTCCTATTATTTTTGATGTAAAAGTGACTTGCTTTTCATAAGTTCAGGCTTTTGAGAGTCTTTTAACTTTTTCAAAAAAATTGTCAAGTGGGTAGAAGAAGTGAGCAGACCACTCTTCGGGCTTTTTCCGCTAGGAAGACGCTCCAAACGTTACAATAAAAGTCAATAAGAAGGCTTAAAGGGAACTTGTCACCAGTTTTTCGGCCTATAAACTGTGGCCACCAACACCGTATATAACATGTGTATATAAGAGCCCAGGCCGCTGTGTAGAACATAAAAAAACACTTTATAATACTCACCCAACAGACACGCTATGGTGGATTTGGGTCAGATGGGCATCTGGTGGTGGTGGTCGCAGCTTATAAGCTGAAAAACTGGTGACCGGTTCCCTTTAAAAATGCTTGGAAAATGCCTGGAGATGTTTTTTTTTTTACCATTTTTTTTTGCAAAAACATTTATATAAAGTAGCAACAAGAAATGTAAAAAGTTGCTTCAGGAAACATTAACAAAATGGAAACCAAATTCTTCAGGATTTAAATACCAAAAAAAATCTGTTTATTCCAGAAGTGGTATCTGCATGAAAAACTTGAAGTTTTCACTTGCTTGAAAAAAATCACATTTGGGATGTTGTCTATGTCTTTACAGAACTCTGCAGCTGCGGCCAAGAAAGCAGTAAAAAAAACTATACAAAAATTCTGTTGCGTTTTGGCAACAGAAAAAAACTAGTGAGTGTTTAAATCACCTAATTTATGTGTTAGATGTACCCAGGGCCGGCCTTAGCCTGAACGGTGCCCTGTGCAAAACTGCCCTTTGGTGCCCCCTCTACTGATTTTGTACCCAGTTTCCAGGAAACTGGTAAAGACGGGAGGAGAGAGGACACAGAGCGGAGAGCAGGTGAGGGCGCCCCCTGCTGGATGCTGTGGAGGGAGCCGACAGTACGCAGAGCGGAAGGGAGAGGGGTGGCGCTCCCTTCTGGACCCTGTGCAGGGAGCCTACAGTATGCAGAGCGGAAAGGAGGTGGGGGGCCCTCCCTGCTGGAGCCTGTGCATTAGGAGCAGCAAAGTGAAAGTAAACAGCTCTGCTCCGTGGGCACCCTCTCTGCTGTCAGCCTGCTGGCGCCCTGTGCGACCGCACCACTCGCACATAGGTAAAGCCGGCTATGGATGTACCGCCATGTGGCGCCACTGTATAGAATCACATTATTAAGTTAGTATGCAAGAGAAACAACACTTTTATTGAAGATTCTCAATCAAATGGCGTGGAATGGAGCAGACATGATTGATATACAGAGGTATGGGTGACATATTGCAGTTCTAGTGTTGTCAGAGCCATGATGTGCCTGGGCTCTTAATCTCTGTAAGGCTAAGTTCATGCATCCTGTAGTCATCCGGCTGGTAAACTGATTTCTGCCGGATCTGTTTTTTGTTTTTTTTTGTCATTGGAGTCTATGGAAAAAATATCCAATAATGGATTGCTAATTAGACATCCGTTGCACTTGCATTTGTAATGGGTCTCTTGTTTTCTTAACGGATCCATTACAAATGGACGATAAATAGTAATCTATTAACGCATTCATCCCCCATAGACTCCACATGTTAAAAACTGATCCGGCCACATCCGTTATTTAACAGACAAAAAAGTTGTGTTTGCAGAACTTTTTTGCGAATGGATCCATGATAACGGATGATTACAGGACATGTGAACCCAGCCTAATACTTAATAATTTTTAAGTCCTGCAAAGAAAAAAGGGGCTCAAACAGTGGAGAGAGAAGTCAGACAAAGTGAGCAGAAAGGCATTCCAGCCGTCTCGCCTGTATGCAAACCTCTTCTCCAAGGACTAAAGGGGTAATTCTAAAACACTCATAATCATACAATTAGAAACTTTTTTTTTTTTCCTTATTCTACACTATTGTTTTGGATGTATTTCGGATCTTCTCTTAAAAAGGCTACATTTCCCAAGAATCTTCAGTTTAGTGTTCAAAATCCTGATATCCCATCACCACCTTCAGACTTTGCCTCCTTCACTTCTGTATCTTGTGGGAATGGTAGCAGAGACCTCGGAGGAGATGTCCTTTTGAGATTCTCCTTAAATGGAACATCACAGGAAGTAAAGAAAAAAAAAAAACGGATAGAGAGAACAGAAGAGAATTTTATAATACAGCAAATTATGAAAGTGTTAGGGCTTAAAATGGATGTTTATAAAGGACATATGTATCGGACAACCCCTTTTAAAAAAAAGTAAAACCACATGTGTATTACTATACACAAGACGTCTGCAACTAACTGGGGTGTGGGTTACCACCCAACCTGCAAAACAGCGGCCGGACTGGAATTTGAAATGGGAGTTATTCCATCTAGCGTCTATTTCAGCAAGAGGAAAACTTTCCTTTGCTGCCTTTATACAGGGAACAATTTTCACTGCTATTATGAACATATTGGGCAGCTGGTGTTTTCAGGAGTCTGCAACTGTCTTTGTTATAGAAAGTATGGGGGATGTAAGGGTGGGCTGCCGTTACTGTTCTTATGGGGGAGTTGCAGGAGTCTGTCTGGACCTGAGCTATCAGCCGAATGTACGGGGATTGCGGATTTGCTGTCATCATTCTGATTTTTATTACAGACCTTTCTAGTACAACTTCACTGTTTCATTCAAATCATTAATTCTGTGTGAAGCAAAACAGCCACATACTCTTCCTTGGCAAAAAAGGAGGATTATTGTTTTTCAACCCTGCTGTAATATATCTAGTGCGACTTTTTTGATTTAGGGTGAGACCGCACTTTGCGTTCCCCTACTTGCAGTTCTAAACGCACGTTTTGGGCTTAATTGATTTGACCAAAGTTGCCTTTTTCTGAACTTTAGCGCTGAAAACGCATGCGTATTTACCAGCCTCCAGTAAAGCCTTGGGACCTTACCTTGGTCCTGTCTGTTCTCCAGCATTCCCCCTTTGAACCCCTACAAGAGGTGTCTCTATCTTTCCTCTCCTGGAAGGTCGCCTTCTTAGTAGCCATCACGTCAATCGTGTTTCTGAACTTGCGGCACTTTCCTGCCATTCTCCCTATCTCGTCTTCCACCAGGATAAGGTAGTTCTTCGGCCAGTCCCATCCTTTCTTCCTAAGATGGTCTCCTCTTTCCACCTCAATGAAGACATTGTCCTTCCCTCTTTCTGCCCGAACCCTTCTTACCCTCGTGAGATTCTTCTCCACAAGCTGGACTTTGTTAGGGCCCTCCGCCTGTAAATTTCAAGGACGTCTCGCTTCAGAAACTCAGATTCTCTGTTCGAGCTTCCATCTGGTCCACGGAGAAGTCTTCCCGCTTCCAAGTCCTCCATTGCTTGATGGATCCGCTCTGCCGTCTTGGAAGTCTACCGGGTAACGGGCAGAGCACGCCCACTCAGGATTACGGCCCATTCCACCAGGGTGGTGGGGGCCTCCTGGGCGGTCTGCCACCAGGCCTCAGCGTTGCAGCTTTGCAAGGCAGCAACCTGGTCTTCACTTCACACCTTCACTAAGTTCTACAGGGTTCACACCTATGCTTACTCAGATGCAAGCCCTCGGTGGATGGGTTCTGCAGGCTGCAGTGGCCCGAGGTCAGCCCTGAGAGTGATAATATACCCACCCATGGGACTGCTTTAGGACGTCCCATGTCTTCTGTGTCCCCCAATGAAGCGATAAATAAAAATAGATTTTGGGTACTCACCGTAAAATCTTTCTTGGAGCCTTCATTGGGGGGATACAGCACCCGCCCTTGTGTTGGTTACCTGTTACTGTTAACGGTTGATTCTACTGTTGACTTTCTGTAAAATTGTTTATTTCCTATTATTTTCTCCTTCTGCTTTCTCACTAACTGAGGTACAATTGCCAGTTGGTGGGTGTATACTGCATAGGAGGAGTTAACCTTTTTTGCATAGTGTCGCCTCCTAGTGGCAGCAGCATACAACCCATGGTCTTGTGTCCCCCAATGAAGGCTCCAAGAAAGAGATTTTAAGGTGAGTAGCCAAAATCTACTTTTTTGCCTAGTGTCACCTCCTAGTGGCAGCAGCATATACCCTATGGTTTCCTGTGTCCTCAAATGAAGACTCTGAGAGAAACACCGTGTCTGCAAATTGGGATTCTGATCTGGCTTATATATCCTGAGTCATATTGCAAAGGATTGTTGAAAATCCACTTGTGACTTTTAGGATCGCTACTTCCAATAGGTGGCGCTGTGCTAGAGTTTGTCTCCTTTACTGGAGAGACAATTTGAATATGACTCTGAGAAAGAGATTTTACGATTAGTACCCAGAAATCTTCTTTTTGGAGACATGTTGATTTATATGCACTAGTCACTTTAATGTAAGATCTTGTCTGTATATATGCAATTCTGATGTGACTGTACCCCTTAAAGATTTATGAGTTTGATCATGTGTATATCATGTATTGTATGCCCATTTCAAGTCCCTCCCTCTGTTATGTTATTAAGCACCCAATTTTTATGTGTATTCACCAGAGCCCCTTCTCCCCCCCCCCCCCCTTATTTTGATAATAAAAATATTTGCACATTGTACTCCCTTTCCTCCTGTTTTTCATACAATTACAAATGTAGTATAGTTCTCCTGATATATAGCCATGTTTCTTACCTCATGTGCAGGGCATTGCAACTTAGGTATTCATGGCAACTTACTAATTGTCGCTACATGAGTAGATGTAACCATGAATGCCGAAGCTGCAATGCCCTGCACATGAGGTAAGAGAAACACCACTTGTTGGAGAACAATACCCATACCACACCAATAAATATATAAAAACCACTAATAATATTGTATAGCAATCATAAGATTATAATTACCAGTGTGGGGGTATATTGGACCAATAGGACCATTCGGATTTAAATATATATATATATATATATATATATATATATATATATATATATATATATATATATATATATATGTATATATATATATATATATATAAAATCCCCAAAAAAGGAAACTGAACAAATGGTCATAAAAACATAAAAACACATTTTCTTTATTAATATTCATTTAAAAACAATTAAACATTTTATGCATATACTTTTTAAAAAACACAACCATTAGCTGGAAGAAAAGGGCGTCACGAAGATAAATGTATGTTTAAACATACAAAGATATGGGTAAAGTGCAAGGGTTAAGGAAGGTTGTTTAAATGTAATTGTATGTAAGAACTTCAAGCACTAGAGGAAGTGTGGCCAGAGGTCATGCCACAAAAAGTCCAGCGCCTGTTGCCACCAAAGCAGCCATTATAACCAGAGTAGTTTACCCAGACGTCAGATTACAAGTGAAATTCATAGAGAGAACCAGTTCTTTATAACGACAAAACAGTCAAAGTGTCAGAATCGACAGAGAGATACACATGGTAGTGAAATATTTACCAGGTAGTTAGTGGAGTACTGTTTCCTAAGTTTAACGTGACGCCCACACCCCCACACATGAGGTAAGAGACATGGCTATAGTAGGCGAACTATATTACATTTCTAATTGAAGGTATCTGCTAATATTATTATTATTATTTTTATTACATCTACATATTGGGATAGGATCTTGAAGATGGGAATTTATGATTTTAAATGCATGAATTTTTAGCTAAAAAGCATTTGAAGTTCATCACTCCCACTAAACCTGGCAGATAGGATTTCAATGCTATTTACCTGCTGATTACCACTCTATGCACTGGTGTAAATTGTATTTTTGTAAGAAATAAGTTCCCTTTAATGGTGCTGAATTGAGAACTGTCACAGTACAATACTGTCTAGATAGGATCAACCTTTCTTGAGATTTTAATCTTACTTTTCTATATGTTTCTTAGGTGTACAAGGCGCAAGTTTTCTTTCCTCACAAACCATGAACAATAGCAATGTGTTCGGTGGACAACAAACCACAAACCCCAATACACAAAATCAGAATGCAGCTATGTTTGGGCAGACAACATTATTTGGCCAAAATGCAACTGTACAGCCTGCCCCTGCATTTGGACAGCCATCTACTGGCCAGTCAGCCCCTATGTTTGGACAGCTCGGTAACAACCAGCCTGTTTTTGGTCAGAATACTTTAAGCCAATCTTCTTCTATCTTTGGACAGACTAATTCTGTCCAAACTACTCCAGCATTTGGCCAGGCAAGTGGTGGACTGTCGGCCCCTACATTTGGCCAGGGTTCTTCATCAGGGACACTGTTTGGTCAGGCTCCTTCTGGCCAGTCTAATTCTATATTTGGGCAGGCCACTGCTGGGCAGTCTGCTCCTACCTTTGGGCACACAGCTAATACATCAGTGTTTGGACTAGCAACATCTGGACAGACAGCTCCGCTGTTTGGACAGTCCAGCTCAGGGCAGTCTGCTCCTTCATTTGGACAGTCCACTAATCAGTCGGCACCTGCATTTGGGCAGGGCACGTCTGCACAGTTTACGCCAATATTTGGGCAGAGCACCCCTAGTCAGTCACCACCAGTGTTTGGACAGACATCTGGTCTAACTGCTCCTGCATTTGGCCAGGTTTCTTCTGCTCCATCTGCTCCAGCCTTTGGACAGGTTACAACAGGACAGTCTGGCTTTACCTTTGGACAGACTGCTAATAATCAGGCTTCTACTACTTTTGCACAACAGTCTTTGGGACAAACTGGTCCTGCGTTTGGGCTGGCAACTACCGGACAGTCCTCTTCCCTCTTTGGACATACAACCAATACTCAAACGCTACCTGCATTTGGGCAGACTTCTACGGGGCCACCTGCGCCATCGTTTGGACAAAGCAGTAACAATCAATCATCTATATTTGGACAAATTACTCCCAGTAAATCTGCATCTCCTTTTGCCCAAGTACCATCTAGTCAATCTACATCTCTCTTTGCCCAAGCGACTACTAACCAATCTGCATCTTTCTTTACACAGCCTACAACTAGCCAGTCAGCCTCCCCCTTTGGAAGCAATACTTCTATATTTTCCCAGGCAACATCTGAGTCATCAGCAGCATCTAGACAGTCTGAGGATGGCTCAAATCAAGGTCCACAATTTGGACAACAATCCCCTAGTAATAGATTTTTGTTTGGCCAGACACCCTCCAACCCGACCCAGACACCTATGTTTGCGCAGAATGTGACTGGACAAAGTTTTAGTCAGGCAGGTTCTACGCAATCTGGGCCAAATAGTAGTAGCCAAGTGTCTGCATTTGGACAGGTAAACAGTGGACAAAGTAATATTTTTGGTCAGTCTCCTGGCTTCCAACCTCCATTTAGTAAGCAAGAATCTGGTTCTATCAGTGCACAACCATCTTCTGCATTTGGAATTGCACAATCTGCACAAGTTAGCAAGACAGCAGCCACTGAGAAAATGTCAATTTTTGGTCAGTCCTCAAATATTTCCACTGTGCAGACTGGAAGTGTATTTGGTACCACGACACAAATAAGTACCAGTTCTAGTGCTGCGGACTCCACTTTTACACAGGTAGCCTCCAATTCAGAGCACAGTTTCAAACCTCCCGCTCATACAACTTTCAAACCAATCCTACCGGGAGCAAATAAATCAGATGAAACATCGGCATCATCTTTTAGCATGCCAAGTAAAAACGAGTCAAAAGATCCACCCCTATTTGGAGCTCCTACAACGTCATCAACATCTGGGAACGTCAACTTCTTCTCTATGTCTTCAGAGAAGAAAAACAAAGGTGAAGCAGGAACACCCAGACCTTCATTTGCAAGTGCCAATAGTAGTTTTACTAGTTTTGTTGAAGAGCCAAGAAGAGAGGAGGGACAAAAAGGAGTAAAAAGAAAACCGGAGTATGGTCGTTCACCACGTAGAAATGATGTTGCCATCTCAGGTGAAGCTTCTTCAGATCCCCATAGCGAACATCCACCTGTTAAGAGGGCTGGTCGATTGAACCGGGATTTAAAAGGAGGAGCAAACATCTATGTCAGGGGGGGCGTGGCTTGAGCTTGATGGCAGGCGGACGCTTTCTCTAAGAGCTCCGCAGGCTGAGGCGGCAGATTACAAATTACAACCCATCAGGCACCTCCAAACATGCCTGGAAAGAAAGGCACAGACAAACCAAGCAGACCACCAGCGCTGAGGAGCGGCAGCACAGCGGTGGATCACTTTTTCAGAAGTGGGAAGCTGTCCCCGGGTCCCAGGCCTGCTCCTGTCATGGCACCTTCGACCACGAGGCAGACGCTTGCAGCAGGAGGAATTAGCAGAGGACACGGTGTGGAAGCGGCGGGGGAGACTCACATCACAGAGGTACAGAGCGGCGTCAGTGCAGCGCTGACAGGATCAAGCTCTCCACGTGTTTTCCAGACACCAGCGATGCAGGGGAATACAGGAGAGCCCGCTGTGAGACATATACAGGAGGAGGGAGGAGGGGGAATTCCAACCTCACAGCAAAGATCAGGAAGTCAGGCTGATGCAGAGAACAGGAGCGTGGGTGCTGAGGGAATTAACCCTGTAAGCACAGACAGCATGAACTCTCAAGGGATATCAGGTTCCCAGGAAAACTCATCCCCAAACAATCAGGGGAAGCAAACTGGAGGCCAAATCACACCTATAGTTAACCCTGGCTGTCTCTCTGCAGAAACAGATCGCATATTGCAATTACTGTCAGCTCTCCCTACCAAAAATGATCTAGACATACTAGTGACCAAAATGGAGGCGGCACATGAAAGGGCCCTGTCTATTGTGAAAGGGGACATTGACGCTCTGGATACACGCACAACAGCAGTGGAAAAAGACGTATTTACATTATTTGAAAGAGTTAACACACTGGAGCAAGATCTCTCCAATTCCAGAACACACCTGCAAAATGTCGCCATTCTATTAGATGATCAAGAGAATAGGGGAAGGCGAAATAATATCCGATTGAAAGGCATTCCAGAAGTGATAACAGCCAATGCCCTGCTCAAGTCTGTAACTCTAATATTCAACAAGGTGATGGGGGCTGCTGAGGATACCACCTATGTGATTGATAGGGTCCACAGAGTGTTCCGCCAAGGCCCGGGGGATACTGCCCAACCAAGAGATGTTCTGTGCAGACTACATTACTACACCGATAAAGAAGCCATACTGAGAAATGCATGGACCTATGGAACTGTCTCATATGAAGGGTCTGAAGTCAAGCTCTTTCCTGACATATCATCCAGAACCCTGTACATGAGACGCCAACTTATGCCAATTTTGCAAAAGATCAAAGATAAAGGAGCATCCTACAGATGGGGACATCCATTTCACCTAATAGTTCGCCACAAAGGGGACCAATTCCTGCTGAAGCGTCCGGAGGAAGTGGAAAGTCTCTTCCAATTTCTTGATACGCCTGCGGTGGAAATTCCTAACTGGCTACTGATGGACAGACCTGCCGGGTTACCCCAAAGAAAAAGAGGAAGTAGACGTCTGCCTGCGAGATATCAGAAAAGTTCCAGGGACTTCGTGCCGATCGGTTATTGTTCCCAGGAGGAGCCAGATTGATGACTCGGGTTTGATCATGGTTTTTTGTCTCATGGTGGGAGGAGCGGGAGATAGGCCATATTTTTAGGCCTGGTGTGGTCATCATAATATTGTATTAAGGTCTTGCGAAATGTCCTGAAGTATTCATGCTTTTCGCTCTTTTTTTTTTTTTTTTTTTTTCTTCCCCCCCCCCCCCCCCTTCTCTCTCCCCCCCTCCTCTCCATGTGGGTTATAAGGACCCTTGAATTGTTAAGTTTTGAGGATAGTCTGGAAATTTTGGTAGTCATCTAAGTTCTGTGCCTCTCACCGCCCTGTCCCAGTATGGGGGGGTGAGATGTGGGTTTGTAGTTTAAAATAGCAATGTCATTTTTGCCTAGAGCCTGTTCAGCTTCTGCCCTTGGTCTTCCACGCACCCCAAGGGTGGTTCTCCCGTTAGGAGGACACCAGGTCTCCGAAAGTTTCAGTGAGACTGTATAGTTTTAGAGTGTATAATTGTACTGGTCGTTCTTTTAGGCCAGCCGGTACGGTCTATAATTATATTTTGTCTAACTCTTAACGTACTCTTTCTCTAACTTATTATCCTTTTCTCCTTCTTGGTTTCTTTCTTTCTTCTGCGTTTTTTCTCTCTGTAGGGTCTGAACCCTTCTCTCTCCTTCCTGACTTTTCTGACCCCCTCTTCCCTTCCATCCCCTATCCCACTCTCTCATATCCCGTCCTCTCCCGTAGGGGGTACACCACAGCTCTTGACATAACTATGCACAGATCAGGGGTCTCGGAAGTGAAATATGGGACACTAAATGTAAAAGGACTACATAGCCCGGGTAAGAGGTCTATCCTGGCAAACTCGTTAAAAAAAAATGGGGTCCAAGTTGCCTTTCTGCAGGAAACGCATTTATGCAAACATAAACCATTCAAACTAACATCACGCTGGTTCCCTGAGGCATACCATAGCTTCTCACCAGACCCGAAGTCCCGAGGAACTAGCATCCTCATCGCTCGCGCAATTCCCTGGGAGTTCATGGACTCTCGCAGTGATGACATGGGCAGACTATTAATGGTGAAGGGCAGGATCGCCAGGCATATTTACACTCTGGTATCCATATACCTTCCCAATATAGGGCAGATTGACACCCTGGCGGGATTTCTGGAGTCAATGGAGGACTTCGTGGAGGGGACACTCATACTAGGGGGGGATCTCAATATTGCTCTAAACCCAGCGCAGGACACTTCGACAGGCACTTCGGCACATCCTACATCAGCTCTCCGCAGGCTGCGGTGCATGTTACATGAACAGCAGCTTGTGGATACATGGAGACTTCTGCACCCGTCCGATAAAGACTACTCTTTCTATTCAAATGCACATGGAGTGTACTCCAGACTGGATTACTTTTTTGTGAAACACAAAGACCTTGAAAGGATCTCTAAAGCCCAGATAGACAACATAACCTTCTCTGACCACGCACTCTGCACAGTGTCGGTCTTGTTGCAGTCCCCGATTCCACAGCAGTGGCAGTGGAAGCTGAACACTTCCTTGCTGGAGGACCCGGGAAGCCTGCAGATGGTACAGAATTCTTTGACAGAATACTTTACAATGAATGCGGGTGGGGACACTTCACCAACAACGGTTTGGGAGGCTCACAAGTGCGTCATTAGGGGGGTGCTCATACAGCAAGGGGCAAGGAGAAAGAGGGAAAGGGAATTGGAGGTTAACAGGTTGCTCACACAGCTGAGGGATTTAGAGACACAACATAAGCAGATGCCCTCAGCAGAGTTGGGGGGATCCTTATTTAAAGCTCGGGATGAATTGCGGAAATTACTTAACAACAAGGCAAAGGGGGTCCTTAATAGATGCCGTAGACACTTCTATGAATACGGGAACAAGTGCAGCAGGACTTTAGCGAGAGCACTCAGACAACAACAGGCGACAACCTTTATATCAAAAATATCCCCATCACATCCCCAGGGTTCAATATTACACTCTTCGGTAGAAATAGCGGAGGCGTTCCAAAAATTCTATGAGTCCTTATATAATCTAGAGACAAATGACCCTGCGAAGTCAAAATCATCTTTTGAAAGAAAAATTTCAGAGTACCTCAGAGAAGCAAAAATGCCGAGGTTGGAAGATTCTGACATAGCTATGTTAGAAACTCCAATCTCAAAGCAAGAACTGGTGGACGCAATTACGTCATCAAAACCGGGAAAAGCTCCAGGGCCGGATGGCCTTCCCCTGATTTACTATAAAAAATTTACAGAGATGATATCTCCACACCTCCTGTCAGCATTAAATTCCAGGGCCTCAGAGGGCTCAACCCCTAATGCAGATTCGTTGAGAGCACATATTACGGTATTACCAAAAATAGGGAAAGATCCAACACAATGCGCCAGTTATCGCCCGATATCCCTGCTGAATGTGGACACAAAATTATTTGCCAAGATCTTAGCGAACAGGTTGGCTCCTTTTCTTTCTTCAATAATTCATCCAGATCAGGCGGGCTTCATGGCGGGCCGTGAGGCACGGGATAATACTGTTAAGGCCATTAATCTGATACATAAAGCTAAAATGGGGGGTCTACCGTCTATGCTTCTGTCAACAGATGCCGAAAAGGCTTTCGACAGAGTAGACTGGACCTTTATGGAAGCCACGCTCGGTTGTCTTGGGTTGGGACGCGGCATGATGAATTGGATCATGTCTTTATACTCGGTACCCTCGGCAAGAGTCCGGGTAAATGGGATTCTGTCCGACCCATTTAAAATATCTAACGGCACCCGGCAAGGATGCCCATTGTCTCCGCTAATCTTCATCCTGACGCTAGAACCCTTCCTCAGACATGTACGAGCCAATTCTGATATTACAGGCATTGGGGTTGGCCAGGCAACACATAAAGTAGCTGCATATGCGGATGATCTTCTGTTTTTCGTTTCGGCACCAAGGATTTCGCTCCCAAACTTAATGAGGGAGTTTCAGAAATTCTCCAGCCTATCAAACTTTAAGATAAATTTCACAAAATCTGAGGCTCTCAACATAAATCTTACTTTTAAAGAAGTGGAAGAGTTGAAAACATCGTTTAGTTTTCGATGGGCAGCCCAATCCCTAAATTACCTGGGGGTACGTCTGACCAGTGACTTGGGTCTACTTTACTCACAGAACTTCCCATCTCTGTTATCTAGTATCAGGAAAGACTGTGACAGATGGGGGAAATTATTATTCTCCTGGTTTGGCAGATGCCAGATATATAAAATGAATGTCCTACCCAGAATTCTTTACCTGTTACAGGCGCTCCCAATCAAAATACCGTCTGGATTCTTCAAATCTCTGGAATCCATTCAGTCTTCGTTCATTTGGGGAGGTAAATCGGCACGCATAAAAAGAGCTATCTTACACAGGACCAAGGGGGGTGGGGGGATTGGGTTGCCAGATATAAGAAGATATCACTTAGCTGGGCATCTTACTAGAATGATTGACTGGTGCAGGAACGGGTCTCAGAAGGCGTGGGTACAGATAGAGCAGTCCTTTTCCCCAATACCCCTCAACAAATTACCGTGGGTACTCTCTGAGGTCCCTGCAAGATTGAAATCACATCCAACTATCGGACCAACCGTGACATACTGCAATACTGGGAAGGTGCAATCGGAGTTGATACCCAGACACTCGAGCCTGACACCGATCTTGAGCCATCCTGCTTTTGAACCAGGTAGAACAGACCCAGTATTTCAGGCATGGGTTCGGGGCGGGGTGGACCGGGTGGAAGACTTTGGGATTCGGGACAACTGGCCGCAGGTGGAGGGTTTGGGGGTTAGACAGGATCCCATCCCACTGGGTCTATGGAGATGCTTACAATTGACGCATTTTTTCAGTAGTCTCCCAGCTAGGACCCACTTTCAACGTCCTAAGACACAGTTTGAAAAATTGTGTATGGGTTCAGGCACAATACGACATTCGCTTTCAGTGGTTTATTCACTTTTGTCTTCGTCCCCTGACCAACAACTTCCCCCGTTTGCTTCACAATGGGAATGTGATTTGGGTATTCAGCTGACACCAATACAGTGGGAACGGATCTTCAGATTGGCACACACATCTTCCATCAGCTCCAGGTTCCAGGAGGCTAGCTATAAACTGTTATCCAGATGGTACAGAGTACCCTCCAGGTTACATGTCATGTTTCCAACAGTAGACCCCACATGTTGGAGATGTGGCACAGCAGAGGGTAACATTTTACATGTGTTTTGGGGGTGTGAGGCGATCCGGCCCTTCTGGAAGGGAGTGTCCGACACCATTCGCCAGGTTACTGGCAATGACGAGGAGCTGGGACCTGCTGCTGCCCTATTGCATCACTGTGGGGTCCCTGAAAAAACCTATAAGAATTCTTTGAGGAAATTCCTTATTATGGCTGCGAGAGTATGCATACCTGAAAGATGGAGGAGCACGACCCCTCCCACGTTGGTCCAATGGATCAATAAGGTCAATGACCTCATGTACATGGAGGATTTAACCTCCTCGCTGCATGATACATATGAGAAATTCTGGTCCACTTGGCGAGAATGGTTGGACTTCCAACATTCAGAGGAATATAGCGTCCTGGTGGGGGGCGATGTGGCTGCCGATGGAACCGCAGTTTGCAACACTTAGCTGAATTCCCCTCCCTACCCCCCCCCCCCCCGATTTCCTCCCTCTCTCCCCCCCCTCTCTTCCCCTCCCCCTCCCATTTTTCTTCCTACTTTTCTATTCTTCTCACACTGATTGCCTAATAACTTCTCTTTCTTCTCTAGCCTTTCTATCTTTCTTGTTTCACATGTATTTGTGAGTCACCTTCGTTATCTGTTTTAATGTGAATCTGTATTAAAGCAAAAATGTGGTGGAACCTAGACTTATCAGGAACCCGGGAGGAGATATATGAAGGAACGTGATTCAGCAAGATACAAATATATATTTCCCGTTTGGCATCTTGTTAATGATATATGTATTGTAGTGCAAATTGGCCTGATTGGTCATAAGAACTGTATTATGTTATGTTGAAGGTTTTCACTTAAAAATAAAGAATTTAAAAAAAAAAAAACATCTATGTCAGGACTCAGAGCTTGTTTGATGTTGTAAAAAGTCAAATGAAAACTCATCGGGGAAAAGAAATTAAAAAATCAGATAACGTTACTCCTCAGGCCAAGGTGACCGATGCCGATTCTCCATCAAAAACTCAACCAATTGTAAGACCAATTTCTGCTCCCAATCAAACTGAATCTGTTAAAACTAGCCCAGCGAGTTTATCAAGTCAAGTGACTTTTAATAAGTCCCGTTTGCAAGGTACAGGTCATACAACATCTACCAGAATGGTTTCCTTTTTGGGGCCAAACCAGCAAGGATCTCCCAGAGACTATTCTTCACCTGGGCCTAGTGAGTTGATACCTGGAAGAATTCGACCCTTACTGGAAGAAGGTGAGCTGCTGCCTGAAATTCAAGGTGAGAGCATTTTTTTTCCAAAAGTACATTTTCTGTTATATTATGTCCGTAACCAATTATATTATAAAATAAATAAATCCTGAACTGTAGCGTTGTCTGATATTGTCTTGGAGGCTACACAGTGCTCAGATAAAAATCTGTTACTGACCCTCCACTTTTCCAGCCAGTCTTTGTTGATGGGGTGCAGTGGTGACGTCACAATTACAACAGACCTGATGGCTGCAGTCAATCCTTCGGCTCAGTGTCTTGTGTCTTCATGAGCATCACCACTGAGCCCTGGGATGTCACTACCGCAGAGTGGGGAAAGCGTCAGAAAGCTGCACTTACGGAGGGTTACTAACTTTGATCTTATTTTTCTCCTAGAGTAAACCTATACACACACCATTTTAGATTGGGAAAACACTTATTTGTCTGTGTCCTTATATATCTGTCTCCTTCTTTTGTAAAGTTTTGCTTTTTTTTTTTTTAAACAGCTATCCCCTCAAGCTCTGTGGCTAGCAAAGGAGAACGTTCTGCTGGTGCTCAACACACTGTTCCAGTCTCCCCCAGTGAGATGACCACTTTTTTTATTAGGAATTTGCCTAATAAATTTAATAAAAAAAACATCATGGAGGATTTCTTTAAAAAATATGGGAAGATTCTGCGTATAAACTGCAGGATAAAGCAAAAAATGGCATCTATCCAATTTAATAACCATGTGAGTAAAAAAAAAAAATAATAATATGCTTATACCATTGATTGCAGGGTCATTGGTTAAAGAGGTAATTTGGTTTTGTATTGGGATCTGAGTGAGGTTGGTGACATCACGTCTATACATATCTCCCATCTTCCAAGCGTTAGTGATGGGTATCGTGCCCCTGTTTTATTCATTTAAATTCTACAGATTCATACCTGTGATTAAGGGATATTGAGGAAAAAAAGTAGTTTAAGCTGCGCTCCTGCAGGAAGGGATCCAAGTACACAGATGCAGATTATGGGCCGTTTATTCGACGCTTTTGAAAGTAATCCAACTTCTTCATCAGGATATCACCATGTAACCAAGTGGTCCTTCCAACAGCTGCCACATCATCCAGATCTCTTCAATGTTGAGTGTTCACAACCTCACAAGGAGAGCGAATCCTGTTTATTCTTTCCTGTCTCCTTAGATAAGACCCTATTGTTTGCTCTGCAGCTTTCCTAGACTCATTCTTGCAGCATTGTATTTTGATTAGGAACTATAGGCCTGATTCAAGACCACTAGACCAGCGTTGTTCACCCTGGTCTTGTTGAGGGGCATGCCTCTTCCTGGATCAGGACAGTCAGAGAAGTGGCACGAACCTTTATGTACACCTTGCACTAAATCCTACCCCAGTCCCTACTAGCGTTAGTTTTGTGGTGTAGCATACTCCACGGCTTGTTGTCATGCCCCGGCTCTATTCACTTTGTTTCTAGCTGAAGAAAAATGGTGTGAGATGAGAACACCAAAAGCTGCAAAATGTTTTGCCAAAACATGACAACTTTTTAAAACTTTGATGAATTGGGCCCTATTAGTACACTTACTAACCAAACCTTGGTGGTTTAGTCCTCTTAGGCAGGTAAAACATATGTATTTGTAAATCTGTATACATAAGGGTATGTTAGCATGGATTTTTTTTTTTTAACCGTGTTTTGATTGCATTATCTCAGAAAATTGCCTTTAAAAAAAACTCCAATCTTCCTATTATTTTTGATGTAAAAGTGACTTGCTTTTCATAAGTTCAGGCTTTTGAGAGTCTTTTAACTTTTTCAAAAAAATTGTCAAGAGGGTAGAAGAAGTGAGCAGACCACTCTTCGGGCTTTTTCCGCTAGGAAGACGCTCCAAACGTTACAATAAAAGTCAATAAGAAGGCTTAAAGGGAACTTGTCACCAGTTTTTCGGCCTATAAACTGTGGCCACCAACACCGGGCTCTTATATACAGCATTCTAACATGCTGTATATAAGAGCCCAGGCCGCTGTGTAGAACATAAAAAAACACTTTATAATACTCACCCAACAGACACGCTATGGTGGATTTGGGTCAGATGGGCATCTGGTGGTGGTGGTCGCAGCTTATAGGCTGAAAAACTGGTGACCGGTTCCCTTTAAAAATGCTTGGAAAATGCCTGGAGATGTTTTTTTTTTTTTTACCATTTTTTTTTGCAAAAACATTTATATAAAGTAGCAACAAGAAATGTAAAAAGTTGCTTCAGGAAACATTAACAAAATGGAAACCAAATTCTTCAGGATTTAAATACCAAAAAAAATCTGTTTATTCCAGAAGTGGTATCTGCATGAAAAACTTGAAGTTTTCACTTGCTTGAAAAAAATCACATTTGGGATGTTGTCTATGTCTTTACAGAACTCTGCAGCTGCGGCCAAGAAAGCAGTAAAAAAAGCTATACAAAAATTCTGTTGCGTTTTGGCAACAGAAAAAAACTAGTGAGTGTTTAAATCACCTAATTTATGCGTTAGATGTACCCAGGGCCGGCCTTAGCCTGAACGGTGCCCTGTGCAAAACTGCCCTTTGGTGCCCCCTCTACTGATTTTGTACCCAGTTTCCAGGAAACTGGTAAAGACGGGAGGAGAGAGGACACAGAGCCGAGAGCAGGTGAGGGCGCCCCCTGCTGGATGCTGTGGAGGGAGCCGACAGTACGCAGAGCGGAAGGGAGAGGGGTGGCTCTCCCTTCTGGACCCTGTGCAGGGAGCCTACAGTATGCAGAGCGGAAAGGAGGTGGGGGGCCCTCCCTGCTGGAGCCTGTGCATTAGGAGCAGCAAAGTGAAAGTAAACAGCTCTGCTCCGTGGGCACCCTCTCTGCTGTCAGCCTGCTGGCGCCCTGTGCGACCGCACCACTCGCACATAGGTAAAGCCGGCTATGGATGTACCGCCATGTGGCGCCACTGTATAGAATCACATTATTAAGTTAGTATGCAAGAGAAACAACACTTTTATTGAAGAATCTCAATCAAATGGCGTGGAATGGAGCAGACATGATTGATATACAGAGGTATGGGTGACATATTGCAGTTCTAGTGTTGTCAGAGCCATGATGTGCCTGGGCTCTTAATCTCTGTAAGGCTAAGTTCATGCATCCTGTAGTCATCCGGCTGGTAAACTGATTTCTGCCGGATCTGTTTTTTGTTTTTTTTTGTCATTGGAGTCTATGGAAAAAATATCCAATAATGGATTGCTATTTAGACATCCGTTGCACTTGCATTTGTAATGGGTCTCTTGTTTTCTTAACGGATCCATTACAAATGGACGATAAATAGTAATCTATTAACGCATTCATCCCCCATAGACTCCACATGTTAAAAACTGATCCGGCCACATCCGTTATTTAACAGACAAAAAAGTTGTGTTTGCAGAACTTTTTTGCGAATGGATCCATGATAACGGATGATTACAGGACATGTGAACCCAGCCTAATACTTAATAATTTTTAAGTCCTGCAAAGAAAAAAGGGGCTCAAACAGTGGAGAGAGAAGTCAGACAAAGTGAGCAGAAAGGCATTCCAGCCGTCTCGCCTGTATGCAAACCTCTTCTCCAAGGACTAAAGGGGTAATTCTAAAACACTCATAATCATACAATTAGAAACTTTTTTTTTTTTCCTTATTCTACACTATTGTTTTGGATGTATTTCGGATCTTCTCTTAAAAAGGCTACATTTCCCAAGAATCTTCAGTTTAGTGTTCAAAATCCTGATATCCCATCACCACCTTCAGACTTTGCCTCCTTCACTTCTGCATCTTGTGGGAATGGTAGCAGAGACCTCGGAGGAGATGTCCTTTTGAGATTCTCCTTAAATGGAACATCACAGGAAGTAAAGAAAAAAAAAAAACGGATAGAGAGAACAGAAGAGAATTTTATAATACAGCAAATTATGAAAGTGTTAGGGCTTAAAATGGATGTTTATAAAGGACATATGTATCGGACAACCCCTTTTAAAAAAAAGTAAAACCACATGTGTATTACTATACACAAGACGTCTGCAACTAACTGGGGTGTGGGTTACCACCCAACCTGCAAAACAGCGGCCGGACTGGAATTTGAAATGGGAGTTATTCCATCTAGCGTCTATTTCAGCAAGAGGAAAACTTTCCTTTGCTGCCTTTATACAGGGAACAATTTTCACTGCTATTATGAACATATTGGGCAGCTGGTGTTTTCAGGAGTCTGCAACTGTCTTTGTTATAGAAAGTATGGGGGATGTAAGGGTGGGCTGCCGTTACTGTTCTTATGGGGGAGTTGCAGGAGTCTGTCTGGACCTGAGCTATCAGCCGAATGTACGGGGATTGCGGATTTGCTGTCATCATTCTGATTTTTATTACAGACCTTTCTAGTACAACTTCACTGTTTCATTCAAATCATTAATTCTGTGTGAAGCAAAACAGCCACATACTCTTCCTTGGCAAAAAAGGAGGATTATTGTTTTTCAACCCTGCTGTAATATATCTAGTGCGACTTTTTTGATTTAGGGTGAGACCGCACTTTGCGTTCCCCTACTTGCAGTTCTAAACGCACGTTTTGGGCTTAATTGATTTGACCAAAGTTGCCTTTTTCTGAACTTTAGCGCTGAAAACGCATGCGTATTTACCAGCCTCCAGTAAAGCCTTGGGACCTTACCTTGGTCCTGTCTGTTCTCCAGCATTCCCCCTTTGAACCCCTACAAGAGGTGTCTCTATCTTTCCTCTCCTGGAAGGTCGCCTTCTTAGTAGCCATCACGTCAATCGTGTTTCTGAACTTGCGGCACTTTCCTGCCATTCTCCCTATCTCGTCTTCCACCAGGATAAGGTAGTTCTTCGGCCAGTCCCATCCTTTCTTCCTAAGATGGTCTCCTCTTTCCACCTCAATGAAGACATTGTCCTTCCCTCTTTCTGCCCGAACCCTTCTTACCCTCGTGAGATTCTTCTCCACAAGCTGGACTTTGTTAGGGCCCTCCGCCTGTAAATTTCAAGGACGTCTCGCTTCAGAAACTCAGATTCTCTGTTCGAGCTTCCATCTGGTCCACGGAGAAGTCTTCCCGCTTCCAAGTCCTCCATTGCTTGATGGATCCGCTCTGCCGTCTTGGAAGTCTACCGGGTAACGGGCAGAGCACGCCCACTCAGGATTACGGCCCATTCCACCAGGGTGGTGGGGGCCTCCTGGGCGGTCTGCCACCAGGCCTCAGCGTTGCAGCTTTGCAAGGCAGCAACCTGGTCTTCACTTCACACCTTCACTAAGTTCTACAGGGTTCACACCTATGCTTACTCAGATGCAAGCCCTCGGTGGATGGGTTCTGCAGGCTGCAGTGGCCCGAGGTCAGCCCTGAGAGTGATAATATACCCACCCATGGGACTGCTTTAGGACGTCCCATGTCTTCTGTGTCCCCCAATGAAGCGATAAATAAAAATAGATTTTGGGTACTCACCGTAAAATCTTTCTTGGAGCCTTCATTGGGGGGATACAGCACCCGCCCTTGTGTTGGTTACCTGTTACTGTTAACGGTTGATTCTACTGTTGACTTTCTGTAAAATTGTTTATTTCCTATTATTTTCTCCTTCTGCTTTCTCACTAACTGAGGTACAATTGCCAGTTGGTGGGTGTATACTGCATAGGAGGAGTTAACCTTTTTTGCATAGTGTCGCCTCCTAGTGGCAGCAGCATACAACCCATGGTCTTGTGTCCCCCAATGAAGGCTCCAAGAAAGAGATTTTAAGGTGAGTAGCCAAAATCTACTTTTTTGCCTAGTGTCACCTCCTAGTGGCAGCAGCATATACCCTATGGTTTCCTGTGTCCTCAAATGAAGACTCTGAGAGAGAGATTTTACGATTAGTACCCAGAAATCTTCTTTTTGGAGACATGTTGATTTATATGCACTAGTCACTTTAATGTAAGATCTTGTCTGTATATATGCAATTCTGATGTGACTGTACCCCTTAAAGATTTATGAGTTTGATCATGTGTATATCATGTATTGTATGCCCATTTCAAGTCCCTCCCTCTGTTATGTTATTAAGCACCCAATTTTTATGTGTATTCACCAGAGCCCCTTCTCCCCCCCCCCCCCTTATTTTGATAATAAAAATATTTGCACATTGTACTCCCTTTCCTCCTGTTTTTCATACAATTACAAATGTAGTATAGTTCTCCTGATATATAGCCATGTTTCTTACCTCATGTGCAGGACATTGCAGCTTAGGTATTCATGGCAACTTACTAATTGTCGCTACATGAGTAGATGTAACCATGAATGCCGAAGCTGCAATGCCCTGCACATGAGGTAAGAGAAACACCACTTGTTGGAGAACAATACCCATACCACACCAATAAATATATGAAAACCACTAATAATATTGTACAGCAATCATAAGATTATAATTACCAGTGTGGGGGTATATTGGACCAATAGGACCATTCGGATTTAAATATATATATATATATATATATATATATATATATATATATATATATATATATATATATATATATATATATATATATATATATATATATAAAATCCCCAAAAAAGGAAACTGAACAAATGGTCATAAAAACATAAAAACACATTTTCTTTATTAATATTCATTTAAAAACAATTAAACATTTTATGCATATACTTTTTAAAAAACACAACCATTAGCTGGAAGAAAAGGGCGTCACGAAGATAAATGTATGTTTAAACATACAAAGATATGGGTAAAGTGCAAGGGTTAAGGAAGGTTGTTTAAATGTAATTGTATGTAAGAACATCAAGCACTAGAGAAAGTGTGGCCAGAGGTCATGCCACAAAAAGTCCAGCGCCTGTTGCCACCAAAGCAGCCATTATAACCAGAGTAGTTTACCCAGACGTCAGATTACAAGTGAAATTCATAGAGAGAACCAGTTCTTTATAACGACAAAACAGTCAAAGTGTCAGAATCGACAGAGAGATACACATGGTAGTGAAATATTTACCAGGTAGTTAGTGGAGTACTGTTTCCTAAGTTTAACGTGACGCCCACACCCCCACACATGAGGTAAGAGACATGGCTATAGTAGGCGAACTATATTACATTTCTAATTGAAGGTATCTGCTAATATTATTATTATTATTTTTATTACATCTACATATTGGGATAGGATCTTGAAGATGGGAATTTATGATTTTTAAATGCATGAATTTTTAGCTAAAAAGCATTTGAAGTTCATCACTCCCACTAAACCTGGCAGATAGGATTTCAATGCTATTTACCTGCTGATTACCACTCTATGCACTGGTGTAAATTGTATTTTTGTGAGAAATAAGTTCCCTTTAATGGTGCTGAATTGGGAACTGTCACAGTACAATACTGTCTAGATAGGATCAACCTTTCTTGAGATTTTAATCTTACATTTCTATATGTTTCTTAGGTGTACAAGGCGCAAGTTTTCTTTCCTCACAAACCATGAACAATAGCAATGTGTTCGGTGGACAACAAACCACAAACCCCAATACACAAAATCAGAATGCAGCTATGTTTGGGCAGACAACATTATTTGGCCAAAATGCAACTGTACAGCCTGCCCCTGCATTTGGACAGCCATCTACTGGCCAGTCAGCCCCTATGTTTGGACAGCTCGGTAACAACCAGTCTGTTTTTGGTCAGAATACTTTAAGCCAATCTTCTTCTATCTTTGGACAGACTAATTCTGTCCAAACTACTCCAGCATTTGGCCAGGCAAGTGGTGGACTGTCGGCCCCTACATTTGGCCAGGGTTCTTCATCAGGGACACTGTTTGGTCAGGCTCCTTCTGGCCAGTCTAATTCTATATTTGGGCAGGCCACTGCTGGGCAGTCTGCTCCTACCTTTGGGCACACAGCTAATACATCAGTGTTTGGACTAGCAACATCTGGACAGACAGCTCCGCTGTTCGGACAGTCCAGCTCAGGGCAGTCTGCTCCTTCATTTGGACAGTCCACTAATCAGTCAGCACCTGCATTTGGGCAGGGCACGTCTGCACAGTTTACGCCAATATTTGGGCAGAGCACCCCTAGTCAGTCACCACCAGTGTTTGGACAGACATCTGGTCTAACTGCTCCTGCATTTGGCCAGGTTTCTTCTGCTCCATCTGCTCCAGCCTTTGGACAGGTTACAACAGGACAGTCTGGCTTTACCTTTGGACAGACTGCTAATAATCAGGCTTCTACTACTTTTGCACAACAGTCTTTGGGACAAACTGGTCCTGCGTTTGGGCTGGCAACTACCGGACAGTCCTCTTCCCTCTTTGGACATACAACCAATACTCAAACGCTACCTGCATTTGGGCAGACTTCTACGGGGCCACCTGCGCCATCGTTTGGACAAAGCAGTAACAATCAATCATCTATATTTGGACAAATTACTCCCAGTAAATCTGCATCTCCTTTTGCCCAAGTACCATCTAGTCAATCTACATCTCTCTTTGCCCAAGCGACTACTAACCAATCTGCATCTTTCTTTACACAGCCTACAACTAGCCAGTCAGCCTCCCCCTTTGGAAGCAATACTTCTATATTTTCCCAGGCAACATCTGAGTCATCAGCAGCATCTAGACAGTCTGAGGATGGCTCAAATCAAGGTCCACAATTTGGACAACAATCCCCTAGTAATAGATTTTTGTTTGGCCAGACACCCTCCAACCCGACCCAGACACCTATGTTTGCGCAGAATGTGACTGGACAAAGTTTTAGTCAGGCAGGTTCTACGCAATCTGGGCCAAATAGTAGTAGCCAAGTGTCTGCATTTGGACAGGTAAACAGTGGACAAAGTAATATTTTTGGTCAGTCTCCTGGCTTCCAACCTCCATTTAGTAAGCAAGAATCTGGTTCTATCAGTGCACAACCATCTTCTGCATTTGGAATTGCACAATCTGCACAAGTTAGCAAGACAGCAGCCACTGAGAAAATGTCAATTTTTGGTCAGTCCTCAAATATTTCCACTGTGCAGACTGGAAGTGTATTTGGTACCACGACACAAATAAGTACCAGTTCTAGTGCTGCGGACTCCACTTTTACACAGGTAGCCTCCAATTCAGAGCACAGTTTCAAACCTCCCGCTCATACAACTTTCAAACCAATCCTACCGGGAGCAAATAAATCAGATGAAACATCGGCATCATCTTTTAGCATGCCAAGTAAAAACGAGTCAAAAGATCCACCCCTATTTGGAGCTCCTACAACGTCATCAACATCTGGGAACGTCAACTTCTTCTCTATGTCTTCAGAGAAGAAAAACAAAGGTGAAGCAGGAACACCCAGACCTTCATTTGCAAGTGCCAATAGTAGTTTTACTAGTTTTGTTGAAGAGCCAAGAAGAGAGGAGGGACAAAAAGGAGTAAAAAGAAAACCGGAGTATGGTCGTTCACCACGTAGAAATGATGTCGCCATCTCAGGTGAAGCTTCTTCAGATCCCCATAGCGAACATCCACCTGTTAAGAGGGCTGGTCGATTGAACCGGGATTTAAAAGGAGGAGCAAACATCTATGTCAGGAGCTTGTTTGATGTTGTAAAAAGTCAAATGAAAACTCATCGGGGAAAAGAAATTAAAAAATCAGATAACGTTACTCCTCAGGCCAAGGTGACCGATGCCGATTCTCCATCAAAAACTCAACCAATTGTAAGACCAATTTCTGCTCCCAATCAAACTGAATCTGTTAAAACTAGCCCAGCGAGTTTATCAAGTCAAGTGACTTTTAATAAGTCCCGTTTGCAAGGTACAGGTCATACAACATCTACCAGAATGGTTTCCTTTTTGGGGCCAAACCAGCAAGGATCTCCCAGAGACTATTCTTCACCTGGGCCTAGTGAGTTGATACCTGGAAGAATTCGACCCTTACTGGAAGAAGGTGAGCTGCTGCCTGAAATTCAAGGTGAGAGCATTTTTTTTCCAAAAGTACATTTTCTATTATATTATGTCCGTAACCAATTATATTATAAATTAAATAAATCCTGAACTGTAGCGTTGTCTGATATTGTCTTGGAGGCTACACAGTGCTCAGATAAAAATCTGTTACTGACCCTCCACTTTTCCAGCCAGTCTTTGTTGATGGGGTGCAGTGGTGACGTCACAATTACAACAGACCTGATGGCTGCAGTCAATCCTTCGGCTCAGTGTCTTGTGTCTTCATGAGCATCACCACTGAGCCCTGGGATGTCACTACCGCAGAGTGGGGAAAGCGTCAGAAAGCTGCACTTACGGAGGGTTACTAACTTTGATCTTATTTTTCTCCTAGAGTAAACCTATACACACACCATTTTAGATTGGGAAAACACTTATTTGTCTGTGTCCTTATATATCTGTCTCCTTCTTTTGTAAAGTTTTGCTTTTTTTTTTTTTTAAACAGCTATCCCCTCAAGCTCTGTGGCTAGCAAAGGAGAACGTTCTGCTGGTGCTCAACACACTGTTCCAGTCTCCCCCAGTGAGATGACCACTTTTTTTATTAGGAATTTGCCTAATAAATTTAATAAAAAAAACATCATGGAGGATTTCTTTAAAAAATATGGGAAGATTCTGCGTATAAACTGCAGGATAAAGCAAAAAATGGCATCTATCCAATTTAATAACCATGTGAGTAAAAAAAAAAAATAATAATATGCTTATACCATTGATTGCAGGGTCATTGGTTAAAGAGGTAATTTGGTTTTGTATTGGGATCTGAGTGAGGTTGGTGACATCACGTCTATACATATCTCCCATCTTCCAAGCGTTAGTGATGAGTATCGTGCCCCTGTTTTATTCATTTAAATTCTACAGATTCATACCTGTGATTAAGGGATATTGAGGAAAAAAAGTAGTTTAAGCTGCGCTCCTGCAGGAAGGGATCCAAGTACACAGATGCAGATTATGGGCCGTTTATTCGACGCTTTTGAAAGTAATCCAACTTCTTCATCAGGATATCACCATGTAACCAAGTGGTCCTTCCAACAGCTGCCACATCATCCAGATCTCTTCAATGTTGAGTGTTCACAACCTCACAAGAAGAGCGAATCCTGTTTATTCTTTCCTGTCTCCTTAGATAAGACCCTATTGTTTGCTCTGCAGCTTTCCTAGACTCATTCTTGCAGCATTGTATTTTGATTAGGAACTATAGGCCTGATTCTAGACCACTAGACCAGCGTTGTTCACCCTGGTCTTGTTGAGGGGCATGCCTCTTCCTGGATCAGGACAGTCAGAGAAGTGGCGCGAACCTTTATGTACACCTTGCACTAAATCCTACCCCAGTCCCTACTAGCGTTAGTTTTGTGGTGTAGCATACTCCACGGCTTGTTGTCATGCCCCGGCTCTATTCACTTTGTTTCTAGCTGAAGAAAAATGGTGTGAGATGAGAACACCAAAAGCTGCAAAATGTTTTGCCAAAACATGACAACTTTTTAAAACTTTGATGAATTGGGCCCTATTAGTACACTTACTAACCAAACCTTGGTGGTTTAGTCCTCTTAGGCAGGTAAAACATATGTATTTGTAAATCTGTATACATAAGGGTATGTTAGCATGGATTTTTTTTTTTTTTAACCGTGTTTTGATTGCATTATCTCAGAAAATTGCCTTTAAAAAAAACTCCAATCTTCCTATTATTTTTGATGTAAAAGTGACTTGCTTTTCATAAGTTCAGGCTTTTGAGAGTCTTTTAACTTTTTCAAAAAAATTGTCAAGAGGGTAGAAGAAGTGAGCAGACCACTCTTCGGGCTTTTTCCGCTAGGAAGACGCTCCAAACGTTACAATAAAAGTCAATAAGAAGGCTTAAAGGGAACTTGTCACCAGTTTTTCGGCCTATAAACTGTGGCCACCAACACCGGGCTCTTATATACAGCATTCTAACATGCTGTATATAAGAGCCCAGGCCGCTGTGTAGAACATAAAAAAACACTTTATAATACTCACCCAACAGACACGCTATGGTGGATTTGGGTCAGATGGGCATCTGGTGGTGGTGGTCGCAGCTTATAGGCTGAAAAACTGGTGACCGGTTCCCTTTAAAAATGCTTGGAAAATGCCTGGAGATGTTTGTTTTTTTTACCATTTTTTTTTGCAAAAACATTTATATAAAGTAGCAACAAGAAATGTAAAAAGTTGCTTCAGGAAACATTAACAAAATGGAAACCAAATTCTTCAGGATTTAAATACCAAAAAAAATCTGTTTATTCCAGAAGTGGTATCTGCATGAAAAACTTGAAGTTTTCACTTGCTTGAAAAAAATCACATTTGGGATGTTGTCTATGTCTTTACAGAACTCTGCAGCTGCGGCCAAGAAAGCAGGAAAAAAACTATACAAAAATTCTGTTGCGTTTTGGCAACAGAAAAAAACTAGTGAGTGTTTAAATCACCTAATTTATGCGTTAGATGTACCCAGGGCCGGTCTTAGCCTGAACGGTGCCCTGTGCAAAACTGCCCTTTGGTGCCCCCTCTACTGATTTTGTACCCAGTTTCCAGGAAACTGGTAAAGACGGGAGGAGAGAGGACACAGAGCCGAGAGCAGGTGAGGGCGCCCCCTGCTGGATGCTGTGGAGGGAGCTGACAGTACGCAGAGCGGAAGGGAGAGGGGTGGCGCTCCCTTCTGGACCCTGTGCAGGGAGCCTACAGTATGCAGAGCGGAAAGGAGGTGGGGGGCCCTCCCTGCTGGAGCCTGTGCATTAGGAGCAGCAAAGTGAAAGTAAACAGCTCTGCTCCGTGGGCACCCTCTCTGCTGTCAGCCTGCTGGCGCCCTGTGCGACCGCACCACTCGCACATAGGTAAAGCCGGCTATGGATGTACCGCCATGTGGCGCCACTGTATAGAATCACATTATTAAGTTAGTATGCAAGAGAAACAACACTTTTATTGAAGAATCTCAATCAAATGGCGTGGAATGGAGCAGACATGATTGATATACAGAGGTATGGGTGACATATTGCAGTTCTAGTGTTGTCAGAGCCATGATGTGCCTGGGCTCTTAATCTCTGTAAGGCTAAGTTCATGCATCCTGTAGTCATCCGGCTGGTAAACTGATTTCTGCCGGATCTGTTTTTTGTTTTTTTTTTGTCATTGGAGTCTATGGAAAAAATATCCAATAATGGATTGCTATTTAGACATCCGTTGCACTTGCATTTGTAATGGGTCTCTTGTTTTCTTAACGGATCCATTACAAATGGACGATAAACAGTAATCTATTAACGCATTCATCCCCCATAGACTCCACATGTTAAAAACTGATCCGGCCACATCCGTTATTTAACAGACAAAAAAGTTGTGTTTGCAGAACTTTTTTGCGAATGGATCCATGATAACGGATGATTACAGGACATGTGAACCCAGCCTAATACTTAATAATTTTTAAGTCCTGCAAAGAAAAAAGGGGCTCAAACAGTGGAGAGAGAAGTCAGACAAAGTGAGCAGAAAGGCATTCCAGCCGTCTCGCCTGTATGCAAACCTCTTCTCCAAGGACTAAAGGGGTAATTCTAAAACACTCATAATCATACAATTAGAAACTTTTTTTTTTTTCCTTATTCTACACTATTGTTTTGGATGTATTTCGGATCTTCTCTTAAAAAGGCTACATTTCCCAAGAATCTTCAGTTTAGTGTTCAAAATCCTGATATCCCATCACCACCTTCAGACTTTGCCTCCTTCACTTCTGCATCTTGTGGGAATGGTAGCAGAGACCTCGGAGGAGATGTCCTTTTGAGATTCTCCTTAAATGGAACATCACAGGAAGTAAAGAAAAAAAAAAAAACGGATAGAGAGAACAGAAGAGAATTTTATAATACAGCAAATTATGAAAGTGTTAGGGCTTAAAATGGATGTTTATAAAGGACATATGTATCGGACAACCCCTTTTAAAAAAAAGTAAAACCACATGTGTATTACTATACACAAGACGTCTGCAACTAACTGGGGTGTGGGTTACCACCCAACCTGCAAAACAGCGGCCGGACTGGAATTTGAAATGGGAGTTATTCCATCTAGCGTCTATTTCAGCAAGAGGAAAACTTTCCTTTGCTGCCTTTATACAGGGAACAATTTTCACTGCTATTATGAACATATTGGGCAGCTGGTGTTTTCAGGAGTCTGCAACTGTCTTTGTTATAGAAAGTATGGGGGATGTAAGGGTGGGCTGCCGTTACTGTTCTTATGGGGGAGTTGCAGGAGTCTGTCTGGACCTGAGCTATCAGCCGAATGTACGGGGATTGCGGATTTGCTGTCATCATTCTGATTTTTATTACAGACCTTTCTAGTACAACTTCACTGTTTCATTCAAATCATTAATTCTGTGTGAAGCAAAACAGCCACATACTCTTCCTTGGCAAAAAAGGAGGATTATTGTTTTTCAACCCTGCTGTAATATATCTAGTGCGACTTTTTTGATTTAGGGTGAGACCGCACTTTGCGTTCCCCTACTTGCAGTTCTAAACGCACGTTTTGGGCTTAATTGATTTGACCAAAGTTGCCTTTTTCTGAACTTTAGCGCTGAAAACGCATGCGTATTTACCAGCCTCCATTAAAGCCTTGGGACCTTACCTTGGTCCTGTCTGTTCTCCAGCATTCCCCCTTTGAACCCCTACAAGAGGTGTCTCTATCTTTCCTCTCCTGGAAGGTCGCCTTCTTAGTAGCCATCACATCAATCGTGTTTCTGAACTTGCGGCACTTTCCTGCCATTCTCCCTATCTCGTCTTCCACCAGGATAAGGTAGTTCTTCGGCCAGTCCCATCCTTTCTTCCTAAGATGGTCTCCTCTTTCCACCTCAATGAAGACATTGTCCTTCCCTCTTTCTGCCCGAACCCTTCTTACCCTCGTGAGATTCTTCTCCACAAGCTGGACTTTGTTAGGGCCCTCCGCCTGTAAATTTCAAGGACGTCTCGCTTCAGAAACTCAGATTCTCTGTTCGAGCTTCCATCTGGTCCACGGAGAAGTCTTCCCGCTTCCAAGTCCTCCATTGCTTGATGGATCCGCTCTGCCGTCTTGGAAGTCTACCGGGTAACGGGCAGAGCACGCCCACTCAGGATTACGGCCCATTCCACCAGGGTGGTGGGGGCCTCCTGGGCGGTCTGCCACCAGGCCTCAGCGTTGCAGCTTTGCAAGGCAGCAACCTGGTCTTCACTTCACACCTTCACTAAGTTCTACAGGGTTCACACCTATGCTTACTCAGATGCAAGCCCTCGGTGGATGGGTTCTGCAGGCTGCAGTGGCCCGAGGTCAGCCCTGAGAGTGATAATATACCCACCCATGGGACTGCTTTAGGACGTCCCATGTCTTCTGTGTCCCCCAATGAAGCGATAAATAAAAATAGATTTTGGGTACTCACCGTAAAATCTTTCTTGGAGCCTTCATTGGGGGGATACAGCACCCGCCCTTGTGTTGGTTACCTGTTACTGTTAACGGTTGATTCTACTGTTGACTTTCTGTAAAATTGTTTATTTCCTATTATTTTCTCCTTCTGCTTTCTCACTAACTGAGGTACAATTGCCAGTTGGTGGGTGTATACTGCATAGGAGGAGTTAACCTTTTTTGCATAGTGTCGCCTCCTAGTGGCAGCAGCATACAACCCATGGTCTTGTGTCCCCCAATGAAGGCTCCAAGAAAGAGATTTTAAGGTGAGTAGCCAAAATCTACTTTTTTGCCTAGTGTCACCTCCTAGTGGCAGCAGCATATACCCTATGGTTTCCTGTGTCCTCAAATGAAGACTCTGAGAAAGAGATTTTACGATTAGTACCCAGAAATCTTCTTTTTGGAGACATGTTGATTTATATGCACTAGTCACTTTAATGTAAGATCTTGTCTGTATATATGCAATTCTGATGTGACTGTACCCCTTAAAGATTTATGAGTTTGATCATGTGTATATCATGTATTGTATGCCCATTTCAATTCCCTCTCTCTGTTATGTTATTAAGCACCCAATTTTTATGTGTATTCACCAGAGCCCCTTCTCCCCCCCCCCCTTATTTTGATAATAAAAATATTTGCACATTGTACTCCCTTTCCTCCTGTTTTTCATACAATTACAAATGTAGTATAGTTCTCCTGATATATAGCCATGTTTCTTACCTCATGTGCAGGGCATTGCAACTTAGGTATTCATGGCAACTTACTAATTGTCGCTACATGAGTAGATGTAACCATGAATGCCGAAGCTGCAATGCCCTGCACATGAGGTAAGAGAAACACCACTTGTTGGAGAACAATACCCATACCACACCAATAAATATATGAAAACCACTAATAATATTGTATAGCAATCATAAGATTATAATTACCAGTGTGGGGGTATATTGGACCAATAGGACCATTCGGATTTAAATATATATATATATATATATATATATATATATATATATAAAATCCCCAAAAAAGGAAACTGAACAAATGGTCATAAAAACATAAAAACACATTTTCTTTATTAATATTCATTTAAAAACAATTAAACATTTTATGCATATACTTTTTAAAAAACACAACCATTAGCTGGAAGAAAAGGGCGTCACGAAGATAAATGTATGTTTAAACATACAAAGATATGGGTAAAGTGCAAGGGTTAAGGAAGGTTGTTTAAATGTAATTGTATGTAAGAACTTCAAGCACTAGAGAAAGTGTGGCCAGAGGTCATGCCACAAAAAGTCCAGCGCCTGTTGCCACCAAAGCAGCCATTATAACCAGAGTAGTTTACCCAGACGTCAGATTACAAGTGAAATTCATAGAGAGAACCAGTTCTTTATAACGACAAAACAGTCAAAGTGTCAGAATCGACAGAGAGATACACATGGTAGTGAAATATTTACCAGGTAGTTAGTGGAGTACTGTTTCCTAAGTTTAACGTGACGCCCACACCCCCACACATGAGGTAAGAGACATGGCTATAGTAGGCGAACTATATTACATTTCTAATTGAAGGTATCTGCTAATATTATTATTATTATTTTTATTACATCTACATATTGGGATAGGATCTTGAAGATGGGAATTTATGATTTTTAAATGCATGAATTTTTAGCTAAAAAGCATTTGAAGTTCATCACTCCCACTAAACCTGGCAGATAGGATTTCAATGCTATTTACCTGCTGATTACCACTCTATGCACTGGTGTAAATTGTATTTTTGTGAGAAATAAGTTCCCTTTAATGGTGCTGAATTGGGAACTGTCACAGTACAATACTGTCTAGATAGGATCAACCTTTCTTGAGATTTTAATCTTACATTTCTATATGTTTCTTAGGTGTACAAGGCGCAAGTTTTCTTTCCTCACAAACCATGAACAATAGCAATGTGTTCGGTGGACAACAAACCACAAACCCCAATACACAAAATCAGAATGCAGCTATGTTTGGGCAGACAACATTATTTGGCCAAAATGCAACTGTACAGCCTGCCCCTGCATTTGGACAGCCATCTACTGGCCAGTCAGCCCCTATGTTTGGACAGCTCGGTAACAACCAGTCTGTTTTTGGTCAGAATACTTTAAGCCAATCTTCTTCTATCTTTGGACAGACTAATTCTGTCCAAACTACTCCAGCATTTGGCCAGGCAAGTGGTGGACTGTCGGCCCCTACATTTGGCCAGGGTTCTTCATCAGGGACACTGTTTGGTCAGGCTCCTTCTGGCCAGTCTAATTCTATATTTGGGCAGGCCACTGCTGGGCAGTCTGCTCCTACCTTTGGGCACACAGCTAATACATCAGTGTTTGGACTAGCAACATCTGGACAGACAGCTCCGCTGTTCGGACAGTCCAGCTCAGGGCAGTCTGCTCCTTCATTTGGACAGTCCACTAATCAGTCAGCACCTGCATTTGGGCAGGGCACGTCTGCACAGTTTACGCCAATATTTGGGCAGAGCACCCCTAGTCAGTCACCACCAGTGTTTGGACAGACATCTGGTCTAACTGCTCCTGCATTTGGCCAGGTTTCTTCTGCTCCATCTGCTCCAGCCTTTGGACAGGTTACAACAGGACAGTCTGGCTTTACCTTTGGACAGACTGCTAATAATCAGGCTTCTACTACTTTTGCACAACAGTCTTTGGGACAAACTGGTCCTGCGTTTGGGCTGGCAACTACCGGACAGTCCTCTTCCCTCTTTGGACATACAACCAATACTCAAACGCTACCTGCATTTGGGCAGACTTCTACGGGGCCACCTGCGCCATCGTTTGGACAAAGCGGTAACAATCAATCATCTATATTTGGACAAATTACTCCCAGTAAATCTGCATCTCCTTTTGCCCAAGTACCATCTAGTCAATCTACATCTCTCTTTGCCCAAGCGACTACTAACCAATCTGCATCTTTCTTTACACAGCCTACAACTAGCCAGTCAGCCTCCCCCTTTGGAAGCAATACTTCTATATTTTCCCAGGCAACATCTGAGTCATCAGCAGCATCTAGACAGTCTGAGGATGGCTCAAATCAAGGTCCACAATTTGGACAACAATCCCCTAGTAATAGATTTTTGTTTGGCCAGACACCCTCCAACCCGACCCAGACACCTATGTTTGCGCAGAATGTGACTGGACAAAGTTTTAGTCAGGCAGGTTCTACGCAAATAGTAGTAGCCAAGTGTCTGCATTTGGACAGGTAAACAGTGGACAAAGTAATATTTTTGGTCAGTCTCCTGGCTTCCAACCTCCATTTAGTAAGCAAGAATCTGGTTCTATCAGTGCACAACCATCTTCTGCATTTGGAATTGCACAATCTGCACAAGTTAGCAAGACAGCAGCCACTGAGAAAATGTCAATTTTTGGTCAGTCCTCAAATATTTCCACTGTGCAGACTGGAAGTGTATTTGGTACCACGACACAAATAAGTACCAGTTCTAGTGCTGCGGACTCCACTTTTACACAGGTAGCCTCCAATTCAGAGCACAGTTTCAAACCTCCCGCTCATACAACTTTCAAACCAATCCTACCGGGAGCAAATAAATCAGATGAAACATCGGCATCATCTTTTAGCATGCCAAGTAAAAACGAGTCAAAAGATCCACCCCTATTTGGAGCTCCTACAACGTCATCAACATCTGGGAACGTCAACTTCTTCTCTATGTCTTCAGAGAAGAAAAACAAAGGTGAAGCAGGAACACCCAGACCTTCATTTGCAAGTGCCAATAGTAGTTTTACTAGTTTTGTTGAAGAGCCAAGAAGAGAGGAGGGACAAAAAGGAGTAAAAAGAAAACCGGAGTATGGTCGTTCACCACGTAGAAATGATGTCGCCATCTCAGGTGAAGCTTCTTCAGATCCCCATAGCGAACATCCACCTGTTAAGAGGGCTGGTCGATTGAACCGGGATTTAAAAGGAGGAGCAAACATCTATGTCAGGAGCTTGTTTGATGTTGTAAAAAGTCAAATGAAAACTCATCGGGGAAAAGAAATTAAAAAATCAGATAACGTTACTCCACAGGCCAAGGTGACCGATGCCGATTCTCCATCAAAAACTCAACCAATTGTAAGACCAATTTCTGCTCCCAATCAAACTGAATCTGTTAAAACTAGCCCAGCGAGTTTATCAAGTCAAGTGACTTTTAATAAGTCCCGTTTGCAAGGTACAGGTCATACAACATCTACCAGAATGGTTTCCTTTTTGGGGCCAAACCAGCAAGGATCTCCCAGAGACTATTCTTCACCTGGGCCTAGTGAGTTGATACCTGGAAGAATTCGACCCTTACTGGAAGAAGGTGAGCTGCTGCCTGAAATTCAAGGTGAGAGCATTTTTTTTCCAAAAGTACATTTTCTGTTATATTATGTCCGTAACCAATTATATTATAAAATAAATAAATCCTGAACTGTAGCGTTGTCTGATATTGTCTTGGAGGCTACACAGTGCTCAGATAAAAATCTGTTACTGACCCTCCACTTTTCCAGCCAGTCTTTGTTGATGGGGTGCAGTGGTGACGTCACAATTACAACAGACCTGATGGCTGCAGTCAATCCTTCGGCTCAGTGTCTTGTGTCTTCATGAGCATCACCACTGAGCCCTGGGATGTCACTACCGCAGAGTGGGGAAAGCGTCAGAAAGCTGCACTTACGGAGGGTTACTAACTTTGATCTTATTTTTCTCCTAGAGTAAACCTATACACACACCATTTTAGATTGGGAAAACACTTATTTGTCTGTGTCCTTATATATCTGTCTCCTTCTTTTGTAAAGTTTTGCTTTTTTTTTTTTTTAAACAGCTATCCCCTCAAGCTCTGTGGCTAGCAAAGGAGAACGTTCTGCTGGTGCTCAACACACTGTTCCAGTCTCCCCCAGTGAGATGACCACTTTTTTTATTAGGAATTTGCCTAATAAATTTAATAAAAAAAACATCATGGAGGATTTCTTTAAAAAATATGGGAAGATTCTGCGTATAAACTGCAGGATAAAGCAAAAAATGGCATCTATCCAATTTAATAACCATGTGAGTAAAAAAAAAAAATAATAATATGCTTATACCATTGATTGCAGGGTCATTGGTTAAAGAGGTAATTTGGTTTTGTATTGGGATCTGAGTGAGGTTGGTGACATCACGTCTATACATATCTCCCATCTTCCAAGCGTTAGTGATGGGTATCGTGCCCCTGTTTTATTCATTTAAATTCTACAGATTCATACCTGTGATTAAGGGATATTGAGGAAAAAAAGTAGTTTAAGCTGCGCTCCTGCAGGAAGGGATCCAAGTACACAGATGCAGATTATGGGCCGTTTATTCGACGCTTTTGAAAGTAATCCAACTTCTTCATCAGGATATCACCATGTAACCAAGTGGTCCTTCCAACAGCTGCCACATCATCCAGATCTCTTCAATGTTGAGTGTTCACAACCTCACAAGGAGAGCGAATCCTGTTTATTCTTTCCTGTCTCCTTAGATAAGACCCTATTGTTTGCTCTGCAGCTTTCCTAGACTCATTCTTGCAGCATTGTATTTTGATTAGGAACTATAGGCCTGATTCAAGACCACTAGACCAGCGTTGTTCACCCTGGTCTTGTTGAGGGGCATGCCTCTTCCTGGATCAGGACAGTCAGAGAAGTGGCGCGAACCTTTATGTACACCTTGCACTAAATCCTACCCCAGTCCCTACTAGCGTTAGTTTTGTGGTGTAGCATACTCCACGGCTTGTTGTCATGCCCCGGCTCTATTCACTTTGTTTCTAGCTGAAGAAAAATGGTGTGAGATGAGAACACCAAAAGCTGCAAAATGTTTTGCCAAAACATGACAACTTTTTAAAACTTTGATGAATTGGGCCCTATTAGTACACTTACTAACCAAACCTTGGTGGTTTAGTCCTCTTAGGCAGGTAAAACATATGTATTTGTAAATCTGTATACATAAGGGTATGTTAGCATGGATTTTTTTTTTTTTTAACCGTGTTTTGATTGCATTATCTCAGAAAATTGCCTTTAAAAAAAACTCCAATCTTCCTATTATTTTTGATGTAAAAGTGACTTGCTTTTCATAAGTTCAGGCTTTTGAGAGTCTTTTAACTTTTTCAAAAAAATTGTCAAGAGGGTAGAAGAAGTGAGCAGACCACTCTTCGGGCTTTTTCCGCTAGGAAGACGCTCCAAACGTTACAATAAAAGTCAATAAGAAGGCTTAAAGGGAACTTGTCACCAGTTTTTCGGCCTATAAACTGTGGCCACCAACACCGGGCTCTTATATACAGCATTCTAACATGCTGTATATAAGAGCCCAGGCCGCTGTGTAGAACATAAAAAAACACTTTATAATACTCACCCAACAGACACGCTATGGTGGATTTGGGTCAGATGGGCATCTGGTGGTGGTGGTCGCAGCTTATAGGCTGAAAAACTGGTGACCGGTTCCCTTTAAAAATGTTTGGAAAATGCCTGGAGATGTTTTTTTTTTTTACCATTTTTTTTTGCAAAAACATTTATATAAAGTAGCAACAAGAAATGTAAAAAGTTGCTTCAGGAAACATTAACAAAATGGAAACCAAATTCTTCAGGATTTAAATACCAAAAAAAATCTGTTTATTCCAGAAGTGGTATCTGCATGAAAAACTTGAAGTTTTCACTTGCTTGAAAAAAATCACATTTGGGATGTTGTCTATGTCTTTACAGAACTCTGCAGCTGCGGCCAAGAAAGCAGTAAAAAAAACTATACAAAAATTCTGTTGCGTTTTGGCAACAGAAAAAAACTAGTGAGTGTTTAAATCACCTAATTTATGCGTTAGATGTACCCAGGGCCGGCCTTAGCCTGAACGGTGCCCTGTGCAAAACTGCCCTTTGGTGCCCCCTCTACTGATTTTGTACCCAGTTTCCAGGAAACTGGTAAAGACGGGAGGAGAGAGGACACAGAGCCGAGAGCAGGTGAGGGCGCCCCCTGCTGGATGCTGTGGAGGGAGCTGACAGTACGCAGAGCGGAAGGGAGAGGGGTGGCGCTCCCTTCTGGACCCTGTGCAGGGAGCCTACAGTATGCAGAGCGGAAAGGAGGTGGGGGGCCCTCCCTGCTGGAGCCTGTGCATTAGGAGCAGCAAAGTGAAAGTAAACAGCTCTGCTCCGTGGGCACCCTCTCTGCTGTCAGCCTGCTGGCGCCCTGTGCGACCGCACCACTCGCACATAGGTAAAGCCGGCTATGGATGTACCGCCATGTGGCGCCACTGTATAGAATCACATTATTAAGTTAGTATGCAAGAGAAACAACACTTTTATTGAAGAATCTCAATCAAATGGCGTGGAATGGAGCAGACATGATTGATATACAGAGGTATGGGTGACATATTGCAGTTCTAGTGTTGTCAGAGCCATGATGTGCCTGGGCTCTTAATCTCTGTAAGGCTAAGTTCATGCATCCTGTAGTCATCCGGCTGGTAAACTGATTTCTGCCGGATCTGTTTTTTGTTTTTTTTTGTCATTGGAGTCTATGGAAAAAATATCCAATAATGGATTGCTATTTAGACATCCGTTGCACTTGCATTTGTAATGGGTCTCTTGTTTTCTTAACGGATCCATTACAAATGGACGATAAACAGTAATCTATTAACGCATTCATCCCCCATAGACTCCACATGTTAAAAACTGATCCGGCCACATCCGTTATTTAACAGACAAAAAAGTTGTGTTTGCAGAACTTTTTTGCGAATGGATCCATGATAACGGATGATTACAGGACATGTGAACCCAGCCTAATACTTAATAATTTTTAAGTCCTGCAAAGAAAAAAGGGGCTCAAACAGTGGAGAGAGAAGTCAGACAAAGTGAGCAGAAAGGCATTCCAGCCGTCTCGCCTGTATGCAAACCTCTTCTCCAAGGACTAAAGGGGTAATTCTAAAACACTCATAATCATACAATTAGAAACTTTTTTTTTTTTCCTTATTCTACACTATTGTTTTGGATGTATTTCGGATCTTCTCTTAAAAAGGCTACATTTCCCAAGAATCTTCAGTTTAGTGTTCAAAATCCTGATATCCCATCACCACCTTCAGACTTTGCCTCCTTCACTTCTGCATCTTGTGGGAATGGTAGCAGAGACCTCGGAGGAGATGTCCTTTTGAGATTCTCCTTAAATGGAACATCACAGGAAGTAAAGAAAAAAAAAAAACGGATAGAGAGAACAGAAGAGAATTTTATAATACAGCAAATTATGAAAGTGTTAGGGCTTAAAATGGATGTTTATAAAGGACATATGTATCGGACAACCCCTTTTAAAAAAAAGTAAAACCACATGTGTATTACTATACACAAGACGTCTGCAACTAACTGGGGTGTGGGTTACCACCCAACCTGCAAAACAGCGGCCGGACTGGAATTTGAAATGGGAGTTATTCCATCTAGCGTCTATTTCAGCAAGAGGAAAACTTTCCTTTGCTGCCTTTATACAGGGAACAATTTTCACTGCTATTATGAACATATTGGGCAGCTGGTGTTTTCAGGAGTCTGCAACTGTCTTTGTTATAGAAAGTATGGGGGATGTAAGGGTGGGCTGCCGTTACTGTTCTTATGGGGGAGTTGCAGGAGTCTGTCTGGACCTGAGCTATCAGCCGAATGTACGGGAATTGCGGATTTGCTGTCATCATTCTGATTTTTATTACAGACCTTTCTAGTACAACTTCACTGTTTCATTCAAATCATTAATTCTGTGTGAAGCAAAACAGCCACATACTCTTCCTTGGCAAAAAGGGAGGATTATTGTTTTTCAACCCTGCTGTAATATATCTAGTGCGACTTTTTTGATTTAGGGTGAGACCGCACTTTGCGTTCCCCTACTTGCAGTTCTAAACGCACGTTTTGGGCTTAATTGATTTGACCAAAGTTGCCTTTTTCTGAACTTTAGCGCTGAAAACGCATGCGTATTTACCAGCCTCCAGTAAAGCCTTGGGACCTTACCTTGGTCCTGTCTGTTCTCCAGCATTCCCCCTTTGAACCCCTACAAGAGGTGTCTCTATCTTTCCTCTCCTGGAAGGTCGCCTTCTTAGTAGCCATCACGTCAATCGTGTTTCTGAACTTGCGGCACTTTCCTGCCATTCTCCCTATCTCGTCTTCCACCAGGATAAGGTAGTTCTTCGGCCAGTCCCATCCTTTCTTCCTAAGATGGTCTCCTCTTTCCACCTCAATGAAGACATTGTCCTTCCCTCTTTCTGCCCGAACCCTTCTTACCCTCGTGAGATTCTTCTCCACAAGCTGGACTTTGTTAGGGCCCTCCGCCTGTAAATTTCAAGGACGTCTCGCTTCAGAAACTCAGATTCTCTGTTCGAGCTTCCATCTGGTCCACGGAGAAGTCTTCCCGCTTCCAAGTCCTCCATTGCTTGATGGATCCGCTCTGCCGTCTTGGAAGTCTACCGGGTAACGGGCAGAGCACGCCCACTCAGGATTACGGCCCATTCCACCAGGGTGGTGGGGGCCTCCTGGGCGGTCTGCCACCAGGCCTCAGCGTTGCAGCTTTGCAAGGCAGCAACCTGGTCTTCACTTCACACCTTCACTAAGTTCTACAGGGTTCACACCTATGCTTACTCAGATGCAAGCCCTCGGTGGATGGGTTCTGCAGGCTGCAGTGGCCCGAGGTCAGCCCTGAGAGTGATAATATACCCACCCATGGGACTGCTTTAGGACGTCCCATGTCTTCTGTGTCCCCCAATGAAGCGATAAATAAAAATAGATTTTGGGTACTCACCGTAAAATCTTTCTTGGAGCCTTCATTGGGGGGATACAGCACCCGCCCTTGTGTTGGTTACCTGTTACTGTTAACGGTTGATTCTACTGTTGACTTTCTGTAAAATTGTTTATTTCCTATTATTTTCTCCTTCTGCTTTCTCACTAACTGAGGTACAATTGCCAGTTGGTGGGTGTATACTGCATAGGAGGAGTTAACCTTTTTTGCATAGTGTCGCCTCCTAGTGGCAGCAGCATACAACCCATGGTCTTGTGTCCCCCAATGAAGGCTCCAAGAAAGAGATTTTAAGGTGAGTAGCCAAAATCTACTTTTTTGCCTAGTGTCACCTCCTAGTGGCAGCAGCATATACCCTATGGTTTCCTGTGTCCTCAAATGAAGACTCTGAGAAAGAGATTTTACGATTAGTACCCAGAAATCTTCTTTTTGGAGACATGTTGATTTATATGCACTAGTCACTTTAATGTAAGATCTTGTCTGTATATACGCAATTCTGATGTGACTGTACCCCTTAAAGATTTATGAGTTTGATCATGTGTATATCATGTATTGTATGCCCATTTCAAGTCCCTCCCTCTGTTATGTTATTAAGCACCCAATTTTTATGTGTATTCACCAGAGCCCCTTCTCCCCCCCCCCCTTATTTTGATAATAAAAATATTTGCACATTGTACTCCCTTTCCTCCTGTTTTTCATACAATTACAAATGTAGTATAGTTCTCCTGATATATAGCCATGTTTCTTACCTCATGTGCAGGGCATTGCAACTTAGGTATTCATGGCAACTTACTAATTGTCGCTACATGAGTAGATGTAACCATGAATGCCGAAGCTGCAATGCCCTGCACATGAGGTAAGAGAAACACCACTTGTTGGAGAACAATACCCATACCACACCAATAAATATATGAAAACCACTAATAATATTGTATAGCAATCATAAGATTATAATTACCAGTGTGGGGGTATATTGGACCAATAGGACCATTCGGATTTAAATATATATATATATATATATATATATATATATATATGTATATATATATATATATATATATATAAAATCCCCAAAAAAGGAAACTGAACAAATGGTCATAAAAACATAAAAACACATTTTCTTTATTAATATTCATTTAAAAACAATTAAACATTTTATGCATATACTTTTTAAAAAACACAACCATTAGCTGGAAGAAAAGGGCGTCACGAAGATAAATGTATGTTTAAACATACAAAGATATGGGTAAAGTGCAAGGGTTAAGGAAGGTTGTTTAAATGTAATTGTATGTAAGAACTTCAAGCACTAGAGGAAGTGTGGCCAGAGGTCAAGCCACAAAAAGTCCAGCGCCTGTTGCCACCAAAGCAGCCATTATAACCAGAGTAGTTTACCCAGACGTCAGATTACAAGTGAAATTCATAGAGAGAACCAGTTCTTTATAACGACAAAACAGTCAAAGTGTCAGAATCGACAGAGAGATACACATGGTAGTGAAATATTTACCAGGTAGTTAGTGGAGTACTGTTTCCTAAGTTTAACGTGACGCCCACACCCCCACACATGAGGTAAGAGACATGGCTATAGTAGGCGAACTATATTACATTTCTAATTGAAGGTATCTGCTAATATTATTATTATTATTTTTATTACATCTACATATTGGGATAGGATCTTGAAGATGGGAATTTATGATTTTAAATGCATGAATTTTTAGCTAAAAAGCATTTGAAGTTCATCACTCCCACTAAACCTGGCAGATAGGATTTCAATGCTATTTACCTGCTGATTACCACTCTATGCACTGGTGTAAATTGTATTTTTGTAAGAAATAAGTTCCCTTTAATGGTGCTGAATTGAGAACTGTCACAGTACAATACTGTCTAGATAGGATCAACCTTTCTTGAGATTTTAATCTTACTTTTCTATATGTTTCTTAGGTGTACAAGGCGCAAGTTTTCTTTCCTCACAAACCATGAACAATAGCAATGTGTTCGGTGGACAACAAACCACAAACCCCAATACACAAAATCAGAATGCAGCTATGTTTGGGCAGACAACATTATTTGGCCAAAATGCAACTGTACAGCCTGCCCCTGCATTTGGACAGCCATCTACTGGCCAGTCAGCCCCTATGTTTGGACAGCTCGGTAACAACCAGTCTGTTTTTGGTCAGAATACTTTAAGCCAATCTTCTTCTATCTTTGGACAGACTAATTCTGTCCAAACTACTCCAGCATTTGGCCAGGCAAGTGGTGGACTGTCGGCCCCTACATTTGGCCAGGGTTCTTCATCAGGGACACTGTTTGGTCAGGCTCCTTCTGGCCAGTCTAATTCTATATTTGGGCAGGCCACTGCTGGGCAGTCTGCTCCTACCTTTGGGCACACAGCTAATACATCAGTGTTTGGACTAGCAACATCTGGACAGACAGCTCCGCTGTTTGGACAGTCCAGCTCAGGGCAGTCTGCTCCTTCATTTGGACAGTCCACTAATCAGTCGGCACCTGCATTTGGGCAGGGCACGTCTGCACAGTTTACGCCAATATTTGGGCAGAGCACCCCTAGTCAGTCACCACCAGTGTTTGGACAGACATCTGGTCTAACTGCTCCTGCATTTGGCCAGGTTTCTTCTGCTCCATCTGCTCCAGCCTTTGGACAGGTTACAACAGGACAGTCTGGCTTTACCTTTGGACAGACTGCTAATAATCAGGCTTCTACTACTTTTGCACAACAGTCTTTGGGACAAACTGGTCCTGCGTTTGGGCTGGCAACTACCGGACAGTCCTCTTCCCTCTTTGGACATACAACCAATACTCAAACACTACCTGCATTTGGGCAGACTTCTACGGGGCCACCTGCGCCATCGTTTGGACAAAGCAGTAACAATCAATCATCTATATTTGGACAAATTACTCCCAGTAAATCTGCATCTCCTTTTGCCCAAGTACCATCTAGTCAATCTACATCTCTCTTTGCCCAAGCGACTACTAACCAATCTGCATCTTTCTTTACACAGCCTACAACTAGCCAGTCAGCCTCCCCCTTTGGAAGCAATACTTCTATATTTTCCCAGGCAACATCTGAGTCATCAGCAGCATCTAGACAGTCTGAGGATGGCTCAAATCAAGGTCCACAATTTGGACAACAATCCCCTAGTAATAGATTTTTGTTTGGCCAGACACCCTCCAACCCGACCCAGACACCTATGTTTGCGCAGAATGTGACTGGACAAAGTTTTAGTCAGGCAGGTTCTACGCAATCTGGGCCAAATAGTAGTAGCCAAGTGTCTGCATTTGGACAGGTAAACAGTGGACAAAGTAATATTTTTGGTCAGTCTCCTGGCTTCCAACCTCCATTTAGTAAGCAAGAATCTGGTTCTATCAGTGCACAACCATCTTCTGCATTTGGAATTGCACAATCTGCACAAGTTAGCAAGACAGCAGCCACTGAGAAAATGTCAATTTTTGGTCAGTCCTCAAATATTTCCACTGTGCAGACTGGAAGTGTATTTGGTACCACGACACAAATAAGTACCAGTTCTAGTGCTGCGGACTCCACTTTTACACAGGTAGCCTCCAATTCAGAGCACAGTTTCAAACCTCCCGCTCATACAACTTTCAAACCAATCCTACCGGGAGCAAATAAATCAGATGAAACATCGGCATCATCTTTTAGCATGCCAAGTAAAAACGAGTCAAAAGATCCACCCCTATTTGGAGCTCCTACAACGTCATCAACATCTGGGAACGTCAACTTCTTCTCTATGTCTTCAGAGAAGAAAAACAAAGGTGAAGCAGGAACACCCAGACCTTCATTTGCAAGTGCCAATAGTAGTTTTACTAGTTTTGTTGAAGAGCCAAGAAGAGAGGAGGGACAAAAAGGAGTAAAAAGAAAACCGGAGTATGGTCGTTCACCACGTAGAAATGATGTCGCCATCTCAGGTGAAGCTTCTTCAGATCCCCATAGCGAACATCCACCTGTTAAGAGGGCTGGTCGATTGAACCGGGATTTAAAAGGAGGAGCAAACATCTATGTCAGGACTCAGAGCTTGTTTGATGTTGTAAAAAGTCAAATGAAAACTCATCGGGGAAAAGAAATTAAAAAATCAGATAACGTTACTCCTCAGGCCAAGGTGACCGATGCCGATTCTCCATCAAAAACTCAACCAATTGTAAGACCAATTTCTGCTCCCAATCAAACTGAATCTGTTAAAACTAGCCCAGCGAGTTTATCAAGTCAAGTGACTTTTAATAAGTCCCGTTTGAAAGGTACAGGTCATACAACATCTACCAGAATGGTTTCCTTTTTGGGGCCAAACCAGCAAGGATCTCCCAGAGACTATTCTTCACCTGGGCCTAGTGAGTTGATACCTGGAAGAATTCGACCCTTACTGGAAGAAGGTGAGCTGCTGCCTGAAATTCAAGGTGAGAGCATTTTTTTTCCAAAAGTACATTTTCTGTTATATTATGTCCGTAACCAATTATATTATAAAATAAATAAATCCTGAACTGTAGCGTTGTCTGATATTGTCTTGGAGGCTACACAGTGCTCAGATAAAAATCTGTTACTGACCCTCCACTTTTCCAGCCAGTCTTTGTTGATGGGGTGCAGTGGTGACGTCACAATTACAACAGACCTGATGGCTGCAGTCAATCCTTCGGCTCAGTGTCTTGTGTCTTCATGAGCATCACCACTGAGCCCTGGGATGTCACTACCGCAGAGTGGGGAAAGCGTCAGAAAGCTGCACTTACGGAGGGTTACTAACTTTGATCTTATTTTTCTCCTAGAGTAAACCTATACACACACCATTTTAGATTGGGAAAACACTTATTTGTCTGTGTCCTTATATATCTGTCTCCTTCTTTTGTAAAGTTTTGCTTTTTTTTTTTTAAACAGCTATCCCCTCAAGCTCTGTGGCTAGCAAAGGAGAACGTTCTGCTGGTGCTCAACACACTGTTCCAGTCTCCCCCAGTGAGATGACCACTTTTTTTATTAGGAATTTGCCTAATAAATTTAATAAAAAAAACATCATGGAGGATTTCTTTAAAAAATATGGGAAGATTCTGCGTATAAACTGCAGGATAAAGCAAAAAATGGCATCTATCCAATTTAATAACCATGTGAGTAAAAAAAAAAAATAATAATATGCTTATACCATTGATTGCAGGGTCATTGGTTAAAGAGGTAATTTGGTTTTGTATTGGGATCTGAGTGAGGTTGGTGACATCACGTCTATACATATCTCCCATCTTCCAAGCGTTAGTGATGAGTATCGTGCCCCTGTTTTATTCATTTAAATTCTACAGATTCATACCTGTGATTAAGGGATATTGAGGAAAAAAAGTAGTTTAAGCTGCGCTCCTGCAGGAAGGGATCCAAGTACACAGATGCAGATTATGGGCCGTTTATTCGACGCTTTTGAAAGTAATCCAACTTCTTCATCAGGATATCACCATGTAACCAAGTGGTCCTTCCAACAGCTGCCACATCATCCAGATCTCTTCAATGTTGAGTGTTCACAACCTCACAAGGAGAGCGAATCCTGTTTATTCTTTCCTGTCTCCTTAGATAAGACCCTATTGTTTGCTCTGCAGCTTTCCTAGACTCATTCTTGCAGCATTGTATTTTGATTAGGAACTATAGGCCTGATTCTAGACCACTAGACCAGCGTTGTTCACCCTGGTCTTGTTGAGGGGCATGCCTCTTCCTGGATCAGGACAGTCAGAGAAGTGGCGCGAACCTTTATGTACACCTTGCACTAAATCCTACCCCAGTCCCTACTAGCGTTAGTTTTGTGGTGTAGCATACTCCACGGCTTGTTGTCATGCCCCGGCTCTATTCACTTTGTTTCTAGCTGAAGAAAAATGGTGTGAGATGAGAACACCAAAAGCTGCAAAATGTTTTGCCAAAACATGACAACTTTTTAAAACTTTGATGAATTGGGCCCTATTAGTACACTTACTAACCAAACCTTGGTGGTTTAGTCCTCTTAGGCAGGTAAAACATATGTATTTGTAAATCTGTATACATAAGGGTATGTTAGCATGGATTTTTTTTTTTTTTAACCGTGTTTTGATTGCATTATCTCAGAAAATTGCCTTTAAAAAAAACTCCAATCTTCCTATTATTTTTGATGTAAAAGTGACTTGCTTTTCATAAGTTCAGGCTTTTGAGAGTCTTTTAACTTTTTCAAAAAAATTGTCAAGAGGGTAGAAGAAGTGAGCAGACCACTCTTCGGGCTTTTTCCGCTAGGAAGACGCTCCAAACGTTACAATAAAAGTCAATAAGAAGGCTTAAAGGGAACTTGTCACCAGTTTTTCGGCCTATAAACTGTGGCCACCAACACCGGGCTCTTATATACAGCATTCTAACATGCTGTATATAAGAGCCCAGGCCGCTGTGTAGAACATAAAAAAACACTTTATAATACTCACCCAACAGACACGCTATGGTGGATTTGGGTCAGATGGGCATCTGGTGGTGGTGGTCGCAGCTTATAGGCTGAAAAACTGGTGACCGGTTCCCTTTAAAAATGCTTGGAAAATGCCTGGAGATGTTTGTTTTTTTTACCATTTTTTTTTGCAAAAACATTTATATAAAGTAGCAACAAGAAATGTAAAAAGTTGCTTCAGGAAACATTAACAAAATGGAAACCAAATTCTTCAGGATTTAAATACCAAAAAAAATCTGTTTATTCCAGAAGTGGTATCTGCATGAAAAACTTGAAGTTTTCACTTGCTTGAAAAAAATCACATTTGGGATGTTGTCTATGTCTTTACAGAACTCTGCAGCTGCGGCCAAGAAAGCAGGAAAAAAACTATACAAAAATTCTGTTGCGTTTTGGCAACAGAAAAAAACTAGTGAGTGTTTAAATCACCTAATTTATGCGTTAGATGTACCCAGGGCCGGTCTTAGCCTGAACGGTGCCCTGTGCAAAACTGCCCTTTGGTGCCCCCTCTACTGATTTTGTACCCAGTTTCCAGGAAACTGGTAAAGACGGGAGGAGAGAGGACACAGAGCCGAGAGCAGGTGAGGGCGCCCCCTGCTGGATGCTGTGGAGGGAGCTGACAGTACGCAGAGCGGAAGGGAGAGGGGTGGCGCTCCCTTCTGGACCCTGTGCAGGGAGCCTACAGTATGCAGAGCGGAAAGGAGGTGGGGGGCCCTCCCTGCTGGAGCCTGTGCATTAGGAGCAGCAAAGTGAAAGTAAACAGCTCTGCTCCGTGGGCACCCTCTCTGCTGTCAGCCTGCTGGCGCCCTGTGCGACCGCACCACTCGCACATAGGTAAAGCCGGCTATGGATGTACCGCCATGTGGCGCCACTGTATAGAATCACATTATTAAGTTAGTATGCAAGAGAAACAACACTTTTATTGAAGAATCTCAATCAAATGGCGTGGAATGGAGCAGACATGATTGATATACAGAGGTATGGGTGACATATTGCAGTTCTAGTGTTGTCAGAGCCATGATGTGCCTGGGCTCTTAATCTCTGTAAGGCTAAGTTCATGCATCCTGTAGTCATCCGGCTGGTAAACTGATTTCTGCCGGATCTGTTTTTTGTTTTTTTTTGTCATTGGAGTCTATGGAAAAAATATCCAATAATGGATTGCTATTTAGACATCCGTTGCACTTGCATTTGTAATGGGTCTCTTGTTTTCTTAACGGATCCATTACAAATGGACGATAAATAGTAATCTATTAACGCATTCATCCCCCATAGACTCCACATGTTAAAAACTGATCCGGCCACACCCGTTATTTAACAGACAAAAAAGTTGTGTTTGCAGAACTTTTTTGCGAATGGATCCATGATAACGGATGATTACAGGACATGTGAACCCAGCCTAATACTTAATAATTTTTAAGTCCTGCAAAGAAAAAAGGGGCTCAAACAGTGGAGAGAGAAGTCAGACAAAGTGAGCAGAAAGGCATTCCAGCCGTCTCGCCTGTATGCAAACCTCTTCTCCAAGGACTAAAGGGGTAATTCTAAAACACTCATAATCATACAATTAGAAACTTTTTTTTTTTTCCTTATTCTACACTATTGTTTTGGATGTATTTCGGATCTTCTCTTAAAAAGGCTACATTTCCCAAGAATCTTCAGTTTAGTGTTCAAAATCCTGATATCCCATCACCACCTTCAGACTTTGCCTCCTTCACTTCTGCATCTTGTGGGAATGGTAGCAGAGACCTCGGAGGAGATGTCCTTTTGAGATTCTCCTTAAATGGAACATCACAGGAAGTAAAGAAAAAAAAAAAACGGATAGAGAGAACAGAAGAGAATTTTATAATACAGCAAATTATGAAAGTGTTAGGGCTTAAAATGGATGTTTATAAAGGACATATGTATCGGACAACCCCTTTTAAAAAAAAGTAAAACCACATGTGTATTACTATACACAAGACGTCTGCAACTAACTGGGGTGTGGGTTACCACCCAACCTGCAAAACAGCGGCCGGACTGGAATTTGAAATGGGAGTTATTCCATCTAGCGTCTATTTCAGCAAGAGGAAAACTTTCCTTTGCTGCCTTTATACAGGGAACAATTTTCACTGCTATTATGAACATATTGGGCAGCTGGTGTTTTCAGGAGTCTGCAACTGTCTTTGTTATAGAAAGTATGGGGGATGTAAGGGTGGGCTGCCGTTACTGTTCTTATGGGGGAGTTGCAGGAGTCTGTCTGGACCTGAGCTATCAGCCGAATGTACGGGGATTGCGGATTTGCTGTCATCATTCTGATTTTTATTACAGACCTTTCTAGTACAACTTCACTGTTTCATTCAAATCATTAATTCTGTGTGAAGCAAAACAGCCACATACTCTTCCTTGGCAAAAAAGGAGGATTATTGTTTTTCAACCTTGCTGTAATATATCTAGTGCGACTTTTTTGATTTAGGGTGAGACCGCACTTTGCGTTCCCCTACTTGCAGTTCTAAACGCACGTTTTGGGCTTAATTGATTTGACCAAAGTTGCCTTTTTCTGAACTTTAGCGCTGAAAACGCATGCGTATTTACCAGCCTCCAGTAAAGCCTTGGGACCTTACCTTGGTCCTGTCTGTTCTCCAGCATTCCCCCTTTGAACCCCTACAAGAGGTGTCTCTATCTTTCCTCTCCTGGAAGGTCGCCTTCTTAGTAGCCATCACGTCAATCGTGTTTCTGAACTTGCGGCACTTTCCTGCCATTCTCCCTATCTCGTCTTCCACCAGGATAAGGTAGTTCTTCGGCCAGTCCCATCCTTTCTTCCTAAGATGGTCTCCTCTTTCCACCTCAATGAAGACATTGTCCTTCCCTCTTTCTGCCCGAACCCTTCTTACCCTCGTGAGATTCTTCTCCACAAGCTGGACTTTGTTAGGGCCCTCCGCCTGTAAATTTCAAGGACGTCTCGCTTCAGAAACTCAGATTCTCTGTTCGAGCTTCCATCTGGTCCACGGAGAAGTCTTCCCGCTTCCAAGTCCTCCATTGCTTGATGGATCCGCTCTGCCGTCTTGGAAGTCTACCGGGTAACGGGCAGAGCACGCCCACTCAGGATTACGGCCCATTCCACCAGGGTGGTGGGGGCCTCCTGGGCGGTCTGCCACCAGGCCTCAGCGTTGCAGCTTTGCAAGGCAGCAACCTGGTCTTCACTTCACACCTTCACTAAGTTCTACAGGGTTCACACCTATGCTTACTCAGATGCAAGCCCTCGGTGGATGGGTTCTGCAGGCTGCAGTGGCCCGAGGTCAGCCCTGAGAGTGATAATATACCCACCCATGGGACTGCTTTAGGACGTCCCATGTCTTCTGTGTCCCCCAATGAAGCGATAAATAAAAATAGATTTTGGGTACTCACCGTAAAATCTTTCTTGGAGCCTTCATTGGGGGGATACAGCACCCACCCTTGTGTTGGTTACCTGTTACTGTTAACGGTTGATTCTACTGTTGACTTTCTGTAAAATTGTTTATTTACTATTATTTTCTCCTTCTGCTTTCTCACTAACTGAGGTACAATTGCCAGTTGGTGGGTGTATACTGCATAGGAGGAGTTAACCTTTTTTGCATAGTGTCGCCTCCTAGTGGCAGCAGCATACAACCCATGGTCTTGTGTCCCCCAATGAAGGCTCCAAGAAAGAGATTTTAAGGTGAGTAGCCAAAATCTACTTTTTTGCCTAGTGTCACCTCCTAGTGGCAGCAGCATATACCCTATGGTTTCCTGTGTCCTCAAATGAAGACTCTGAGAAAGAGATTTTACGATTAGTACCCAGAAATCTTCTTTTTGGAGACATGTTGATTTATATGCACTAGTCACTTTAATGTAAGATCTTGTCTGTATATATGCAATTCTGATGTGACTGTACCCCTTAAAGATTTATGAGTTTGATCATGTGTATATCATGTATTGTATGCCCATTTCAATTCCCTCTCTCTGTTATGTTATTAAGCACCCAATTTTTATGTGTATTCACCAGAGCCCCTTCTCCCCCCCCCCCCTTATTTTGATAATAAAAATATTTGCACATTGTACTCCCTTTCCTCCTGTTTTTCATACAATTACAAATGTAGTATAGTTCTCCTGATATATAGCCATGTTTCTTACCTCATGTGCAGGGCATTGCAACTTAGGTATTCATGGCAACTTACTAATTGTCGCTACATGAGTAGATGTAACCATGAATGCCGAAGCTGCAATGCCCTGCACATGAGGTAAGAGAAACACCACTTGTTGGAGAACAATACCCATACCACACCAATAAATATATGAAAACCACTAATAATATTGTATAGCAATCATAAGATTATAATTACCAGTGTGGGGGTATATTGGACCAATAGGACCATTCGGATTTAAATATATATATATATATATATATATATATATATATATATATATATATATATAAAATCCCCAAAAAAGGAAACTGAACAAATGGTCATAAAAACATAAAAACACATTTTCTTTATTAATATTCATTTAAAAACAATTAAACATTTTATGCATATACTTTTTAAAAAACACAACCATTAGCTGGAAGAAAAGGGCGTCACGAAGATAAATGTATGTTTAAACATACAAAGATATGGGTAAAGTGCAAGGGTTAAGGAAGGTTGTTTAAATGTAATTGTATGTAAGAACTTCAAGCACTAGAGAAAGTGTGGCCAGAGGTCATGCCACAAAAAGTCCAGCGCCTGTTGCCACCAAAGCAGCCATTATAACCAGAGTAGTTTACCCAGACCTCAGATTACAAGTGAAATTCATAGAGAGAACCAGTTCTTTATAACGACAAAACAGTCAAAGTGTCAGAATCGACAGAGAGATACACATGGTAGTGAAATATTTACCAGGTAGTTAGTGGAGTACTGTTTCCTAAGTTTAACGTGACGCCCACACCCCCACACATGAGGTAAGAGACATGGCTATAGTAGGCGAACTATATTACATTTCTAATTGAAGGTATCTGCTAATATTATTATTATTATTTTTATTACATCTACATATTGGGATAGGATCTTGAAGATGGGAATTTATGATTTTTAAATGCATGAATTTTTAGCTAAAAAGCATTTGAAGTTCATCACTCCCACTAAACCTGGCAGATAGGATTTCAATGCTATTTACCTGCTGATTACCACTCTATGCACTGGTGTAAATTGTATTTTTGTAAGAAATAAGTTCCCTTTAATGGTGCTGAATTGAGAACTGTCACAGTACAATACTGTCTAGATAGGATCAACCTTTCTTGAGATTTTAATCTTACTTTTCTATATGTTTCTTAGGTGTACAAGGCGCAAGTTTTCTTTCCTCACAAACCATGAACAATAGCAATGTGTTCGGTGGACAACAAACCACAAACCCCAATACACAAAATCAGAATGCAGCTATGTTTGGGCAGACAACATTATTTGGCCAAAATGCAACTGTACAGCCTGCCCCTGCATTTGGACAGCCATCTACTGGCCAGTCAGCCCCTATGTTTGGACAGCTCGGTAACAACCAGTCTGTTTTTGGTCAGAATACTTTAAGCCAATCTTCTTCTATCTTTGGACAGACTAATTCTGTCCAAACTACTCCAGCATTTGGCCAGGCAAGTGGTGGACTGTCGGCCCCTACATTTGGCCAGGGTTCTTCATCAGGGACACTGTTTGGTCAGGCTCCTTCTGGCCAGTCTAATTCTATATTTGGGCAGGCCACTGCTGGGCAGTCTGCTCTTACCTTTGGGCACACAGCTAATACATCAGTGTTTGGACTAGCAACATCTGGACAGACAGCTCCGCTGTTTGGACAGTCCAGCTCAGGGCAGTCTGCTCCTTCATTTGGACAGTCCACTAATCAGTCGGCACCTGCATTTGGGCAGGGCACGTCTGCACAGTTTACGCCAATATTTGGGCAGAGCACCCCTAGTCAGTCACCACCAGTGTTTGGACAGACATCTGGTCTAACTGCTCCTGCATTTGGCCAGGTTTCTTCTGCTCCATCTGCTCCAGCCTTTGGACAGGTTACAACAGGACAGTCTGGCTTTACCTTTGGACAGACTGCTAATAATCAGGCTTCTACTACTTTTGCACAACAGTCTTTGGGACAAACTGGTCCTGCGTTTGGGCTGGCAACTACCGGACAGTCCTCTTCCCTCTTTGGACATACAACCAATACTCAAACGCTACCTGCATTTGGGCAGACTTCTACGGGGCCACCTGCGCCATCGTTTGGACAAAGCAGTAACAATCAATCATCTATATTTGGACAAATTACTCCCAGTAAATCTGCATCTCCTTTTGCCCAAGTACCATCTAGTCAATCTACATCTCTCTTTGCCCAAGCGACTACTAACCAATCTGCATCTTTCTTTACACAGCCTACAACTAGCCAGTCAGCCTCCCCCTTTGGAAGCAATACTTCTATATTTTCCCAGGCAACATCTGAGTCATCAGCAGCATCTAGACAGTCTGAGGATGGCTCAAATCAAGGTCCACAATTTGGACAACAATCCCCTAGTAATAGATTTTTGTTTGGCCAGACACCCTCCAACCCGACCCAGACACCTATGTTTGCGCAGAATGTGACTGGACAAAGTTTTAGTCAGGCAGGTTCTACGCAATCTGGGCCAAATAGTAGTAGCCAAGTGTCTGCATTTGGACAGGTAAACAGTGGACAAAGTAATATTTTTGGTCAGTCTCCTGGCTTCCAACCTCCATTTAGTAAGCAAGAATCTGGTTCTATCAGTGCACAACCATCTTCTGCATTTGGAATTGCACAATCTGCACAAGTTAGCAAGACAGCAGCCACTGAGAAAATGTCAATTTTTGGTCAGTCCTCAAATATTTCCACTGTGCAGACTGGAAGTGTATTTGGTACCACGACACAAATAAGTACCAGTTCTAGTGCTGCGGACTCCACTTTTACACAGGTAGCCTCCAATTCAGAGCACAGTTTCAAACCTCCCGCTCATACAACTTTCAAACCAATCCTACCGGGAGCAAATAAATCAGATGAAACATCGGCATCATCTTTTAGCATGCCAAGTAAAAACGAGTCAAAAGATCCACCCCTATTTGGAGCTCCTACAACGTCATCAACATCTGGGAACGTCAACTTCTTCTCTATGTCTTCAGAGAAGAAAAACAAAGGTGAAGCAGGAACACCCAGACCTTCATTTGCAAGTGCCAATAGTAGTTTTACTAGTTTTGTTGAAGAGCCAAGAAGAGAGGAGGGACAAAAAGGAGTAAAAAGAAAACCGGAGTATGGTCGTTCACCACGTAGAAATGATGTCGCCATCTCAGGTGAAGCTTCTTCAGATCCCCATAGCGAACATCCACCTGTTAAGAGGGCTGGTCGATTGAACCGGGATTTAAAAGGAGGAGCAAACATCTATGTCAGGACTCAGAGCTTGTTTGATGTTGTAAAAAGTCAAATGAAAACTCATCGGGGAAAAGAAATTAAAAAATCAGATAACGTTACTCCTCAGGCCAAGGTGACCGATGCCGATTCTCCATCAAAAACTCAACCAATTATAAGACCAATTTCTGCTCCCAATCAAACTGAATCTGTTAAAACTAGCCCAGCGAGTTTATCAAGTCAATGGGACAGTCATCACCCTCCTGCCCTTAGAAAAGGTATTCCAAAGGGGCAATTCCTGCGTATACGCAGGAATTGTTCCAGAGAGGATGATTTTAAAAAACAGGCTGCAGATCTTTTTGATCGCTTTTTGGAGCGGGGCTACCCTAGGCGTATTTTACAGCAGTCTTATGCCTATGCCCAAAGTGTTAATAGACATTCACTTATGACCCCGAGGATACGTGAAGACAATTCTAACATCACACGTATAATCGGTACCTTTGACACTCAATCTGATAGAGTGTTTTCAGTCATAAAAAAACACTGGGGTATTTTAAGGGCTGACCCTGACCTTTCCAAACATATTTCAAAATTACCATCTATTACATACAGGCGAGGGCGTTCTTTGGGTGACAAGCTGACCCACAGCATGTACCAGGCACCTAGACCAGAAGGAACTTGGCTGGACAGAAAGATTGTTGGCATGTTCCGCTGTGGTAATTGTAAATATTGTGGATCAATGGAACGATGCAAGGGAATAAAGAATTCGGCCAATGGCAAAACCTTTTATCTGCGTGACTTTGGTAATTGTAGGACCTCCGGAGTTGTCTATAGGGCATGCTGCACGTGTCCTTTGGACTACGTGGGCAAGACCCGAAGAGAACTCCGGAGGAGAGTGGGGGAGCATTTATCCGATATTCGGAATAAACGGGATACACCAATCTCCCGCCACATGAATACGACTCATAGGGGTGATTTAACTCATATTCGTTTTTCTGTATTGGAGCTAGTTAAACCTAACCCCAGAGGTGGAGATTTTGATAGGCTCCTTCTACAGAAGGAGTCAGTATGGATTTTTAAGTTGGGCTCCCTTACACCAGGGGGGCTGAATGAGCAGCTTTTATTTAGTTGCTTCCTCCCCACATAGCATTGACAGGGTATATACTGTTTAAAGGTCTTATTCTACTTTACTCTGGAAGTCTGCCCACTTAATATAAGGGGTTTCTATATTATTGGTTATCATCATAATTATCTCTGTATGTGTTTGCCTTAGGAATACATAGCAATTATCTATGTATATGGTCTTGGCCATATGTATATTTGTGTAACCTGTGCAATCATGCTTAATGTAACTGAATTTAATATTTATATTGTCCTGTTTACGCCTTAGGGCCTGGGGCAGTAGCTTTGATGGATGCGGTGTTTAATAAAATAATTCTAACACCGCCATCTGAGTGATTCTCAACGGCGGCTGTGAAAATTATCTAAGTCTTGTTTTCATGACACGGCGCATGCGTGCCGAGGATCTTCTTATTGGATAATGTGACGCGGTCTCCTGGGACGCTTATGCTGTATCGACGGAGGCCGCGCGCATGCGCAGTAGCGTGTGTTTCCCCGTCCATGTAATGTGACCCAAGCAGGCATCCGTCCTGGCGCGGGCGCAGTGTGCTCGCGATACTGGGCATGCGCGGCCGGGTCTCAGTATAGCTGGACGGCAAATGTTTTGATCCCCGTACGGCACGTGCATTAAGCGCGCGTCATGTAGGGGGCGTACACCGGACATCCGGTAGCGTCCGCCCTGTTGTGCCCTCAGGTGTTTTGGATAATGTTTGGTATATATATACCCTTATGGTGGTTCAGCTCCATGGCGATCACTTGGACAGTGGTGGTCATCTACACAGCATTGCCTGTACCATTGCTGATCCTGTCTTTCTGATGCCATGGACCTGCACACCTAACCTTCATTTTTGGCAAGTACTAAATGTATTATTGGTTCTCTATTTACTATTTTCTTCATGCTATTGTGATAATGTCTTTAAAACTGTGTATCCCTATATATTTTGATGCTGATCAAATGTATTTAAACTCATAGCCTCCTGATGAACCACACTTGCCGTGTGGGGAAACGCGTCGAGGCGGAGGAATTGAGAAAGAATATCTGTATGACATCTAAGTGGACGGTTCATTTAAAAGGACTTCAGAAAGAGCAACAGCATATATATGCCTGGACCTTATGGACTGATATGCTCCAATAAATTTCTGGTGCTGAACAAAGATATATTCCCAGCCTAAGTTAAGTCCTATGCTCTAAGTGGTCTGTGAACCTTGTCAACTTGTTACATTTTATTGTCTTCTGGAACATTTTATATGTACATGATCTAGAGATCACTTGTTTACTTACACTGTGGTGTGGAATTTTTAATATAATAAATAAATGTTTATATTGGGAATATTTGGCGATTTTTTTGCCCAATCAAACTGAATCTGTTAAAACTAGCCCAGCGAGTTTATCAAGTCAAGTGACTTTTAATAAGTCCCGTTTGCAAGGTACAGGTCATACAACATCTACCAGAATGGTTTCCTTTTTGGGGCCAAACCAGCAAGGATCTCCCAGAGACTATTCTTCACCTGGGCCTAGTGAGTTGATACCTGGAAGAATTCGACCCTTACTGGAAGAAGGTGAGCTGCTGCCTGAAATTCAAGGTGAGAGCATTTTTTTTCCAAAAGTACATTTTCTGTTATATTATGTCCGTAACCAATTATATTATAAAATAAATAAATCCTGAACTGTAGCGTTGTCTGATATTGTCTTGGAGGCTACACAGTGCTCAGATAAAAATCTGTTACTGACCCTCCACTTTTCCAGCCAGTCTTTGTTGATGGGGTGCAGTGGTGACGTCACAATTACAACAGACCTGATGGCTGCAGTCAATCCTTCGGCTCAGTGTCTTGTGTCTTCATGAGCATCACCACTGAGCCCTGGGATGTCACTACCGCAGAGTGGGGAAAGCGTCAGAAAGCTGCACTTACGGAGGGTTACTAACTTTGATCTTATTTTTCTCCTAGAGTAAACCTATACACACACCATTTTAGATTGGGAAAACACTTATTTGTCTGTGTCCTTATATATCTGTCTCCTTCTTTTGTAAAGTTTTGCTTTTTTTTTTTTTTAAACAGCTATCCCCTCAAGCTCTGTGGCTAGCAAAGGAGAACGTTCTGCTGGTGCTCAACACACTGTTCCAGTCTCCCCCACTGAGATGACCACTTTTTTTATTAGGAATTTGCCTGATAAATTTAATAAAAAAAACATCATGGAGGATTTCTTTAAAAAATATGGGAAGATTCTGCGTATAAACTGCAGGATAAAGCAAAAAATGGCATCTATCCAATTTAATAACCATGTGAGTAAAAAAAAAAAAATAATAATATGCTTATACCATTGATTGCAGGGTCATTGGTTAAAGAGGTAATTTGGTTTTGTATTGGGAGCTGAGTGAGGTTGGTGACATCACGTCTATACATATCTCCCATCTTCCAAGCGTTAGTGATGGGTATCGTGCCCCTGTTTTATTCATTTAAATTCTACAGATTCATACCTGTGATTAAGGGATATTGAGGAAAAAAAGTAGTTTAAGCTGCGCTCCTGCAGGAAGGGATCCAAGTACACAGATGCAGATTATGGGCCGTTTATTCGACGCTTTTGAAAGTAATCCAACTTCTTCATCAGGATATCACCATGTAACCAAGTGGTCCTTCCAACAGCTGCCACATCATCCAGATCTCTTCAATGTTGAGTGTTCACAACCTCACAAGGAGAGCGAATCCTGTTTATTCTTTCCTGTCTCCTTAGATAAGACCCTATTGTTTGCTCTGCAGCTTTCCTAGACTCATTCTTGCAGCATTGTATTTTGATTAGGAACTATAGGCCTGATTCTAGACCACTAGACCAGCGTTGTTCACCCTGGTCTTGTTGAGGGGCATGCCTCTTCCTGGATCAGGACAGTCAGAGAAGTGGCGCGAACCTTTATGTACACCTTGCACTAAATCCTACCCCAGTCCCTACTAGCGTTAGTTTTGTGGTGTAGCATACTCCACGGCTTGTTGTCATGCCCCGGCTCTATTCACTTTGTTTCTAGCTGAAGAAAAATGGTGTGAGATGAGAACACCAAAAGCTGCAAAATGTTTTGCCAAAACATGACAACTTTTTAAAACTTTGATGAATTGGGCCCTATTAGTACACTTACTAACCAAACCTTGGTGGTTTAGTCCTCTTAGGCAGGTAAAACATATGTATTTGTAAATCTGTATACATAAGGGTATGTTAGCATGGATTTTTTTTTTTTTAACCGTGTTTTGATTGCATTATCTCAGAAAATTGCCTTTAAAAAAAACTCCAATCTTCCTATTATTTTTGATGTAAAAGTGACTTGCTTTTCATAAGTTCAGGCTTTTGAGAGTCTTTTAACTTTTTCAAAAAAATTGTCAAGAGGGTAGAAGAAGTGAGCAGACCACTCTTCGGGCTTTTTCCGCTAGGAAGACGCTCCAAACGTTACAATAAAAGTCAATAAGAAGGCTTAAAGGGAACTTGTCACCAGTTTTTCGGCCTATAAACTGTGGCCACCAACACCGGGCTCTTATATACAGCATTCTAACATGCTGTATATAAGAGCCCAGGCCGCTGTGTAGAACATAAAAAAACACTTTATAATACTCACCCAACAGACACGCTATGGTGGATTTGGGTCAGATGGGCATCTGGTGGTGGTGGTCGCAGCTTATAGGCTGAAAAACTGGTGACCGGTTCCCTTTAAAAATGCTTGGAAAATGCCTGGAGATGTTTGTTTTTTTTACCATTTTTTTTTGCAAAAACATTTATATAAAGTAGCAACAAGAAATGTAAAAAGTTGCTTCAGGAAACATTAACAAAATGGAAACCAAATTCTTCAGGATTTAAATACCAAAAAAAATCTGTTTATTCCAGAAGTGGTATCTGCATGAAAAACTTGAAGTTTTCACTTGCTTGAAAAAAATCACATTTGGGATGTTGTCTATGTCTTTACAGAACTCTGCAGCTGCGGCCAAGAAAGCAGTAAAAAAAACTATACAAAAATTCTGTTGCGTTTTGGCAACAGAAAAAAACTAGTGAGTGTTTAAATCACCTAATTTATGCGTTAGATGTACCCAGGGCCGGCCTTAGCCTGAACGGTGCCCTGTGCAAAACTGCCCTTTGGTGCCCCCTCTACTGATTTTGTACCCAGTTTCCAGGAAACTGGTAAAGACGGGAGGAGAGAGGACACAGAGCCGAGAGCAGGTGAGGGCGCCCCCTGCTGGATGCTGTGGAGGGAGCTGACAGTACGCAGAGCGGAAGGGAGAGGGGTGGCGCTCCCTTCTGGACCCTGTGCAGGGAGCCTACAGTATGCAGAGCGGAAAGGAGGTGGGGGGCCCTCCCTGCTGGAGCCTGTGCATTAGGAGCAGCAAAGTGAAAGTAAACAGCTCTGCTCCGTGGGCACCCTCTCTGCTGTCAGCCTGCTGGCGCCCTGTGCGACCGCACCACTCGCACATAGGTAAAGCCGGCTATGGATGTACCGCCATGTGGCGCCACTGTATAGAATCACATTATTAAGTTAGTATGCAAGAGAAACAACACTTTTATTGAAGAATCTCAATCAAATGGCGTGGAATGGAGCAGACATGATTGATATACAGAGGTATGGGTGACATATTGCAGTTCTAGTGTTGTCAGAGCCATGATGTGCCTGGGCTCTTAATCTCTGTAAGGCTAAGTTCATGCATCCTGTAGTCATCCGGCTGGTAAACTGATTTCTGCCGGATCTGTTTTTTGTTTTTTTTTGTCATTGGAGTCTATGGAAAAAATATCCAATAATGGATTGCTATTTAGACATCCGTTGCACTTGCATTTGTAATGGGTCTCTTGTTTTCTTAACGGATCCATTACAAATGGACGATAAACAGTAATCTATTAACGCATTCATCCCCCATAGACTCCACATGTTAAAAACTGATCCGGCCACATCCGTTATTTAACAGACAAAAAAGTTGTGTTTGCAGAACTTTTTTGCGAATGGATCCATGATAACGGATGATTACAGGACATGTGAACCCAGCCTAATACTTAATAATTTTTAAGTCCTGCAAAGAAAAAAGGGGCTCAAACAGTGGAGAGAGAAGTCAGACAAAGTGAGCAGAAAGGCATTCCAGCCGTCTCGCCTGTATGCAAACCTCTTCTCCAAGGACTAAAGGGGTAATTCTAAAACACTCATAATCATACAATTAGAAACTTTTTTTTTTTTCCTTATTCTACACTATTGTTTTGGATGTATTTCGGATCTTCTCTTAAAAAGGCTACATTTCCCAAGAATCTTCAGTTTAGTGTTCAAAATCCTGATATCCCATCACCACCTTCAGACTTTGCCTTCTTCACTTCTGCATCTTGTGGGAATGGTAGCAGAGACCTCGGAGGAGATGTCCTTTTGAGATTCTCCTTAAATGGAACATCACAGGAAGTAAAGAAAAAAAAAAAACGGATAGAGAGAACAGAAGAGAATTTTATAATACAGCAAATTATGAAAGTGTTAGGGCTTAAAATGGATGTTTATAAAGGACATATGTATCGGACAACCCCTTTTAAAAAAAAGTAAAACCACATGTGTATTACTATACACAAGACGTCTGCAACTAACTGGGGTGTGGGTTACCACCCAACCTGCAAAACAGCGGCCGGACTGGAATTTGAAATGGGAGTTATTCCATCTAGCGTCTATTTCAGCAAGAGGAAAACTTTCCTTTGCTGCCTTTATACAGGGAACAATTTTCACTGCTATTATGAACATATTGGGCAGCTGGTGTTTTCAGGAGTCTGCAACTGTCTTTGTTATAGAAAGTATGGGGGATGTAAGGGTGGGCTGCCGTTACTGTTCTTATGGGGGAGTTGCAGGAGTCTGTCTGGACCTGAGCTATCAGCCGAATGTACGGGGATTGCGGATTTGCTGTCATCATTCTGATTTTTATTACAGACCTTTCTAGTACAACTTCACTGTTTCATTCAAATCATTAATTCTGTGTGAAGCAAAACAGCCACATACTCTTCCTTGGCAAAAAAGGAGGATTATTGTTTTTCAACCCTGCTGTAATATATCTAGTGCGACTTTTTTGATTTAGGGTGAGACCGCACTTTGCGTTCCCCTACTTGCAGTTCTAAACGCACGTTTTGGGCTTAATTGATTTGACCAAAGTTGCCTTTTTCTGAACTTTAGCGCTGAAAACGCATGCGTATTTACCAGCCTCCATTAAAGCCTTGGGACCTTACCTTGGTCCTGTCTGTTCTCCAGCATTCCCCCTTTGAACCCCTACAAGAGGTGTCTCTATCTTTCCTCTCCTGGAAGGTCGCCTTCTTAGTAGCCATCACGTCAATCGTGTTTCTGAACTTGCGGCACTTTCCTGCCATTCTCCCTATCTCGTCTTCCACCAGGATAAGGTAGTTCTTCGGCCAGTCCCATCCTTTCTTCCTAAGATGGTCTCCTCTTTCCACCTCAATGAAGACATTGTCCTTCCCTCTTTCTGCCCGAACCCTTCTTACCCTCGTGAGATTCTTCTCCACAAGCTGGACTTTGTTAGGGCCCTCCGCCTGTAAATTTCAAGGACGTCTCGCTTCAGAAACTCAGATTCTCTGTTCGAGCTTCCATCTGGTCCACGGAGAAGTCTTCCCGCTTCCAAGTCCTCCATTGCTTGATGGATCCGCTCTGCCGTCTTGGAAGTCTACCGGGTAACGGGCAGAGCACGCCCACTCAGGATTACGGCCCATTCCACCAGGGTGGTGGGGGCCTCCTGGGCGGTCTGCCACCAGGCCTCAGCGTTGCAGCTTTGCAAGGCAGCAACCTGGTCTTCACTTCACACCTTCACTAAGTTCAACAGGGTTCACACCTATGCTTACTCAGATGCAAGCCCTCGGTGGATGGGTTCTGCAGGCTGCAGTGGCCCGAGGTCAGCCCTGAGAGTGATAATATACCCACCCATGGGACTGCTTTAGGACGTCCCATGTCTTCTGTGTCCCCCAATGAAGCGATAAATAAAAATAGATTTTGGGTACTCACCGTAAAATCTTTCTTGGAGCCTTCATTGGGGGGATACAGCACCCGCCCTTGTGTTGGTTACCTGTTACTGTTAACGGTTGATTCTACTGTTGACTTTCTGTAAAATTGTTTATTTCCTATTATTTTCTCCTTCTGCTTTCTCACTAACTGAGGTACAATTGCCAGTTGGTGGGTGTATACCGCATAGGAGGAGTTAACCTTTTTTGCATAGTGTCGCCTCCTAGTGGCAGCAGCATACAACCCATGGTCTTGTGTCCCCCAATGAAGGCTCCAAGAAAGAGATTTTAAGGTGAGTAGCCAAAATCTACTTTTTTGCCTAGTGTCACCTCCTAGTGGCAGCAGCATATACCCTATGGTTTCCTGTGTCCTCAAATGAAGACTCTGAGAAAGAGATTTTACGATTAGTACCCAGAAATCTTCTTTTTGGAGACATGTTGATTTATATGCACTAGTCACTTTAATGTAAGATCTTGTCTGTATATATGCAATTCTGATGTGACTGTACCCCTTAAAGATTTATGAGTTTGATCATGTGTATATCATGTATTGTATGCCCATTTCAATTCCCTCTCTCTGTTATGTTATTAAGCACCCAATTTTTATGTGTATTCACCAGAGCCCCTTCTCCCCCCCCCCTTATTTTGATAATAAAAATATTTGCACATTGTACTCCCTTTCCTCCTGTTTTTCATACAATTACAAATGTAGTATAGTTCTCCTGATATATAGCCATGTTTCTTACCTCATGTGCAGGGCATTGCAACTTAGGTATTCATGGCAACTTACTAATTGTCGCTACATGAGTAGATGTAACCATGAATGCCGAAGCTGCAATGCCCTGCACATGAGGTAAGAGAAACACCACTTGTTGGAGAACAATACCCATACCACACCAATAAATATATGAAAACCACTAATAATATTGTATAGCAATCATAAGATTATAATTACCAGTGTGGGGGTATATTGGACCAATAGGACCATTCGGATTTAAATATATATATATATATATATATATATATATATATATATATATATAAAATCCCCAAAAAAGGAAACTGAACAAATGGTCATAAAAACATAAAAACACATTTTCTTTATTAATATTCATTTAAAAACAATTAAACATTTTATGCATATACTTTTTAAAAAACACAACCATTAGCTGGAAGAAAAGGGCGTCACGAAGATAAATGTATGTTTAAACATACAAAGATATGGGTAAAGTGCAAGGGTTAAGGAAGGTTGTTTAAATGTAATTGTATGTAAGAACTTCAAGCACTAGAGAAAGTGTGGCCAGAGGTCATGCCACAAAAAGTCCAGCGCCTGTTGCCACCAAAGCAGCCATTATAACCAGAGTAGTTTACCCAGACGTCAGATTACAAGTGAAATTCATAGAGAGAACCAGTTCTTTATAACGACAAAACAGTCAAAGTGTCAGAATCGACAGAGAGATACACATGGTAGTGAAATATTTACCAGGTAGTTAGTGGAGTACTGTTTCCTAAGTTTAACGTGACGCCCACACCCCCACACATGAGGTAAGAGACATGGCTATAGTAGGCGAACTATATTACATTTCTAATTGAAGGTATCTGCTAATATTATTATTATTATTTTTATTACATCTACATACTGGGATAGGATCTTGAAGATGGGAATTTATGATTTTTAAATGCATGAATTTTTAGCTAAAAAGCATTTGAAGTTCATCACTCCCACTAAACCTGGCAGATAGGATTTCAATGCTATTTACCTGCTGATTACCACTCTATGCACTGGTGTAAATTGTATTTTTGTAAGAAATAAGTTCCCTTTAATGGTGCTGAATTGGGAACTGTCACAGTACAATACTGTCTAGATAGGATCAACCTTTCTTGAGATTTTAATCTTACATTTCTATATGTTTCTTAGGTGTACAAGGCGCAAGTTTTCTTTCCTCACAAACCATGAACAATAGCAATGTGTTCGGTGGACAACAAACCACAAACCCCAATACACAAAATCAGAATGCAGCTATGTTTGGGCAGACAACATTATTTGGCCAAAATGCAACTGTACAGCCTGCCCCTGCATTTGGACAGCCATCTACTGGCCAGTCAGTCCCTATGTTTGGACAGCTCGGTAACAACCAGTCTGTTTTTGGTCAGAATACTTTAAGCCAATCTTCTTCTATCTTTGGACAGACTAATTCTGTCCAAACTACTCCAGCATTTGGCCAGGCAAGTGGTGGACTGTCGGCCCCTACATTTGGCCAGGGTTCTTCATCAGGGACACTGTTTGGTCAGGCTCCTTCTGGCCAGTCTAATTCTATATTTGGGCAGGCCACTGCTGGGCAGTCTGCTCCTACCTTTGGGCACACAGCTAATACATCAGTGTTTGGACTAGCAACATCTGGACAGACAGCTCCGCTGTTCGGACAGTCCAGCTCAGGGCAGTCTGCTCCTTCATTTGGACAGTCCACTAATCAGTCAGCACCTGCATTTGGGCAGGGCACGTCTGCACAGTTTACGCCAATATTTGGGCAGAGCACCCCTAGTCAGTCACCACCAGTGTTTGGACAGACATCTGGTCTAACTGCTCCTGCATTTGGCCAGGTTTCTTCTGCTCCATCTGCTCCAGCCTTTGGACAGGTTACAACAGGACAGTCTGGCTTTACCTTTGGACAGACTGCTAATAATCAGGCTTCTACTACTTTTGCACAACAGTCTTTGGGACAAACTGGTCCTGCGTTTGGGCTGGCAACTACCGGACAGTCCTCTTCCCTCTTTGGACATACAACCAATACTCAAACGCTACCTGCATTTGGGCAGACTTCTACGGGGCCACCTGCGCCATCGTTTGGACAAAGCAGTAACAATCAATCATCTATATTTGGACAAATTACTCCCAGTAAATCTGCATCTCCTTTTGCCCAAGTACCATCTAGTCAATCTACATCTCTCTTTGCCCAAGCGACTACTAACCAATCTGCATCTTTCTTTACACAGCCTACAACTAGCCAGTCAGCCTCCCCCTTTGGAAGCAATACTTCTATATTTTCCCAGGCAACATCTGAGTCATCAGCAGCATCTAGACAGTCTGAGGATGGCTCAAATCAAGGTCCACAATTTGGACAACAATCCCCTAGTAATAGATTTTTGTTTGGCCAGACACCCTCCAACCCGACCCAGACACCTATGTTTGCGCAGAATGTGACTGGACAAAGTTTTAGTCAGGCAGGTTCTACGCAATCTGGGCCAAATAGTAGTAGCCAAGTGTCTGCATTTGGACAGGTAAACAGTGGACAAAGTAATATTTTTGGTCAGTCTCCTGGCTTCCAACCTCCATTTAGTAAGCAAGAATCTGGTTCTATCAGTGCACAACCATCTTCTGCATTTGGAATTGCACAATCTGCACAAGTTAGCAAGACAGCAGCCACTGAGAAAATGTCAATTTTTGGTCAGTCCTCAAATATTTCCACTGTGCAGACTGGAAGTGTATTTGGTACCACGACACAAATAAGTACCAGTTCTAGTGCTGCAGACTCCACTTTTACACAGGTAGCCTCCAATTCAGAGCACAGTTTCAAACCTCCCGCTCATACAACTTTCAAACCAATCCTACCGGGAGCAAATAAATCAGATGAAACATCGGCATCATCTTTTAGCATGCCAAGTAAAAACGAGTCAAAAGATCCACCCCTATTTGGAGCTCCTACAACGTCATCAACATCTGGGAACGTCAACTTCTTCTCTATGTCTTCAGAGAAGAAAAACAAAGGTGAAGCAGGAACACCCAGACCTTCATTTGCAAGTGCCAATAGTAGTTTTACTAGTTTTGTTGAAGAGCCAAGAAGAGAGGAGGGACAAAAAGGAGTAAAAAGAAAACCGGAGTATGGTCGTTCACCACGTAGAAATGATGTCGCCATCTCAGGTGAAGCTTCTTCAGATCCCCATAGCGAACATCCACCTGTTAAGAGGGCTGGTCGATTGAACCGGGATTTAAAAGGAGGAGCAAACATCTATGTCAGGAGCTTGTTTGATGTTGTAAAAAGTCAAATGAAAACTCATCGGGGAAAAGAAATTAAAAAATCAGATAACGTTACTCCTCAGGCCAAGGTGACCGATGCCGATTCTCCATCAAAAACTCAACCAATTGTAAGACCAATTTCTGCTCCCAATCAAACTGAATCTGTTAAAACTAGCCCAGCGAGTTTATCAAGTCAAGTGACTTTTAATAAGTCCCGTTTGCAAGGTACAGGTCATACAACATCTACCAGAATGGTTTCCTTTTTGGGGCCAAACCAGCAAGGATCTCCCAGAGACTATTCTTCACCTGGGCCTAGTGAGTTGATACCTGGAAGAATTCGACCCTTACTGGAAGAAGGTGAGCTGCTGCCTGAAATTCAAGGTGAGAGCATTTTTTTTCCAAAAGTACATTTTCTGTTATATTATGTCCGTAACCAATTATATTATAAAATAAATAAATCCTGAACTGTAGCGTTGTCTGATATTGTCTTGGAGGCTACACAGTGCTCAGATAAAAATCTGTTACTGACCCTCCACTTTTCCAGCCAGTCTTTGTTGATGGGGTGCAGTGGTGACGTCACAATTACAACAGACCTGATGGCTGCAGTCAATCCTTCGGCTCAGTGTCTTGTGTCTTCATGAGCATCACCACTGAGCCCTGGGATGTCACTACCGCAGAGTGGGGAAAGCGTCAGAAAGCTGCACTTACGGAGGGTTACTAACTTTGATCTTATTTTTCTCCTAGAGTAAACCTATACACACACCATTTTAGATTGGGAAAACACTTATTTGTCTGTGTCCTTATATATCTGTCTCCTTCTTTTGTAAAGTTTTGCTTTTTTTTTTTTTTTAAACAGCTATCCCCTCAAGCTCTGTGGCTAGCAAAGGAGAACGTTCTGCTGGTGCTCAACACACTGTTCCAGTCTCCCCCAGTGAGATGACCACTTTTTTTATTAGGAATTTGCCTAATAAATTTAATAAAAAAAACATCATGGAGGATTTCTTTAAAAAATATGGGAAGATTCTGCGTATAAACTGCAGGATAAAGCAAAAAATGGCATCTATCTGTCACGCTCCCCGGGTCCTCACCCCCGTTCCCCGGCTCACCTGCCACGCTCTCCGCTCCCCAGTCACCGGATTCCGTCCGTCCCAGGGCTCCGGGCCCCCGATCCCGGCGCCCGACAGCTTCCCTGGACCTGGCCGGCTCCCCTGCGTCCTCCTCGCAGCCTCCTTCCCTGGCTTCTGGCACCCGGGCGGCGCGCATGCGCATTAGGGCGCGCGCGCGGTCACTGACCCTTTCTTAAAGGGCCAGCGTCCATTAACAGGAAATGAGGTTGCACAGGTACAGGGTATATAGGGGGTCATTGTCCAAGGGGGCGGGGCCTGATCTTCGTGTTCCCTGAGCTAGGAGTCAGGTCTCTTGGTGTTTATGTGCCTGTACTCACCTATCTGTCTTTGTAGAGCCGTACCTGCCTCGCCAGCCAGTCTGCCGTGTCCTGATCCCCGCCCGCTGTCCGTCTGCCATCTGACAGTCCGTACCATCCCGGATCCCTGCGGTGACCCGTCATCTTGCTCCAGAGGTTCCGGACCCCGCCTGATATCACCTCGGCCTCCGAACCTGAGCTACGTCACCAAGACCACCTTCTGTGACTCCGTGGTCCCTGGGACTCCTCCGCTGCCTTCACTTGCACGGACTGTTCTACTGCCCATCAGTGCTTCAGCTGCCGGACTCCCTACCACCATCTCAGAGAGTTCGGTCCAGTGGATCCACCTCCTGGGTCTGCCCGACCGCCCGGCCGTGACAGTAAGATCAGGCCATGGATCCCGCTGCAGCACTATCGGTCCTGCAAGAGGAACTCCAGCGTCAGCATGAAGTCCAGACCCGCATGCTGCAATTCATGACCTCCGTGGACACCCGCCTGTACACATTACAAGCATCAATGACGCCTGCGGCACCCAGGTCCCCCGCCAGGCAAGCCATGGCCCCCGCACCAGTGGCAACCTCGTCAGATGCTTCCCGACTCCGTTTGGCGTCACCTCCTCGTTATGCTGGAGATCCCAAGACCTGCAGGGGCTTCATAAATCAATGTTCCCTTCATTTCACGCAGCTGCCACATCTGTTCGCCTCCGACCAAGCCAAGGTCGCCTTTATAATGTCCCACCTAGAGGGCGAGGCGCTGGCGTGGATGAACCCCTTGTGGGAGAAGGAGGACCCCATGACCAAGGATCTTCAACAGTTCCTGCAGGCATTCCGCAGCACCTTTGACGAGCCGGGACGCGCTTCTGCCTCTGCTTCATCACTCCTCCGCCTACGTCAAGGAACACTGACGGTGGGCCAATACGCCATCCGTTTCCGTACTTTGGCTTCTGAACTCGGGTGGAATAATGAGGCCCTGACAGCCGCCTTCTGGGAAGGACTCTCGAGTCGCATCAAGGATGAGTTGGCGGGTCGTGACGTGCCCTCCACCCTAGATGCCCTGATTGCCCTAGCCACTCGAGTGGACATTCGTTTCCAGGAACGCTCCAAAGAGCTGTATCGTGAGAGACGTGTAGTACGGCACTCCCCTCCTCCACAGAAGTCCTCTGTGCCTCACTCATCAACAGCTGGGATTCCTGTCCACGAGCCCATGCAGGTTGACCGAGTACGACAGTCTGACCAACGTAGAGCAGAGCGGCTTGCCAAAGGCCTCTGCTTTTACTGCGGAGAGGGCACTCATCTCTTACGCTCCTGTCCGGAAAGGCCGGGAAACTCCAAAGCCTAGGGTTGGTAGGAGAGGCCACCCTAGGTGCTGGGACTCTCTCAGACCCAGTTATGTGGACGGTACAAGTGTCAACAGGAGAGACGCGCTTCACGGCTGAGGCATACCTCGACTCCGGAGCAGCAGGCAATTTTATCCAGCAGGCCACGGTGGACAAGTACCGGCTGCCTGTTACTCCACTCGATAAGCCCCTAGTAATTGCCTCTGTGGATGGGAGACCCCTTTCTGACACCATCTCCTGGACCACCAGGCCGGTTGAACTGCGCATCGGTGCTCTTCACACCGAGAACATCGCCTTCTACGTCCTTCCGCACATGTCCCATCAGATCCTGCTGGGCCTTCCATGGTTACGGACTCACGAACCATCAGTCAGCTGGGGCACTGGCGAAATCACCCGCTGGGGTGCTTCGTGTCATGAGAGATGCCTAAAATCCACACAACCCATCCGACGACCTCCGGTTCCTGAGAACCTACCGGGGCTGCCCTCGGCTTATTGGTCCTTTGCTGATGTCTTTGATAAAAAAGAATCCGAGGTCCTGCCGCCACATCGCCCCTACGATTGTGCCATCGACCTGCTCCCTGGAACAACGCCACCACGAGGACGGATATATCCTTTATCTCCAGCCGAAACAAGGGCTATGTCTACTTACATCTCAGAGAGCCTGGCTAGGGGATTCATTCGGAGATCCTCCTCTCCTGCTGGAGCAGGTTTCTTCTTTGTCAAGAAAAAAGAGGGCGATTTACGTCCCTGCATCGACTACCGGGGTCTGAATCAGATCACTGTTAAGAACAAGTACCCTCTGCCGCTCATCCCCGAATTGTTTGACCGGTTTAGAGGAGCTCGTCTGTTCACCAAGCTGGATCTTCGGGGTGCTTACAATCTGGTGCGCATCCGCTCTGGTGACGAATGGAAGACCGCGTTTAATACGCGCGATGGACATTATGAGTACTGCGTGATGCCCTTCGGCCTGTGTAACGCTCCTGCCGTCTTCCAAGAACTGGTGAACGACGTGTTCCGAGACCTCCTCTACACCTGTGTGGTAGTATACCTAGATGACATCCTTGTCTTCTCTCCGGACCTCCCAACCCACAGAGAGCACGTACAGCTGGTTCTACGACGACTAAGAGAGAACCGTCTGTACGCGAAGTATGAGAAGTGTGTCTTTGAGCAGTCTTCTCTCCCCTTTCTGGGGTACATCATCTCTGAGACTGGACTGCAGATGGATCCCAAGAAGGTCTCCGCCATTCTCAACTGGCCTCCCCCTTCTGGACTGAAGGCAATCCAACGCTTCCTGGGATTCGCCAACTACTACCGCCAATTCGTCCCTCACTTCTCTGCTCTGACTGCTCCACTTTCCGCTTTGACTAAGAAAGAGGCAAATCCAAAGGACTGGTCGCCTGCGGCCGACGCCGCGTTTGGCTCTTTGAAGCGGGCTTTTGCTTCCTCGCCTGTACTTCACCGTCCGGAGTTAAACCGCCAGTTCACCTTGGAGGTGGATGCCTCCTCCTCAGGAGCCGGAGCAGTGCTCATGCAGAAGTCCTCCTCCGGGAAGATGGTGACTTGCGGATTCTTCTCCAAGGGCTTCTCAGCGCCTGAACGCAACTATACCATCGGGGACCGAGAGCTCTTGGCAGTCAAACTGGCACTGGAGGAATGGCGCTACCTCCTGGAAGGTGCAGTGTATCCCGTGATCATCTACACGGACCACAAGAACCTAGAATACCTGCGGTCCGCTCAGCGACTGAACCCACGGCAAGCCAGGTGGTCCTTATTCTTTGCCAGGTTCGACTTTCAGCTTCACTTCCGACCCGCGGACAAGAATGTACGCGCTGATGCCTTGTCCAGGTCTTTCATGCCCATGGAGCAGGAGGAAGAGACTACCCAACCCATCATCTGTCCTAGCAACATCATTCCGGTGGCCCCTGTCACCCTAGCCCAGATACCGCCCGGGAAGACCTATGTCTCCGATACCGACAGGCAAAAAGTGTTACACTGGGGTCATGCCTCAAAAACAGCCGGGCATGCTGGTCAGAAGAGAACATGGGGTGCGATTGTACGCCATTACTGGTGGCCATCCCTTCGCACGGACGTCGCTGCTTTTGTCTCTGCCTGCTCCTCCTGTGCCAGGAACAAGACGCCCAAACACTTGCCCCATGGCCGTCTTCTGCCTTTACCGATACCCTCAGTCCCGTGGCAACACATAGCAATGGACTTTATTACGGACTTGCCATTATCCTCCGGGCACACAGTCATATGGGTCGTGGTTGATCGATTCTCCAAAATGGCCCACTTCGTTCCTATGGCCGGACTGCCCTCTGCTCAGGAACTCGCGGAAGCCTATATACATCACATCTTCCGCTTGCATGGCTTTCCATCCCACATAGTGTCCGACAGAGGAACTCAGTTCACCTCCCGCTTCTGGAGGGCTCTATGCAAACATCTGGGAGTGACTCTGGACTTTTCTTCTTCTTACCATCCTCAGTCTAACGGCCAAGTGGAGAGGGTCAATCAAATCGTGACCTCATACCTACGTCACTATGTCAACGCCCATCACGACGACTGGTCCTCGCTTCTGCCTTGGGCTGAATTCTCCCATAACCACCACGTCAGTGAGTCATCCTCCGAATCTCCCTTCCATGTTGTTTACGGACTCCAGCCCGCCGTCCCATTGCCTATATCCCCTTCATCGGATGTCCCGGCTGCTGATACTGCAGTTCGTGACTTTGCTACCATTTGGGACTCTGTCAAGGCGTCCCTTGGGCGCGCTTCCCAGCGGATGAAGAAACACGCTGACAAGAGACGTCTGGATCCTCCGTGTTTCTCTCCTGGTGACCTGGTCTGGCTTGCTTCCCAGTACATCCGATTGAAGATACCTTCCTACAAGCTGGGTCCTCGCTACATCGGGCCGTTTAAGGTCCTCAGCAAGATCAATGAGGTATCCTACAAGCTACAGCTCCCGGCCACGATGAGGATACCCAACTCCTTCCACGTCTCTCTGCTCAAGCCGGTTGTCCTTGGTCCCTTCTCCGCTGCTGCCAGTCCGGCCCCTCCTCCTATTGCCGATGATGACATCTATGCGGTAAGGGATATCGTGGCCATGAAGACCGTACGAGGTCGACAGTTCTTCCTGGTGGACTGGGAAGGGTATGGTCCTGAGGATAGGTCTTGGGAGCCCAGGGAGAACGTGGGCACTCCTCTTATCCGTGCCTTCATGTCCCGGTTGCGGGGAGGGGGGCGTGGGGGGGGGGGTACTGTCACGCTCCCCGGGTCCTCACCCCCGTTCCCCGGCTCACCTGCCACGCTCTCCGCTCCCCAGTCACCGGATTCCGTCCGTCCCAGGGCTCCGGGCCCCCGATCCCGGCGCCCGACAGCTTCCCTGGACCTGGCCGGCTCCCCTGCGTCCTCCTCGCAGCCTCCTTCCCTGGCTTCTGGCACCCGGGCGGCGCGCATGCGCATTAGGGCGCGCGCGCGGTCACTGACCCTTTCTTAAAGGGCCAGCGTCCATTAACAGGAAATGAGGTTGCACAGGTACAGGGTATATAGGGGGTCATTGTCCAAGGGGGCGGGGCCTGATCTTCGTGTTCCCTGAGCTAGGAGTCAGGTCTCTTGGTGTTTATGTGCCTGTACTCACCTATCTGTCTTTGTAGAGCCGTACCTGCCTCGCCAGCCAGTCTGCCGTGTCCTGATCCCCGCCCGCTGTCCGTCTGCCATCTGACAGTCCGTACCATCCCGGATCCCTGCGGTGACCCGTCATCTTGCTCCAGAGGTTCCGGACCCCGCCTGATATCACCTCGGCCTCCGAACCTGAGCTACGTCACCAAGACCACCTTCTGTGACTCCGTGGTCCCTGGGACTCCTCCGCTGCCTTCACTTGCACGGACTGTTCTACTGCCCATCAGTGCTTCAGCTGCCGGACTCCCTACCACCATCTCAGAGAGTTCGGTCCAGTGGATCCACCTCCTGGGTCTGCCCGACCGCCCGGCCGTGACACTATCCAATTTAATAACCATGTGAGTAAAAAAAAAAAATAATAATATGCTTATACCATTGATTGCAGGGTCATTGGTTAAAGAGGTAATTTGGTTTTGTATTGGGATCTGAGTGAGGTTGGTGACATCACGTCTATACATATCTCCCATCTTCCAAGCGTTAGTGATGGGTATCGTGCCCCTGTTTTATTCATTTAAATTCTACAGATTCATACCTGTGATTAAGGGATATTGAGGAAAAAAAGTAGTTTAAGCTGCGCTCCTGCAGGAAGGGATCCAAGTACACAGATGCAGATTATGGGCCGTTTATTCGACGCTTTTGAAAGTAATCCAACTTCTTCATCAGGATATCACCATGTAACCAAGTGGTCCTTCCAACAGCTGCCACATCATCCAGATCTCTTCAATGTTGAGTGTTCACAACCTCACAAGGAGAGCGAATCCTGTTTATTCTTTCCTGTCTCCTTAGATAAGACCCTATTGTTTGCTCTGCAGCTTTCCTAGACTCATTCTTGCAGCATTGTATTTTGATTAGGAACTATAGGCCTGATTCAAGACCACTAGACCAGCGTTGTTCACCCTGGTCTTGTTGAGGGGCATGCCTCTTCCTGGATCAGGACAGTCAGAGAAGTGGCGCGAACCTTTATGTACACCTTGCACTAAATCCTACCCCAGTCCCTACTAGCGTTAGTTTTGTGGTGTAGCATACTCCACGGCTTGTTGTCATGCCCCGGCTCTATTCACTTTGTTTCTAGCTGAAGAAAAATGGTGTGAGATGAGAACACCAAAAGCTGCAAAATGTTTTGCCAAAACATGACAACTTTTTAAAACTTTGATGAATTGGGCCCTATTAGTACACTTACTAACCAAACCTTGGTGGTTTAGTCCTCTTAGGCAGGTAAAACATATGTATTTGTAAATCTGTATACATAAGGGTATGTTAGCATGGATTTTTTTTTTTTTAACCGTGTTTTGATTGCATTATCTCAGAAAATTGCCTTTAAAAAAAACTCCAATCTTCCTATTATTTTTGATGTAAAAGTGACTTGCTTTTCATAAGTTCAGGCTTTTGAGAGTCTTTTAACTTTTTCAAAAAAATTGTCAAGAGGGTAGAAGAAGTGAGCAGACCACTCTTCGGGCTTTTTCCGCTAGGAAGACGCTCCAAACGTTACAATAAAAGTCAATAAGAAGGCTTAAAGGGAACTTGTCACCAGTTTTTCGGCCTATAAACTGTGGCCACCAACACCGGGCTCTTATATACAGCATTCTAACATGCTGTATATAAGAGCCCAGGCCGCTGTGTAGAACATAAAAAAACACTTTATAATACTCACCCAACAGACACGCTATGGTGGATTTGGGTCAGATGGGCATCTGGTGGTGGTGGTCGCAGCTTATAGGCTGAAAAACTGGTGACCGGTTCCCTTTAAAAATGCTTGGAAAATGCCTGGAGATGTTTTTTTTTTTTACCATTTTTTTTTGCAAAAACATTTATATAAAGTAGCAACAAGAAATGTAAAAAGTTGCTTCAGGAAACATTAACAAAATGGAAACCAAATTCTTCAGGATTTAAATACCAAAAAAAATCTGTTTATTCCAGAAGTGGTATCTGCATGAAAAACTTGAAGTTTTCACTTGCTTGAAAAAAATCACATTTGGGATGTTGTCTATGTCTTTACAGAACTCTGCAGCTGCGGCCAAGAAAGCAGTAAAAAAAACTATACAAAAATTCTGTTGCGTTTTGGCAACAGAAAAAAACTAGTGAGTGTTTAAATCACCTAATTTATGCGTTAGATGTACCCAGGGCCGGCCTTAGCCTGAACGGTGCCCTGTGCAAAACTGCCCTTTGGTGCCCCCTCTACTGATTTTGTACCCAGTTTCCAGGAAACTGGTAAAGACGGGAGGAGAGAGGACACAGAGCCGAGAGCAGGTGAGGGCGCCCCCTGCTGGATGCTGTGGAGGGAGCCGACAGTACGCAGAGCGGAAGGGAGAGGGGTGGCGCTCCCTTCTGGACCCTGTGCAGGGAGCCTACAGTATGCAGAGCGGAAAGGAGGTGGGGGGCCCTCCCTGCTGGAGCCTGTGCATTAGGAGCAGCAAAGTGAAAGTAAACAGCTCTGCTCCGTGGGCACCCTCTCTGCTGTCAGCCTGCTGGCGCCCTGTGCGACCGCACCACTCGCACATAGGTAAAGCCGGCTATGGATGTACCGCCATGTGGCGCCACTGTATAGAATCACATTATTAAGTTAGTATGCAAGAGAAACAACACTTTTATTGAAGAATCTCAATCAAATGGCGTGGAATGGAGCAGACATGATTGATATACAGAGGTATGGGTGACATATTGCAGTTCTAGTGTTGTCAGAGCCATGATGTGCCTGGGCTCTTAATCTCTGTAAGGCTAAGTTCATGCATCCTGTAGTCATCCGGCTGGTAAACTGATTTCTGCCGGATCTGTTTTTTGTTTTTTTTTGTCATTGGAGTCTATGGAAAAAATATCCAATAATGGATTGCTATTTAGACATCCGTTGCACTTGCATTTGTAATGGGTCTCTTGTTTTCTTAACGGATCCATTACAAATGGACGATAAACAGTAATCTATTAACGCATTCATCCCCCATAGACTCCACATGTTAAAAACTGATCCGGCCACATCCGTTATTTAACAGACAAAAAAGTTGTGTTTGCAGAACTTTTTTGCGAATGGATCCATGATAACGGATGATTACAGGACATGTGAACCCAGCCTAATACTTAATAATTTTTAAGTCCTGCAAAGAAAAAAGGGGCTCAAACAGTGGAGAGAGAAGTCAGACAAAGTGAGCAGAAAGGCATTCCAGCCGTCTCGCCTGTATGCAAACCTCTTCTCCAAGGACTAAAGGGGTAATTCTAAAACACTCATAATCATACAATTAGAAACTTTTTTTTTTTTCCTTATTCTACACTATTGTTTTGGATGTATTTCGGATCTTCTCTTAAAAAGGCTACATTTCCCAAGAATCTTCAGTTTAGTGTTCAAAATCCTGATATCCCATCACCACCTTCAGACTTTGCCTCCTTCACTTGCAGAGACCTCGGAGGAGATGTCCTTTTGAGATTCTCCTTAAATGGAACATCACAGGAAGTAAAGAAAAAAAAAAAACGGATAGAGAGAACAGAAGAGAATTTTATAATACAGCAAATTATGAAAGTGTTAGGGCTTAAAATGGATGTTTATAAAGGACATATGTATCGGACAACCCCTTTTAAAAAAAAGTAAAACCACATGTGTATTACTATACACAAGACGTCTGCAACTAACTGGGGTGTGGGTTACCACCCAACCTGCAAAACAGCGGCCGGACTGGAATTTGAAATGGGAGTTATTCCATCTAGCGTCTATTTCAGCAAGAGGAAAACTTTCCTTTGCTGCCTTTATACAGGGAACAATTTTCACTGCTATTATGAACATATTGGGCAGCTGGTGTTTTCAGGAGTCTGCAACTGTCTTTGTTATAGAAAGTATGGGGGATGTAAGGGTGGGCTGCCGTTACTGTTCTTATGGGGGAGTTGCAGGAGTCTGTCTGGACCTGAGCTATCAGCCGAATGTACGGGGATTGCGGATTTGCTGTCATCATTCTGATTTTTATTACAGACCTTTCTAGTACAACTTCACTGTTTCATTCAAATCATTAATTCTGTGTGAAGCAAAACAGCCACATACTCTTCCTTGGCAAAAAAGGAGGATTATTGTTTTTCAACCCTGCTGTAATATATCTAGTGCGACTTTTTTGATTTAGGGTGAGACCGCACTTTGCGTTCCCCTACTTGCAGTTCTAAACGCACGTTTTGGGCTTAATTGATTTGACCAAAGTTGCCTTTTTCTGAACTTTAGCGCTGAAAACGCATGCGTATTTACCAGCCTCCATTAAAGCCTTGGGACCTTACCTTGGTCCTGTCTGTTCTCCAGCATTCCCCCTTTGAACCCCTACAAGAGGTGTCTCTATCTTTCCTCTCCTGGAAGGTCGCCTTCTTAGTAGCCATCACGTCAATCGTGTTTCTGAACTTGCGGCACTTTCCTGCCATTCTCCCTATCTCGTCTTCCACCAGGATAAGGTAGTTCTTCGGCCAGTCCCATCCTTTCTTCCTAAGATGGTCTCCTCTTTCCACCTCAATGAAGACATTGTCCTTCCCTCTTTCTGCCCGAACCCTTCTTACCCTCGTGAGATTCTTCTCCACAAGCTGGACTTTGTTAGGGCCCTCCGCCTGTAAATTTCAAGGACGTCTCGCTTCAGAAACTCAGATTCTCTGTTCGAGCTTCCATCTGGTCCACGGAGAAGTCTTCCCGCTTCCAAGTCCTCCATTGCTTGATGGATCCGCTCTGCCGTCTTGGAAGTCTACCGGGTAACGGGCAGAGCACGCCCACTCAGGATTACGGCCCATTCCACCAGGGTGGTGGGGGCCTCCTGGGCGGTCTGCCACCAGGCCTCAGCGTTGCAGCTTTGCAAGGCAGCAACCTGGTCTTCACTTCACACCTTCACTAAGTTCTACAGGGTTCACACCTATGCTTACTCAGATGCAAGCCCTCGGTGGATGGGTTCTGCAGGCTGCAGTGGCCCGAGGTCAGCCCTGAGAGTGATAATATACCCACCCATGGGACTGCTTTAGGACGTCCCATGTCTTCTGTGTCCCCCAATGAAGCGATAAATAAAAATAGATTTTGGGTACTCACCGTAAAATCTTTCTTGGAGCCTTCATTGGGGGGATACAGCACCCGCCCTTGTGTTGGTTACCTGTTACTGTTAACGGTTGATTCTACTGTTGACTTTCTGTAAAATTGTTTATTTCCTATTATTTTCTCCTTCTGCTTTCTCACTAACTGAGGTACAATTGCCAGTTGGTGGGTGTATACCGCATAGGAGGAGTTAACCTTTTTTGCATAGTGTCGCCTCCTAGTGGCAGCAGCATACAACCCATGGTCTTGTGTCCCCCAATGAAGGCTCCAAGAAAGAGATTTTAAGGTGAGTAGCCAAAATCTACTTTTTTGCCTAGTGTCACCTCCTAGTGGCAGCAGCATATACCCTATGGTTTCCTGTGTCCTCAAATGAAGACTCTGAGAAAGAGATTTTACGATTAGTACCCAGAAATCTTCTTTTTGGAGACATGTTGATTTATATGCACTAGTCACTTTAATGTAAGATCTTGTCTGTATATATGCAATTCTGATGTGACTGTACCCCTTAAAGATTTATGAGTTTGATCATGTGTATATCATGTATTGTATGCCCATTTCAATTCCCTCTCTCTGTTATGTTATTAAGCACCCAATTTTTATGTGTATTCACCAGAGCCCCTTCCCCCCCCCCCTTATTTTGATAATAAAAATATTTGCACATTGTACTCCCTTTCCTCCTGTTTTTCATACAATTACAAATGTAGTATAGTTCTCCTGATATATAGCCATGTTTCTTACCTCATGTGCAGGGCATTGCAACTTAGGTATTCATGGCAACTTACTAATTGTCGCTACATGAGTAGATGTAACCATGAATGCCGAAGCTGCAATGCCCTGCACATGAGGTAAGAGAAACACCACTTGTTGGAGAACAATACCCATACCACACCAATAAATATATGAAAACCACTAATAATATTGTATAGCAATCATAAGATTATAATTACCAGTGTGGGGGTATATTGGACCAATAGGACCATTCGGATTTAAATATATATATATATATATATATATATATAAAATCCCCAAAAAAGGAAACTGAACAAATGGTCATAAAAACATAAAAACACATTTTCTTTATTAATATTCATTTAAAAACAATTAAACATTTTATGCATATACTTTTTAAAAAACACAACCATTAGCTGGAAGAAAAGGGCGTCACGAAGATAAATGTATGTTTAAACATACAAAGATATGGGTAAAGTGCAAGGGTTAAGGAAGGTTGTTTAAATGTAATTGTATGTAAGAACTTCAAGCACTAGAGAAAGTGTGGCCAGAGGTCATGCCACAAAAAGTCCAGCGCCTGTTGCCACCAAAGCAGCCATTATAACCAGAGTAGTTTACCCAGACGTCAGATTACAAGTGAAATTCATAGAGAGAACCAGTTCTTTATAACGACAAAACAGTCAAAGTGTCAGAATCGACAGAGAGATACACATGGTAGTGAAATATTTACCAGGTAGTTAGTGGAGTACTGTTTCCTAAGTTTAACGTGACGCCCACACCCCCACACATGAGGTAAGAGACATGGCTATAGTAGGCGAACTATATTACATTTCTAATTGAAGGTATCTGCTAATATTATTATTATTATTTTTATTACATCTACATACTGGGATAGGATCTTGAAGATGGGAATTTATGATTTTTAAATGCATGAATTTTTAGCTAAAAAGCATTTGAAGTTCATCACTCCCACTAAACCTGGCAGATAGGATTTCAATGCTGTTTACCTGCTGATTACCACTCTATGCACTGGTGTAAATTGTATTTTTGTGAGAAATAAGTTCCCTTTAATGGTGCTGAATTGAGAACTGTCACAGTACAATACTGTCTAGATAGGATCAACCTTTCTTGAGATTTTAATCTTACATTTCTATATGTTTCTTAGGTGTACAAGGCGCAAGTTTTCTTTCCTCACAAACCATGAACAATAGCAATGTGTTCGGTGGACAACAAACCACAAACCCCAATACACAAAATCAGAATGCAGCTATGTTTGGGCAGACAACATTATTTGGCCAAAATGCAACTGTACAGCCTGCCCCTGCATTTGGACAGCCATCTACTGGCCAGTCAGCCCCTATGTTTGGACAGCTCGGTAACAACCAGTCTGTTTTTGGTCAGAATACTTTAAGCCAATCTTCTTCTATCTTTGGACAGACTAATTCTGTCCAAACTACTCCAGCATTTGGCCAGGCAAGTGGTGGACTGTCGGCCCCTACATTTGGCCAGGGTTCTTCATCAGGGACACTGTTTGGTCAGGCTCCTTCTGGCCAGTCTAATTCTATATTTGGGCAGGCCACTGCTGGGCAGTCTGCTCCTACCTTTGGGCACACAGCTAATACATCAGTGTTTGGACTAGCAACATCTGGACAGACAGCTCCGCTGTTCGGACAGTCCAGCTCAGGGCAGTCTGCTCCTTCATTTGGACAGTCCACTAATCAGTCAGCACCTGCATTTGGGCAGGGCACGTCTGCACAGTTTACGCCAATATTTGGGCAGAGCACCCCTAGTCAGTCACCACCAGTGTTTGGACAGACATCTGGTCTAACTGCTCCTGCATTTGGCCAGGTTTCTTCTGCTCCATCTGCTCCAGCCTTTGGACAGGTTACAACAGGACAGTCTGGCTTTACCTTTGGACAGACTGCTAATAATCAGGCTTCTACTACTTTTGCACAACAGTCTTTGGGACAAACTGGTCCTGCGTTTGGGCTGGCAACTACCGGACAGTCCTCTTCCCTCTTTGGACATACAACCAATACTCAAACGCTACCTGCATTTGGGCAGACTTCTACGGGGCCACCTGCGCCATCGTTTGGACAAAGCAGTAACAATCAATCATCTATATTTGGACAAATTACTCCCAGTAAATCTGCATCTCCTTTTGCCCAAGTACCATCTAGTCAATCTACATCTCTCTTTGCCCAAGCGACTACTAACCAATCTGCATCTTTCTTTACACAGCCTACAACTAGCCAGTCAGCCTCCCCCTTTGGAAGCAATACTTCTATATTTTCCCAGGCAACATCTGAGTCATCAGCAGCATCTAGACAGTCTGAGGATGGCTCAAATCAAGGTCCACAATTTGGACAACAATCCCCTAGTAATAGATTTTTGTTTGGCCAGACACCCTCCAACCCGACCCAGACACCTATGTTTGCGCAGAATGTGACTGGACAAAGTTTTAGTCAGGCAGGTTCTACGCAAATAGTAGTAGCCAAGTGTCTGCATTTGGACAGGTAAACAGTGGACAAAGTAATATTTTTGGTCAGTCTCCTGGCTTCCAACCTCCATTTAGTAAGCAAGAATCTGGTTCTATCAGTGCACAACCATCTTCTGCATTTGGAATTGCACAATCTGCACAAGTTAGCAAGACAGCAGCCACTGAGAAAATGTCAATTTTTGGTCAGTCCTCAAATATTTCCACTGTGCAGACTGGAAGTGTATTTGGTACCACGACACAAATAAGTACCAGTTCTAGTGCTGCGGACTCCACTTTTACACAGGTAGCCTCCAATTCAGAGCACAGTTTCAAACCTCCCGCTCATACAACTTTCAAACCAATCCTACCGGGAGCAAATAAATCAGATGAAACATCGGCATCATCTTTTAGCATGCCAAGTAAAAACGAGTCAAAAGATCCACCCCTATTTGGAGCTCCTACAACGTCATCAACATCTGGGAACGTCAACTTCTTCTCTATGTCTTCAGAGAAGAAAAACAAAGGTGAAGCAGGAACACCCAGACCTTCATTTGCAAGTGCCAATAGTAGTTTTACTAGTTTTGTTGAAGAGCCAAGAAGAGAGGAGGGACAAAAAGGAGTAAAAAGAAAACCGGAGTATGGTCGTTCACCACGTAGAAATGATGTCGCCATCTCAGGTGAAGCTTCTTCAGATCCCCATAGCGAACATCCACCTGTTAAGAGGGCTGGTCGATTGAACCGGGATTTAAAAGGAGGAGCAAACATCTATGTCAGGAGCTTGTTTGATGTTGTAAAAAGTCAAATGAAAACTCATCGGGGAAAAGAAATTAAAAAATCAGATAACGTTACTCCACAGGCCAAGGTGACCGATGCCGATTCTCCATCAAAAACTCAACCAATTGTAAGACCAATTTCTGCTCCCAATCAAACTGAATCTGTTAAAACTAGCCCAGCGAGTTTATCAAGTCAAGTGACTTTTAATAAGTCCCGTTTGCAAGGTACAGGTCATACAACATCTACCAGAATGGTTTCCTTTTTGGGGCCAAACCAGCAAGGATCTCCCAGAGACTATTCTTCACCTGGGCCTAGTGAGTTGATACCTGGAAGAATTCGACCCTTACTGGAAGAAGGTGAGCTGCTGCCTGAAATTCAAGGTGAGAGCATTTTTTTTCCAAAAGTACATTTTCTGTTATATTATGTCCGTAACCAATTATATTATAAAATAAATAAATCCTGAACTGTAGCGTTGTCTGATATTGTCTTGGAGGCTACACAGTGCTCAGATAAAAATCTGTTACTGACCCTCCACTTTTCCAGCCAGTCTTTGTTGATGGGGTGCAGTGGTGACGTCACAATTACAACAGACCTGATGGCTGCAGTCAATCCTTCGGCTCAGTGTCTTGTGTCTTCATGAGCATCACCACTGAGCCCTGGGATGTCACTACCGCAGAGTGGGGAAAGCGTCAGAAAGCTGCACTTACGGAGGGTTACTAACTTTGATCTTATTTTTCTCCTAGAGTAAACCTATACACACACCATTTTAGATTGGGAAAACACTTATTTGTCTGTGTCCTTATATATCTGTCTCCTTCTTTTGTAAAGTTTTGCTTTTTTTTTTTTTTAAACAGCTATCCCCTCAAGCTCTGTGGCTAGCAAAGGAGAACGTTCTGCTGGTGCTCAACACACTGTTCCAGTCTCCCCCAGTGAGATGACCACTTTTTTTATTAGGAATTTGCCTAATAAATTTAATAAAAAAAACATCATGGAGGATTTCTTTAAAAAATATGGGAAGATTCTGCGTATAAACTGCAGGATAAAGCAAAAAATGGCATCTATCCAATTTAATAACCATGTGAGTAAAAAAAAAAAATAATAATATGCTTATACCATTGATTGCAGGGTCATTGGTTAAAGAGGTAATTTGGTTTTGTATTGGGATCTGAGTGAGGTTGGTGACATCACGTCTATACATATCTCCCATCTTCCAAGCGTTAGTGATGGGTATCGTGCCCCTGTTTTATTCATTTAAATTCTACAGATTCATACCTGTGATTAAGGGATATTGAGGAAAAAAAGTAGTTTAAGCTGCGCTCCTGCAGGAAGGGATCCAAGTACACAGATGCAGATTATGGGCCGTTTATTCAACGCTTTTGAAAGTAATCCAACTTCTTCATCAGGATATCACCATGTAACCAAGTGGTCCTTCCAACAGCTGCCACATCATCCAGATCTCTTCAATGTTGAGTGTTCACAACCTCACAAGGAGAGCGAATCCTGTTTATTCTTTCCTGTCTCCTTAGATAAGACCCTATTGTTTGCTCTGCAGCTTTCCTAGACTCATTCTTGCAGCATTGTATTTTGATTAGGAACTATAGGCCTGATTCAAGACCACTAGACCAGCGTTGTTCACCCTGGTCTTGTTGAGGGGCATGCCTCTTCCTGGATCAGGACAGTCAGAGAAGTGGCGCGAACCTTTATGTACACCTTGCACTAAATCCTACCCCAGTCCCTACTAGCGTTAGTTTTGTGGTGTAGCATACTCCACGGCTTGTTGTCATGCCCCGGCTCTATTCACTTTGTTTCTAGCTGAAGAAAAATGGTGTGAGATGAGAACACCAAAAGCTGCAAAATGTTTTGCCAAAACATGACAACTTTTTAAAACTTTGATGAATTGGGCCCTATTAGTACACTTACTAACCAAACCTTGGTGGTTTAGTCCTCTTAGGCAGGTAAAACATATGTATTTGTAAATCTGTATACATAAGGGTATGTTAGCATGGATTTTTTTTTTTTTTAACCGTGTTTTGATTGCATTATCTCAGAAAATTGCCTTTAAAAAAAACTCCAATCTTCCTATTATTTTTGATGTAAAAGTGACTTGCTTTTCATAAGTTCAGGCTTTTGAGAGTCTTTTAACTTTTTCAAAAAAATTGTCAAGAGGGTAGAAGAAGTGAGCAGACCACTCTTCTGGCTTTTTCCGCTAGGAAGACGCTCCAAACGTTACAATAAAAGTCAATAAGAAGGCTTAAAGGGAACTTGTCACCAGTTTTTCGGCCTATAAACTGTGGCCACCAACACCGGGCTCTTATATAGAGCATTCTAACATGCTGTATATAAGAGCCCAGGCCGCTGTGTAGAACATAAAAAAACACTTTATAATACTCACCCAACAGACACGCTATGGTGGATTTGGGTCAGATGGGCATCTGGTGGTGGTGGTCGCAGCTTATAGGCTGAAAAACTGGTGACCGGTTCCCTTTAAAAATGTTTGGAAAATGCCTGGAGATGTTTTTTTTTTTTACCATTTTTTTTTGCAAAAACATTTATATAAAGTAGCAACAAGAAATGTAAAAAGTTGCTTCAGGAAACATTAACAAAATGGAAACCAAATTCTTCAGGATTTAAATACCAAAAAAAATCTGTTTATTCCAGAAGTGGTATCTGCATGAAAAACTTGAAGTTTTCACTTGCTTGAAAAAAATCACATTTGGGATGTTGTCTATGTCTTTACAGAACTCTGCAGCTGCGGCCAAGAAAGCAGTAAAAAAAACTATACAAAAATTCTGTTGCGTTTTGGCAACAGAAAAAAACTAGTGAGTGTTTAAATCACCTAATTTATGCGTTAGATGTACCCAGGGCCGGCCTTAGCCTGAACGGTGCCCTGTGCAAAACTGCCCTTTGGTGCCCCCTCTACTGATTTTGTACCCAGTTTCCAGCAAACTGGTAAAGACGGGAGGAGAGAGGACACAGAGCCGAGAGCAGGTGAGGGCGCCCCCTGCTGGATGCTGTGGAGGGAGCTGACGGTACGCAGAGCGGAAGGGAGAGGGGTGGCGCTCCCTTCTGGACCCTGTGCAGGGAGCCTACAGTATGCAGAGCGGAAAGGAGGTGGGGGGCCCTCCCTGCTGGAGCCTGTGCATTAGGAGCAGCAAAGTGAAAGTAAACAGCTCTGCTCCGTGGGCACCCTCTCTGCTGTCAGCCTGCTGGCGCCCTGTGCGACCGCACCACTCGCACATAGGTAAAGCCGGCTAAGGATGTACCGCCATGTGGCGCCACTGTATAGAATCACATTATTAAGTTAGTATGCAAGAGAAACAACACTTTTATTGAAGAATCTCAATCAAATGGCGTGGAATGGAGCAGACATGATTGATATACAGAGGTATGGGTGACATATTGCAGTTCTAGTGTTGTCAGAGCCATGATGTGCCTGGGCTCTTAATCTCTGTAAGGCTAAGTTCATGCATCCTGTAGTCATCCGGCTGGTAAACTGATTTCTGCCGGATCTGTTTTTTGGTTTTTTTTGTCATTGGAGTCTATGGAAAAAATATCCAATAATGGATTGCTATTTAGACATCCGTTGCACTTGCATTTGTAATGGGTCTCTTGTTTTCTTAACGGATCCATTACAAATGGACGATAAATAGTAATCTATTAACGCATTCATCCCCCATAGACTCCACATGTTAAAAACTGATCCGGCCACATCCGTTATTTAACAGACAAAAAAGTTGTGTTTGCAGAACTTTTTTGCGAATGGATCCATGATAACGGATGATTACAGGACATGTGAACCCAGCCTAATACTTAATAATTTTTAAGTCCTGCAAAGAAAAAAGGGGCTCAAACAGTGGAGAGAGAAGTCAGACAAAGTGAGCAGAAAGGCATTCCAGCCGTCTCGCCTGTATGCAAACCTCTTCTCCAAGGACTAAAGGGGTAATTCTAAAACACTCATAATCATACAATTAGAAACTTTTTTTTTTTTCCTTATTCTACACTATTGTTTTGGATGTATTTCGGATCTTCTCTTAACCCCTTAACGACCGCGGGCCGTAAAATTACGTCCTAAATGACATAATCTTACTGCCCGCGGTCCTCCGGCGGCAGCATGCCGCGATCGGCACACATCTCAGCTGATTTTCACAGCTGAGATGTGTGCCTGCTAGGCACGAGCAGAATCGTTATCTGCTCGTGCCGATTAACCCCTTATATGGCGCTGTCAATACATGACAGCGCCATTATAAGCGCAATCGCGGTAAAGTTTTTACTTACCGCCGAAACCGGAAGTCACGTGACGCGATCACGTGACTCCCGATAGTTGTCATGGTAGTACAGGGTCATGTGATGACTCCTGTACTACACATGAATTGGTTTCACTTTCGCTGTGCCCGGGGCACAGCAAAAGAGAAAGACAGCGTATCTGCTGTTTACAGCCTTCCAGCTGTGATCAGCAGATACTGCAGAGCGATCGGAATGCTGATCGCAATAGCCCCCTAGGGGGACTAGTAAAATAAAAAAAAAAAGTAAAAAAATAAGTTTTAAAAAATTAAAAAAAAACAAAAAAACCTAAAAGTTCAAATCACCCCCCATTCGCCCCATTGAAAATTAAAGGGTTAAAAAAATAAAAAATATACACACATTTGGTATCGCCGCGTTCAGAAACGCCCGATCTATCAAAATATAAAATCAATTAATCTGATCAGTAAACGGCGTAGCGGCAAAAAAATTCCAAACGCCAAAACGACGTTTTTTTGTCGCCACAACTTTTGCGCAAAATGCAATAAGAGGCGATCAAAACGTAGCATCTGCGCAAAAATGGTACCGTTAAAAACGTCAGCTCGAGACGCAAAAAATAAGCCGTCATTGAGCCTAAGATCCCGAAAAATGAGAACGCTACGGGTCACGGAATATGGCGTAAAACGTGCGCCACTTTTTTCGGACAAACTTCCGATTTTTTTTTAACCCCTTATATAAAAGTAAACCTATACATGTTTGGTGTCTACGAACTCGCACTGACCTGAGGCATCACACCCACACATCAGTTTTACCATATAGTGAACACAGTGAATAAAATATCTCAAAAACCATAGTGCTATCGCACTTTTTTTGCAATTTTTCAGCATTTGGAATTTTTTTGCCATTTTCTAGTACACAATATGGTAAAACTGATGGTTTCATTTAAAAGTACAGCTCGTTCCGCAAAAAATGAGCCCTCACATGACCATATTGACTGAAAAATAAAAAAGTTACGTCTCTCAGAAAAAGAATGGCGAAAAAAAAAAACGGAAAGCGAAAAATCGGCCGGTCGTGAAAGGGTTAAAAAGGCTACATTTCCCAAGAATCTTCAGTTTAGTGTTCAAAATCCTGATATCCCATCACCACCTTCAGACTTTGCCTCCTTCACTTCTGCATCTTGTGGGAATGGTAGCAGAGACCTCGGAGGAGATGTCCTTTTGAGATTCTCCTTAAATGGAACATCACAGGAAGTAAAGAAAAAAAAAAAACGGATAGAGAGAACAGAAGAGAATTTTATAATACAGCAAATTATGAAAGTGTTAGGGCTTAAAATGGATGTTTATAAAGGACATATGTATCGGACAACCCCTTTTAAAAAAAAGTAAAACCACATGTGTATTACTATACACAAGACGTCTGCAACTAACTGGGGTGTGGGTTACCACCCAACCTGCAAAACAGCGGCCGGACTGGAATTTGAAATGGGAGTTATTCCATCTAGCGTCTATTTCAGCAAGAGGAAAACTTTCCTTTGCTGCCTTTATACAGGGAACAATTTTCACTGCTATTATGAACATATTGGGCAGCTGGTGTTTTCAGGAGTCTGCAACTGTCTTTGTTATAGAAAGTATGGGGGATGTAAGGGTGGGCTGCCGTTACTGTTCTTATGGGGGAGTTGCAGGAGTCTGTCTGGACCTGAGCTATCAGCCGAATGTACGGGGATTGCGGATTTGCTGTCATCATTCTGATTTTTATTACAGACCTTTCTAGTACAACTTCACTGTTTCATTCAAATCATTAATTCTGTGTGAAGCAAAACAGCCACATACTCTTCCTTGGCAAAAAAGGAGGATTATTGTTTTTCAACCCTGCTGTAATATATCTAGTGCGACTTTTTTGATTTAGGGTGAGACCGCACTTTGCGTTCCCCTACTTGCAGTTCTAAACGCACGTTTTGGGCTTAATTGATTTGACCAAAGTTGCCTTTTTCTGAACTTTAGCGCTGAAAACGCATGCGTATTTACCAGCCTCCAGTAAAGCCTTGGGACCTTACCTTGGTCCTGTCTGTTCTCCAGCATTCCCCCTTTGAACCCCTACAAGAGGTGTCTCTATCTTTCCTCTCCTGGAAGGTCGCCTTCTTAGTAGCCATCACGTCAATCGTGTTTCTGAACTTGCGGCACTTTCCTGCCATTCTCTCTATCTCGTCTTCCACCAGGATAAGGTAGTTCTTCGGCCAGTCCCATCCTTTCTTCCTAAGATGGTCTCCTCTGTCCACCTCAATGAAGACATTGTCCTTCCCTCTTTCTGCCCGAACCCTTCTTACCCTCGTGAGATTCTTCTCCACAAGCTGGACTTTGTTAGGGCCCTCCGCCTGTAAATTTCAAGGACGTCTCGCTTCAGAAACTCAGATTCTCTGTTCGAGCTTCCATCTGGTCCACGGAGAAAGTCTTCCCGCTTCCAAGTCCTCCATTGCTTGATGGATCCGCTCTGCCGTCTTGGAAGTCTACCGGGTAACGGGCAGAGCACGCCCACTCAGGATTACGGCCCATTCCACCAGGGTGGTGGGGGCCTCCTGGGCGGTCTGCCACCAGGCCTCAGCGTTGCAGCTTTGCAAGGCAGCAACCTGGTCTTCACTTCACACCTTCACTAAGTTCTACAGGGTTCACACCTATGCTTACTCAGATGCAAGCCCTCGGTGGATGGGTTCTGCAGGCTGCAGTGGCCCGAGGTCAGCCCTGAGAGTGATAATATACCCACCCATGGGACTGCTTTAGGACGTCCCATGTCTTCTGTGTCCCCCAATGAAGCGATAAATAAAAATAGATTTTGGGTACTCACCGTAAAATCTTTCTTGGAGCCTTCATTGGGGGGATACAGCACCCGCCCTTGTGTTGGTTACCTGTTACTGTTAACGGTTGATTCTACTGTTGACTTTCTGTAAAATTGTTTATTTCCTATTATTTTCTCCTTCTGCTTTCTCACTAACTGAGGTACAATTGCCAGTTGGTGGGTGTATACTGCATAGGAGGAGTTAACCTTTTTTGCATAGTGTCGCCTCCTAGTGGCAGCAGCATACAACCCATGGTCTTGTGTCCCCCAATGAAGGCTCCAAGAAAGAGATTTTAAGGTGAGTAGCCAAAATCTACTTTTTTGCCTAGTGTCACCTCCTAGTGGCAGCAGCATATACCCTATGGTTTCCTGTGTCCTCAAATGAAGACTCTGAGAAAGAGATTTTACGATTAGTACCCAGAAATCTTCTTTTTGGAGACATGTTGATTTATATGCACTAGTCACTTTAATGTAAGATCTTGTCTGTATATATGCAATTCTGATGTGACTGTACCCCTTAAAGATTTATGAGTTTGATCATGTGTATATCATGTATTGTATGCCCATTTCAAGTCCCTCCCTCTGTTATGTTATTAAGCACCCAATTTTTATGTGTATTCACCAGAGCCCCTTCTCCCCCCCCCCCCTTATTTTGATAATAAAAATATTTGCACATTGTACTCCCTTTCCTCCTGTTTTTCATACAATTACAAATGTAGTATAGTTCTCCTGATATATAGCCATGTTTCTTACCTCATGTGCAGGGCATTGCAACTTAGGTATTCATGGCAACTTACTAATTGTCGCTACATGAGTAGATGTAACCATGAATGCCGAAGCTGCAATGCCCTGCACATGAGGTAAGAGAAACACCACTTGTTGGAGAACAATACCCATACCACACCAATAAATATATGAAAACCACTAATAATATTGTATAGCAATCATAAGATTATAATTACCAGTGTGGGGGTATATTGGACCAATAGGACCATTCGGATTTAAATATATATATATATATATATATATATATATATATATATATATATATAAAATCCCCAAAAAAGGAAACTGAACAAATGGTCATAAAAACATAAAAACACATTTTCTTTATTAATATTCATTTAAAAACAATTAAACATTTTATGCATATACTTTTTAAAAAACACAACCATTAGCTGGAAGAAAAGGGCGTCACGAAGATAAATGTATGTTTAAACATACAAAGATATGGGTAAAGTGCAAGGGTTAAGGAAGGTTGTTTAAATGTAATTGTATGTAAGAACTTCAAGCACTAGAGAAAGTGTGGCCAGAGGTCATGCCACAAAAAGTCCAGCGCCTGTTGCCACCAAAGCAGCCATTATAACCAGAGTAGTTTACCCAGACGTCAGATTACAAGTGAAATTCATAGAGAGAACCAGTTCTTTATAACGACAAAACAGTCAAAGTGTCAGAATCGACAGAGAGATACACATGGTAGTGAAATATTTACCAGGTAGTTAGTGGAGTACTGTTTCCTAAGTTTAACGTGACGCCCACACCCCCACACATGAGGTAAGAGACATGGCTATAGTAGGCGAACTATATTACATTTCTAATTGAAGGTATCTGCTAATATTATTATTATTATTTTTATTACATCTACATATTGGGATAGGATCTTGAAGATGGGAATTTATGATTTTAAATGCATGAATTTTTAGCTAAAAAGCATTTGAAGTTCATCACTCCCACTAAACCTGGCAGATAGGATTTCAATGCTATTTACCTGCTGATTACCACTCTATGCACTGGTGTAAATTGTATTTTTGTAAGAAATAAGTTCCCTTTAATGGTGCTGAATTGAGAACTGTCACAGTACAATACTGTCTAGATAGGATCAACCTTTCTTGAGATTTTAATCTTACTTTTCTATATGTTTCTTAGGTGTACAAGGCGCAAGTTTTCTTTCCTCACAAACCATGAACAATAGCAATGTGTTCGGTGGACAACAAACCACAAACCCCAATACACAAAATCAGAATGCAGCTATGTTTGGGCAGACAACATTATTTGGCCAAAATGCAACTGTACAGCCTGCCCCTGCATTTGGACAGCCATCTACTGGCCAGTCAGCCCCTATGTTTGGACAGCTCGGTAACAACCAGTCTGTTTTTGGTCAGAATACTTTAAGCCAATCTTCTTCTATCTTTGGACAGACTAATTCTGTCCAAACTACTCCAGCATTTGGCCAGGCAAGTGGTGGACTGTCGGCCCCTACATTTGGCCAGGGTTCTTCATCAGGGACACTGTTTGGTCAGGCTCCTTCTGGCCAGTCTAATTCTATATTTGGGCAGGCCACTGCTGGGCAGTCTGCTCCTACCTTTGGGCACACAGCTAATACATCAGTGTTTGGACTAGCAACATCTGGACAGACAGCTCCGCTGTTTGGACAGTCCAGCTCAGGGCAGTCTGCTCCTTCATTTGGACAGTCCACTAATCAGTCGGCACCTGCATTTGGGCAGGGCACGTCTGCACAGTTTACGCCAATATTTGGGCAGAGCACCCCTAGTCAGTCACCACCAGTGTTTGGACAGACATCTGGTCTAACTGCTCCTGCATTTGGCCAGGTTTCTTCTGCTCCATCTGCTCCAGCCTTTGGACAGGTTACAACAGGACAGTCTGGCTTTACCTTTGGACAGACTGCTAATAATCAGGCTTCTACTACTTTTGCACAACAGTCTTTGGGACAAACTGGTCCTGCGTTTGGGCTGGCAACTACCGGACAGTCCTCTTCCCTCTTTGGACATACAACCAATACTCAAACGCTACCTGCATTTGGGCAGACTTCTACGGGGCCACCTGCGCCATCGTTTGGACAAAGCAGTAACAATCAATCATCTATATTTGGACAAATTACTCCCAGTAAATCTGCATCTCCTTTTGCCCAAGTACCATCTAGTCAATCTACATCTCTCTTTGCCCAAGCGACTACTAACCAATCTGCATCTTTCTTTACACAGCCTACAACTAGCCAGTCAGCCTCCCCCTTTGGAAGCAATACTTCTATATTTTCCCAGGCAACATCTGAGTCATCAGCAGCATCTAGACAGTCTGAGGATGGCTCAAATCAAGGTCCACAATTTGGACAACAATCCCCTAGTAATAGATTTTTGTTTGGCCAGACACCCTCCAACCCGACCCAGACACCTATGTTTGCGCAGAATGTGACTGGACAAAGTTTTAGTCAGGCAGGTTCTACGCAATCTGGGCCAAATAGTAGTAGCCAAGTGTCTGCATTTGGACAGGTAAACAGTGGACAAAGTAATATTTTTGGTCAGTCTCCTGGCTTCCAACCTCCATTTAGTAAGCAAGAATCTGGTTCTATCAGTGCACAACCATCTTCTGCATTTGGAATTGCACAATCTGCACAAGTTAGCAAGACAGCAGCCACTGAGAAAATGTCAATTTTTGGTCAGTCCTCAAATATTTCCACTGTGCAGACTGGAAGTGTATTTGGTACCACGACACAAATAAGTACCAGTTCTAGTGCTGCGGACTCCACTTTTACACAGGTAGCCTCCAATTCAGAGCACAGTTTCAAACCTCCCGCTCATACAACTTTCAAACCAATCCTACCGGGAGCAAATAAATCAGATGAAACATCGGCATCATCTTTTAGCATGCCAAGTAAAAACGAGTCAAAAGATCCACCCCTATTTGGAGCTCCTACAACGTCATCAACATCTGGGAACGTCAACTTCTTCTCTATGTCTTCAGAGAAGAAAAACAAAGGTGAAGCAGGAACACCCAGACCGTCATTTGCAAGTGCCAATAGTAGTTTTACTAGTTTTGTTGAAGAGCCAAGAAGAGAGGAGGGACAAAAAGGAGTAAAAAGAAAACCGGAGTATGGTCGTTCACCACGTAGAAATGATGTCGCCATCTCAGGTGAAGCTTCTTCAGATCCCCATAGCGAACATCCACCTGTTAAGAGGGCTGGTCGATTGAACCGGGATTTAAAAGGAGGAGCAAACATCTATGTCAGGAGCTTGTTTGATGTTGTAAAAAGTCAAATGAAAACTCATCGGGGAAAAGAAATTAAAAAATCAGATAACGTTACTCCTCAGGCCAAGGTGACCGATGCCGATTCTCCATCAAAAACTCAACCAATTGTAAGACCAATTTCTGCTCCCAATCAAACTGAATCTGTTAAAACTAGCCCAGCGAGTTTATCAAGTCAAGTGACTTTTAATAAGTCCCGTTTGCAAGGTACAGGTCATACAACATCTACCAGAATGGTTTCCTTTTTGGGGCCAAACCAGCAAGGATCTCCCAGAGACTATTCTTCACCTGGGCCTAGTGAGTTGATACCTGGAAGAATTCGACCCTTACTGGAAGAAGGTGAGCTGCTGCCTGAAATTCAAGGTGAGAGCATTTTTTTTCCAAAAGTACATTTTCTGTTATATTATGTCCGTAACCAATTATATTATAAAATAAATAAATCCTGAACTGTAGCGTTGTCTGATATTGTCTTGGAGGCTACACAGTGCTCAGATAAAAATCTGTTACTGACCCTCCACTTTTCCAGCCAGTCTTTGTTGATGGGGTGCAGTGGTGACGTCACAATTACAACAGACCTGATGGCTGCAGTCAATCCTTCGGCTCAGTGTCTTGTGTCTTCATGAGCATCACCACTGAGCCCTGGGATGTCACTACCGCAGAGTGGGAAAAGCGTCAGAAAGCTGCACTTACGGAGGGTTACTAACTTTAATCTTATTTTTCTCCTAGAGTAAACCTATACACACACCATTTTAGATTGGGAAAACACTTATTTGTCTGTGTCCTTATATATCTGTCTCCTTCTTTTGTAAAGTTTTGCTTTTTTTTTTTTTTAAACAGCTATCCCCTCAAGCTCTGTGGCTAGCAAAGGAGAACGTTCTGCTGGTGCTCAACACACTGTTCCAGTCTCCCCCAGTGAGATGACCACTTTTTTTTATTAGGAATTTGCCTAATAAATTTAATAAAAAAAACATCATGGAGGATTTCTTTAAAAAATATGGGAAGATTCTGCGTATAAACTGCAGGATAAAGCAAAAAATGGCATCTATCCAATTTAATAACCATGTGAGTAAAAAAAATAAATAATAATATGCTTATACCATTGATTGCAGGGTCATTGGTTAAAGAGGTAATTTGGTTTTGTATTGGGATCTGAGTGAGGTTGGTGACATCACGTCTATACATATCTCCCAGCTTCCAAGCGTTAGTGATGGGTATCGTGCCCCTGTTTTATTCATTTAAATTCTACAGATTCATACCTGTGATTAAGGGATATTGAGGAAAAAAAGTAGTTTAAGCTGCGCTCCTGCAGGAAGGGATCCAAGTACACAGATGCAGATTATGGGCCGTTTATTCGACGCTTTTGAAAGTAATCCAACTTCTTCATCAGGATATCACCATGTAACCAAGTGGTCCTTCCAACAGCTGCCACATCATCCAGATCTCTTCAATGTTGAGTGTTCACAACCTCACAAGGAGAGCGAATCCTGTTTATTCTTTCCTGTCTCCTTAGATAAGACCCTATTGTTTGCTCTGCAGCTTTCCTAGACTCATTCTTGCAGCATTGTATTTTGATTAGGAACTATAGGCCTGATTCAAGACCACTAGACCAGCATTGTTCACCCTGGTCTTGTTGAGGGGCATGCCTCTTCCTGGATCAGGACAGTCAGAGAAGTGGCGCGAACCTTTATGTACACCTTGCACTAAATCCTACCCCAGTCCCTACTAGCGTTAGTTTTGTGGTGTAGCATACTCCACGGCTTGTTGTCATGCCCCGGCTCTATTCACTTTGTTTCTAGCTGAAGAAAAAAGGGTGTGAGATGAGAACACCAAAAGCTGCAAAATGTTTTGCCAAAACATGACAACTTTTTAAAACTTTGATGAATTGGGCCCTATTAGTACACTTACTAACCAAACCTTGGTGGTTTAGTCCTCTTAGGCAGGTAAAACATATGTATTTGTAAATCTGTATACATAAGGGTATGTTAGCATGGATTTTTTTTTTTTTTAACCGTGTTTTGATTGCATTATCTCAGAAAATTGCCTTTAAAAAAAACTCCAATCTTCCTATTATTTTTGATGTAAAAGTGACTTGCTTTTCATAAGTTCAGGCTCTTGAGAGTCTTTTAACTTTTTCAAAAAAATTGTCAAGAGGGTAGAAGAAGTGAGCAGACCACTCTTCGGGCTTTTTCCGCTAGGAAGACGCTCCAAACGTTACAATAAAAGTCAATAAGAAGGCTTAAAGGGAACTTGTCACCAGTTTTTCGGCCTATAAACTGTGGCCACCAACACCGGGCTCTTATATACAGCATTCTAACATGCTGTATATAAGAGCCCAGGCCGCTGTGTAGAACATAAAAAAACACTTTATAATACTCACCCAACAGACACGCTATGGTGGATTTGGGTCAGATGGGCATCTGGTGGTGGTGGTCGCAGCTTATAGGCTGAAAAACTGGTGACCGGTTCCCTTTAAAAATGCTTGGAAAATGCCTGGAGATGTTTTTTTTTTTTACCATTTTTTTTTGCAAAAACATTTATATAAAGTAGCAACAAGAAATGTAAAAAGTTGCTTCAGGAAACATTAACAAAATGGAAACCAAATTCTTCAGGATTTAAATACCAAAAAAAATCTGTTTATTCCAGAAGTGGTATCTGCATGAAAAACTTGAAGTTTTCACTTGCTTGAAAAAAATCACATTTGGGATGTTGTCTATGTCTTTACAGAACTCTGCAGCTGCGGCCAAGAAAGCAGTAAAAAAAACTATACAAAAATTCTGTTGCGTTTTGGCAACAGAAAAAAACTAGTGAGTGTTTAAATCACCTAATTTATGCGTTAGATGTACCCAGGGCCGGCCTTAGCCTGAACGGTGCCCTGTGCAAAACTGCCCTTTGGTGCCCCCTCTACTGATTTTGTACCCAGTTTCCAGGAAACTGGTAAAGACGGGAGGAGAGAGGACACAGAGCCGAGAGCAGGTGAGGGCGCCCCCTGCTGGATGCTGTGGAGGGAGCCGACAGTACGCAGAGCGGAAGGGAGAGGGGTGGCGCTCCCTTCTGGACCCTGTGCAGGGAGCCTACAGTATGCAGAGCGGAAAGGAGGTGGGGGGCCCTCCCTGCTGGAGCCTGTGCATTAGGAGCAGCAAAGTGAAAGTAAACAGCTCTGCTCCGTGGGCACCCTCTCTGCTGTCAGCCTGCTGGCGCCCTGTGCGACCGCACCACTCGCACATAGGTAAAGCCGGCTATGGATGTACCGCCATGTGGCGCCACTGTATAGAATCACATTATTAAGTTAGTATGCAAGAGAAACAACACTTTTATTGAAGAATCTCAATCAAATGGCGTGGAATGGAGCAGACATGATTGATATACAGAGGTATGGGTGACATATTGCAGTTCTAGTGTTGTCAGAGCCATGATGTGCCTGGGCTCTTAATCTCTGTAAGGCTAAGTTCATGCATCCTGTAGTCATCCGGCTGGTAAACTGATTTCTGCCGGATCTGTTTTTTGTTTTTTTTTGTCATTGGAGTCTATGGAAAAAATATCCAATAATGGATTGCTATTTAGACATCCGTTGCACTTGCATTTGTAATGGGTCTCTTGTTTTCTTAACGGATCCATTACAAATGGACGATAAACAGTAATCTATTAACGCATTCATCCCCCATAGACTCCACATGTTAAAAACTGATCCGGCCACATCCGTTATTTAACAGACAAAAAAGTTGTGTTTGCAGAACTTTTTTGCGAATGGATCCATGATAACGGATGATTACAGGACATGTGAACCCAGCCTAATACTTAATAATTTTTAAGTCCTGCAAAGAAAAAAGGGGCTCAAACAGTGGAGAGAGAAGTCAGACAAAGTGAGCAGAAAGGCATTCCAGCCGTCTCGCCTGTATGCAAACCTCTTCTCCAAGGACTAAAGGGGTAATTCTAAAACACTCATAATCATACAATTAGAAACTTTTTTTTTTTTCCTTATTCTACACTATTGTTTTGGATGTATTTCGGATCTTCTCTTAAAAAGGCTACATTTCCCAAGAATCTTCAGTTTAGTGTTCAAAATCCTGATATCCCATCACCACCTTCAGACTTTGCCTCCTTCACTTCTGCATCTTGTGGGAATGGTAGCAGAGACCTCGGAGGAGATGTCCTTTTGAGATTCTCCTTAAATGGAACATCACAGGAAGTAAAGAAAAAAAAAACGGATAGAGAGAACAGAAGAGAATTTTATAATACAGCAAATTATGAAAGTGTTAGGGCTTAAAATGGATGTTTATAAAGGACATATGTATCGGACAACCCCTTTTAAAAAAAAGTAAAACCACATGTGTATTACTATACACAAGACGTCTGCAACTAACTGGGGTGTGGGTTACCACCCAACCTGCAAAACAGCGGCCGGACTGGAATTTGAAATGGGAGTTATTCCATCTAGCGTCTATTTCAGCAAGAGGAAAACTTTCCTTTGCTGCCTTTATACAGGGAACAATTTTCACTGCTATTATGAACATATTGGGCAGCTGGTGTTTTCAGGAGTCTGCAACTGTCTTTGTTATAGAAAGTATGGGGGATGTAAGGGCGGGCTGCCGTTACTGTTCTTATGGGGGAGTTGCAGGAGTCTGTCTGGACCTGAGCTATCAGCCGAATGTACGGGGATTGCGGATTTGCTGTCATCATTCTGATTTTTATTACAGACCTTTCTAGTACAACTTCACTGTTTCATTCAAATCATTAATTCTGTGTGAAGCAAAACAGCCACATACTCTTCCTTGGCAAAAAAGGAGGATTATTGTTTTTCAACCCTGCTGTAATATATCTAGTGCGACTTTTTTGATTTAGGGTGAGACCGCACTTTGCGTTCCCCTACTTGCAGTTCTAAACGCACGTTTTGGGCTTAATTGATTTGACCAAAGTTGCCTTTTTCTGAACTTTAGCGCTGAAAACGCATGCGTATTTACCAGCCTCCATTAAAGCCTTGGGACCTTACCTTGGTCCTGTCTGTTCTCCAGCATTCCCCCTTTGAACCCCTACAAGAGGTGTCTCTATCTTTCCTCTCCTGGAAGGTCGCCTTCTTAGTAGCCATCACGTCAATCGTGTTTCTGAACTTGCGGCACTTTCCTGCCATTCTCCCTATCTCGTCTTCCACCAGGATAAGGTAGTTCTTCGGCCAGTCCCATCCTTTCTTCCTAAGATGGTCTCCTCTTTCCACCTCAATGAAGACATTGTCCTTCCCTCTTTCTGCCCGAACCCTTCTTACCCTCGTGAGATTCTTCTCCACAAGCTGGACTTTGTTAGGGCCCTCCGCCTGTAAATTTCAAGGACGTCTCGCTTCAGAAACTCAGATTCTCTGTTCGAGCTTCCATCTGGTCCACGGAGAAGTCTTCCCGCTTCCAAGTCCTCCATTGCTTGATGGATCCGCTCTGCCGTCTTGGAAGTCTACCGGGTAACGGGCAGAGCACGCCCACTCAGGATTACGGCCCATTCCACCAGGGTGGTGGGGGCCTCCTGGGCGGTCTGCCACCAGGCCTCAGCGTTGCAGCTTTGCAAGGCAGCAACCTGGTCTTCACTTCACACCTTCACTAAGTTCTACAGGGTTCACACCTATGCTTACTCAGATGCAAGCCCTCGGTGGATGGGTTCTGCAGGCTGCAGTGGCCCGAGGTCAGCCCTGAGAGTGATAATATACCCACCCATGGGACTGCTTTAGGACGTCCCATGTCTTCTGTGTCCCCCAATGAAGCGATAAATAAAAATAGATTTTGGGTACTCACCGTAAAATCTTTCTTGGAGCCTTCATTGGGGGGATACAGCACCCGCCCTTGTGTTGGTTACCTGTTACTGTTAACGGTTGATTCTACTGTTGACTTTCTGTAAAATTGTTTATTTCCTATTATTTTCTCCTTCTGCTTTCTCACTAACTGAGGTACAATTGCCAGTTGGTGGGTGTATACCGCATAGGAGGAGTTAACCTTTTTTGCATAGTGTCGCCTCCTAGTGGCAGCAGCATACAACCCATGGTCTTGTGTCCCCCAATGAAGGCTCCAAGAAAGAGATTTTAAGGTGAGTAGCCAAAATCTACTTTTTTGCCTAGTGTCACCTCCTAGTGGCAGCAGCATATACCCTATGGTTTCCTGTGTCCTCAAATGAAGACTCTGAGAAAGAGATTTTACGATTAGTACCCAGAAATCTTCTTTTTGGAGACATGTTGATTTATATGCACTAGTCACTTTAATGTAAGATCTTGTCTGTATATATGCAATTCTGATGTGACTGTACCCCTTAAAGATTTATGAGTTTGATCATGTGTATATCATGTATTGTATGCCCATTTCAATTCCCTCTCTCTGTTATGTTATTAAGCACCCAATTTTTATGTGTATTCACCAGAGCCCCTTCTCCCCCACCCCTTATTTTGATAATAAAAATATTTGCACATTGTACTCCCTTTCCTCCTGTTTTTCATACAATTACAAATGTAGTATAGTTCTCCTGATATATAGCCATGTTTCTTACCTCATGTGCAGGGCATTGCAACTTAGGTATTCATGGCAACTTACTAATTGTCGCTACATGAGTAGATGTAACCATGAATGCCGAAGCTGCAATGCCCTGCACATGAGGTAAGAGAAACACCACTTGTTGGAGAACAATACCCATACCACACCAATAAATATATGAAAACCACTAATAATATTGTATAGCAATCATAAGATTATAATTACCAGTGTGGGGGTATATTGGACCAATAGGACCATTCGGATTTAAATATATATATATATATATATATATATATATATATATATATATATATAAAATCCCCAAAAAAGGAAACTGAACAAATGGTCATAAAAACATAAAAACACATTTTCTTTATTAATATTCATTTAAAAACAATTAAACATTTTATGCATATACTTTTTAAAAAACACAACCATTAGCTGGAAGAAAAGGGCGTCACGAAGATAAATGTATGTTTAAACATACAAAGATATGGGTAAAGTGCAAGGGTTAAGGAAGGTTGTTTAAATGTAATTGTATGTAAGAACTTCAAGCACTAGAGAAAGTGTGGCCAGAGGTCATGCCACAAAAAGTCCAGCGCCTGTTGCCACCAAAGCAGCCATTATAACCAGAGTAGTTTACCCAGACGTCAGATTACAAGTGAAATTCATAGAGAGAACCAGTTCTTTATAACGACAAAACAGTCAAAGTGTCAGAATCGACAGAGAGATACACATGGTAGTGAAATATTTACCAGGTAGTTAGTGGAGTACTGTTTCCTAAGTTTAACGTGACGCCCACACCCCCACACATGAGGTAAGAGACATGGCTATAGTAGGCGAACTATATTACATTTCTAATTGAAGGTATCTGCTAATATTATTATTATTATTTTTATTACATCTACATATTGGGATAGGATCTTGAAGATGGGAATTTATGATTTTAAATGCATGAATTTTTAGCTAAAAAGCATTTGAAGTTCATCACTCCCACTAAACCTGGCAGATAGGATTTCAATGCTATTTACCTGCTGATTACCACTCTATGCACTGGTGTAAATTGTATTTTTGTAAGAAATAAGTTCCCTTTAATGGTGCTGAATTGAGAACTGTCACAGTACAATACTGTCTAGATAGGATCAACCTTTCTTGAGATTTTAATCTTACTTTTCTATATGTTTCTTAGGTGTACAAGGCGCAAGTTTTCTTTCCTCACAAACCATGAACAATAGCAATGTGTTCGGTGGACAACAAACCACAAACCCCAATACACAAAATCAGAATGCAGCTATGTTTGGGCAGACAACATTATTTGGCCAAAATGCAACTGTACAGCCTGCCCCTGCATTTGGACAGCCATCTACTGGCCAGTCAGCCCCTATGTTTGGACAGCTCGGTAACAACCAGTCTGTTTTTGGTCAGAATACTTTAAGCCAATCTTCTTCTATCTTTGGACAGACTAATTCTGTCCAAACTACTCCAGCATTTGGCCAGGCAAGTGGTGGACTGTCGGCCCCTACATTTGGCCAGGGTTCTTCATCAGGGACACTGTTTGGTCAGGCTCCTTCTGGCCAGTCTAATTCTATATTTGGGCAGGCCACTGCTGGGCAGTCTGCTCCTACCTTTGGGCACACAGCTAATACATCAGTGTTTGGACTAGCAACATCTGGACAGACAGCTCCGCTGTTTGGACAGTCCAGCTCAGGGCAGTCTGCTCCTTCATTTGGACAGTCCACTAATCAGTCGGCACCTGCATTTGGGCAGGGCACGTCTGCACAGTTTACGCCAATATTTGGGCAGAGCACCCCTAGTCAGTCACCACCAGTGTTTGGACAGACATCTGGTCTAACTGCTCCTGCATTTGGCCAGGTTTCTTCTGCTCCATCTGCTCCAGCCTTTGGACAGGTTACAACAGGACAGTCTGGCTTTACCTTTGGACAGACTGCTAATAATCAGGCTTCTACTACTTTTGCACAACAGTCTTTGGGACAAACTGGTCCTGCGTTTGGGCTGGCAACTACCGGACAGTCCTCTTCCCTCTTTGGACATACAACCAATACTCAAACGCTACCTGCATTTGGGCAGACTTCTACGGGGCCACCTGCGCCATCGTTTGGACAAAGCAGTAACAATCAATCATCTATATTTGGACAAATTACTCCCAGTAAATCTGCATCTCCTTTTGCCCAAGTACCATCTAGTCAATCTACATCTCTCTTTGCCCAAGCGACTACTAACCAATCTGCATCTTTCTTTACACAGCCTACAACTAGCCAGTCAGCCTCCCCCTTTGGAAGCAATACTTCTATATTTTCCCAGGCAACATCTGAGTCATCAGCAGCATCTAGACAGTCTGAGGATGGCTCAAATCAAGGTCCACAATTTGGACAACAATCCCCTAGTAATAGATTTTTGTTTGGCCAGACACCCTCCAACCCGACCCAGACACCTATGTTTGCGCAGAATGTGACTGGACAAAGTTTTAGTCAGGCAGGTTCTACGCAATCTGGGCCAAATAGTAGTAGCCAAGTGTCTGCATTTGGACAGGTAAACAGTGGACAAAGTAATATTTTTGGTCAGTCTCCTGGCTTCCAACCTCCATTTAGTAAGCAAGAATCTGGTTCTATCAGTGCACAACCATCTTCTGCATTTGGAATTGCACAATCTGCACAAGTTAGCAAGACAGCAGCCACTGAGAAAATGTCAATTTTTGGTCAGTCCTCAAATATTTCCACTGTGCAGACTGGAAGTGTATTTGGTACCACGACACAAATAAGTACCAGTTCTAGTGCTGCGGACTCCACTTTTACACAGGTAGCCTCCAATTCAGAGCACAGTTTCAAACCTCCCGCTCATACAACTTTCAAACCAATCCTACCGGGAGCAAATAAATCAGATGAAACATCGGCATCATCTTTTAGCATGCCAAGTAAAAACGAGTCAAAAGATCCACCCCTATTTGGAGCTCCTACAACGTCATCAACATCTGGGAACGTCAACTTCTTCTCTATGTCTTCAGAGAAGAAAAACAAAGGTGAAGCAGGAACACCCAGACCTTCATTTGCAAGTGCCAATAGTAGTTTTACTAGTTTTGTTGAAGAGCCAAGAAGAGAGGAGGGACAAAAAGGAGTAAAAAGAAAACCGGAGTATGGTCGTTCACCACGTAGAAATGATGTCGCCATCTCAGGTGAAGCTTCTTCAGATCCCCATAGCGAACATCCACCTGTTAAGAGGGCTGGTCGATTGAACCGGGATTTAAAAGGAGGAGCAAACATCTATGTCAGGACTCAGAGCTTGTTTGATGTTGTAAAAAGTCAAATGAAAACTCATCGGGGAAAAGAAATTAAAAAATCAGATAACGTTACTCCTCAGGCCAAGGTGACCGATACCGATTCTCCATCAAAAACTCAACCAATTGTAAGACCAATTTCTGCTCCCAATCAAACTGAATCTGTTAAAACTAGCCCAGCGAGTTTATCAAGTCAAGTGACTTTTAATAAGTCCCGTTTGCAAGGTACAGGTCATACAACATCTACCAGAATGGTTTCCTTTTTGGGGCCAAACCAGCAAGGATCTCCCAGAGACTATTCTTCACCTGGGCCTAGTGAGTTGATACCTGGAAGAATTCGACCCTTACTGGAAGAAGGTGAGCTGCTGCCTGAAATTCAAGGTGAGAGCATTTTTTTTCCAAAAGTACATTTTCTGTTATATTATGTCCGTAACCAATTATATTATAAAATAAATAAATCCTGAACTGTAGCGTTGTCTGATATTGTCTTGGAGGCTACACAGTGCTCAGATAAAAATCTGTTACTGACCCTCCACTTTTCCAGCCAGTCTTTGTTGATGGGGTGCAGTGGTGACGTCACAATTACAACAGACCTGATGGCTGCAGTCAATCCTTCGGCTCAGTGTCTTGTGTCTTCATGAGCATCACCACTGAGCCCTGGGATGTCACTAACGCAGAGTGGGGAAAGCGTCAGAAAGCTGCACTTACGGAGGGTTACTAACTTTGATCTTATTTTTCTCCTAGAGTAAACCTATACACACACCATTTTAGATTGGGAAAACACTTATTTGTCTGTGTCCTTATATATCTGTCTCCTTCTTTTGTAAAGTTTTGCTTTTTTTTTTTTTTAAACAGCTATCCCCTCAAGCTCTGTGGCTAGCAAAGGAGAACGTTCTGCTGGTGCTCAACACACTGTTCCAGTCTCCCCCAGTGAGATGACCACTTTTTTTATTAGGAATTTGCCTAATAAATTTAATAAAAAAAACATCATGGAGGATTTCTTTAAAAAATATGGGAAGATTCTGCGTATAAACTGCAGGATAAAGCAAAAAATGGCATCTATCCAATTTAATAACCATGTGAGTAAAAAAAAAAAATAATAATATGCTTATACCATTGATTGCAGGGTCATTGGTTAAAGAGGTAATTTGGTTTTGTATTGGGATCTGAGTGAGGTTGGTGACATCACGTCTATACATATCTCCCATCTTCCAAGCGTTAGTGATGAGTATCGTGCCCCTGTTTTATTCATTTAAATTCTACAGATTCATACCTGTGATTAAGGGATATTGAGGAAAAAAAGTAGTTTAAGCTGCGCTCCTGCAGGAAGGGATCCAAGTACACAGATGCAGATTATGGGCCGTTTATTCGACGCTTTTGAAAGTAATCCAACTTCTTCATCAGGATATCACCATGTAACCAAGTGGTCCTTCCAACAGCTGCCACATCATCCAGATCTCTTCAATGTTGAGTGTTCACAACCTCACAAGGAGAGCGAATCCAGCAGAGTGAAGGCAGATAGACGTAACGTACATGACTGAGGCAGTGATAGATCCAGGAAAGGGTTAAGGAGTAAGGGATGGGGGTTTTTACCTAAGGAATGTGGTGGTGGGCGAGCAGGAGGAGAGATGGGGGCAGGGGCCATATAAGAAATAGGTCCCATGTTAAGGTGTCATTCCTTTGTCCTGGACTTAAAGACTGAACAAGCAGTATGGATGCCTTGCTGAAGAGCGTTCAGGCCGCGGCTTTGACATGTAGGCCCGAATGGATTCAGGCCCAGCTAGACGAATTGCTGAAGAATGCCCGGGATACAGCATCTGTCCCTTCTGAACTTTCTGAACATCAAACTCTAAGAAGATCAAGACCTCCTGAGAGACTAACTTCTGAAATGGCCAATAGGACTCACAATAGGATCATAAGTCCTTCCGTTACCTCTAGGAAAAGAGCAAAGCGCAGCACGGCCTCTGATCCTGCTTACAAACCAGGAAGGAAACTACAGAACCAGAATAACAAGGGACAGAGAAAAGAGCCCGACCACCTAACCAGAGAGACTCCAAGAAGTGCAAGGAGAAAGTCCGGCTCTACTGAGGTGCCAGCCAGAGAAGCAGCCACACAAGCTACAACTGACGTGACCACAGCCCACGATGGATCCTTAGAACTTCCTCAACAAACTTTGTATCATTCTAGAGGACATCATACGGCCTTACCCCAGGAAATAAACCAACACGGGGGGATGGGCTTAGGACACACAACATTTCCGGATCCGGGTTCTCATTACACGAGGAGTGGCAGGAATCCAAAAAGACAACTGCGCAAAAGTACTTTAACCAGACAAAGACTTCTTCGGCCGGCTCAGGATATGAGTCCGGCAAGAAATCTACAGCTACAAGACTCAGAAGAGATTCCAGACAATGACTATGACACAGATAACGACTGCCCACTAGAGGGCAGCAGCACGCAGCACTTCAATAATGGAGGGGCTGTAGAGACTATAACTAATACGTCACGGACGGCTGGTCAACCTAGGACGCAGCCAGGTATTGGTGAGAACACTTTTTCTTGTCCTATATCTAGTGTAACAACACCTGTAATGAGTCCAGTGGGCGCAGTTGGGGGTGCAGTTCCCGGCAATGTAGGATGGGATCTTAATTCAGTAGTACAGCAATTAGTGTCAGGGGTTAAGGAGGCTTTGAGTCAGTCTAGCTTACCCATAACTTCTTCTCCTATTGCTGCATGGTGTGGGAATGGTCGCCGGACATCGGAGGTGGTAAGTCAGTCGTGTGCTGATCCAGAGACACAGGAGGACGCAGTAATTTCACAAGGGGTTACATTATCTGATGCAGCAAAAGGAGAATTATATGTATGTTTTGAGGGTCCTCTAGGAATTCATTTGAAACAGGAGGTTAGGGAGAAGATTTGGGCCGACGAATATGTGGAAATATTTTCATTATTGCCCTTAGAAAAATATAACTTGGATAGAGTAAGGTTTGATGAGAGGAAAAGAGAGGAACAAGAAAGACGGTATTGTCTCATCCCCCAAACATTTAGCAATTGGTTCCATGCCTTTGCCATATTAGCAAGTGTAATAGGCCAAAAAACTCCTGAACATTGCTCTGCCTTATTTTGTTACATGAATTCTATCGGGGAGGCGCACCGTGCGTATGGAGGTTTAGCATGGCTGCGCTATGATGAGCAGTTTCGCCAACGAAAGGCTGGTCGCCAAGGGATTCGTTGGGATCACAAAGATATTAGTTTATGGATGCGTCTCATGACAGCGCCACGTGGGGTTAATCAGCCCTTTCAGGGCTATGTCGGCAGATCATCAGCAATCGGATTGTCGGCAGCAAACAGAAAAGGTTGCTGCTGGCAGTTCAATGATAGCCAGTGCAGATTCGGAAACACATGCAGGTACAAACATGAATGCAGCTTCTGTAGTGGAAACCATAGCCTATCAAAATGCTTTACACGAAATAAAACCCCAACAGCAGAGATTAACCAAAAAGGGGGAAACCCCAATTAGACTCGGGGAGATGGTGGGCTATCTAAGCAGGTACCCAGATAGAAAAGCAGCACAATTGCTGGGGGAGGGTTTCTCAGAAGGTTTTAAGATCCCATCTACTTCAGGCCCATTAACCTGTTCTCGTAACCTTGCTTCAGCTTATACATATTCTCACATTGTCTCCACAAAACTAAACAAAGAAATTGACCTGGGCCGCATGGCAGGCCCATTCCCCAAAATGCCAATAGAAAACTTAAGGGTCTCTCCATTGGGGGTGGTCCCAAAGAAGGAACCCAATAAGTTTAGGCTGATCCATCATCTGTCCTTCCCTCATGGAAGCTCAGTTAATGATGGAATCGATCAGGAACTTTGCACAGTCTCGTATACTTCATTTGATACAGCGATTGCATGGGTACAGAAGTACGGCAGAGGAGCTTTAATGGCAAAAACAGACATTGAAGCTGCCTTTAGACTCTTACCAGTCCATCCAGAAAGCTTCCATCTCTTGGGTTGTCAGTGGCAGGTTTTATGTAGACTTGTGTTTACCGATGGGCTGCTCCATCTCATGCTCCTTGTTTGAATCATTTAGCACATTTTTGTAGTGGGTAGTAAAGAAGGAAGCCGGCGTGCGTTCTGTCCTGCATTATCTAGATGATTTCCTATGTATTGGTCCACCAAAGTCATTTGTTTGTGCTTCATTATTGGCAGCGATTCAGTCGGTTTTTAAGTGTTTTGGAGTACCGTTAGCATCAGATAAAACAGAAGGCCCGTCTACACTTATCAAGTTTTTAGGAATTTTGATTGACAGTGAAGCAATGGAGTGCAGATTACCGGATGACAAGGTCAGTGATCTGCTGGAGGCAGTCAGAGAAGCTAGATCTCACCGTAAGATCAGATTAAAGGATCTACAATCGCTGTTAGGGAAAATGAACTTTGCGTGTCGCATTATTCCAATGGGTAGAGTTTTTTGTAGGCGCCTAGCTGCAGCTACCTCAGGCATAACCTTTCCACATCACTTTGTGCGGCTGGCTAGAACATTAAAGGACGATCTGGCGGTATGGGAACAGTTCTTAATAGAGTTTAATGGGAGGTCATTGTGGATCAGACCACCGGTTTCAAATTTTGATCTAGACATCCACACTGATGCAGCGGGGTCAACTGGTTTTGGTGCATATTGTTCGGGACAGTGGTGTGCAGATAGGTGGCCAGAGAGTTGGAGAAACAATGGGTTAACACGAAACTTAGTACTCCTTGAATTGTTCCCCATAGTGGTTGCTTGTGAAATTTGGTACAATATTTTCCAAAACCGAAAAGTGAGATTTCATTGTGATAACTTGGGAGTTGTAGAAGTCATCAACAAACAATCAGCTTCTTCCCTGCCTGTTGTTACGTTGCTGCGTCATCTAGTGCTGCGCTGTTTAAAGTAAAATTGTCAGATTACAGCTGTGCATGTCCCCGGTGTTTGCAATTCTGTGGCTGATGCTCTGTCTCGTTTTCAGTGGGACAGATTCCGTTCGTTAGCCCCGATGGCAGAGGTACAAGGCAAGAAGTGTCCGGATTTTCTGTGGTCACTGCCAGTGACACCGCATACGCTCTGATAGAACGGTCTGTGGGTGTAAGCACATGGCAGAGGTACCAGTCAGCATGGAGGGAATGGGAAGACTTGTGTGCTCTAGTGGGACATGATGCCAGTGTACATGACAATGTTTCCTTGTTGTTATTTTACATTAGCAGGGCCTTTGTGGATGGTACTTCATTGTCCAGTATTGATAGTAAAATGTCTGGATTAGCCTTTTGGTTTAAGTTGCACGACTTCACTGATTACACAAAGCATTTTTTAGTTAAGCAGGCCCTAAAGGGTTACAGGAAAAGTTGTAAGAAGACCAGAGATAAACGGCTCCGATTTCTTTCCAGTTATTGCAGCAGATGCTGAGTGTACTAGGCCGAGTCTGTAGCAGTCCCTTTGAAGTGTTTCTCTTTAGTTGTGCATTCACACTGGCCTTTTTTGGCGCTTTTAGAATCAGCGAGTTGGTGGCGAGTAGCTCCACCAGAAGTGGGGGTCTACAAGACGAGGACGTGCATCAGTACACAGACAGATTAGAATGTTTTCTGGCAAAGTCAAAAACTGATCAACAGGGTAGAGGAAAATGGATCACATTGTTTCCTTTAAGCGGTTCCAGGGCCGGCCCGGTCATCTGTTTTAGAAACTATGTCTCAAGAAGGCCAAATATCCAAGGTTCATTACTAATTCATGAGGATTGTAAGTCATTGTCACAATTTCAATTCACAGCAGTTCTTAAAAAATGCCTGACAATATTGGGAGAGTCTCCAAATGCATTCACTTCACACTCATTTAGGATAGGAGCAGCCACAGAAGCTGCTAGATGGGGCTTAGAGCCTGACATAGTTAAAAAAATCGGGAGATGGGAATCGAGCAGATTTAAGAGTTACATTCGATTACATTTATTATAAATGGCGTACATGTATATATATGTGTACATTGTGGTAATCTTATAGTAGTTGTGTCTTCATTTAGACAATTGTGTGATAATTGTGTTTTTGTTTTTTGTTTTAGCTGAACAGCAATGCCTGGTTTGGATCATGGGACATTCATTTGTTTTTTGGGGGGCCTTACGTGCAGCAGTCAGGCCTAATGGCAAACAGTTGGGGTTGCCCAGTTCCTTGGCACGGGTGACATGGATAGGAAAGAGGGGAATGCAGTGGCATCAGCTGTTAAAAGAAATCCAGTATCATGTGGAGTTCTACCGCCCCCCGGACGTCTTACTTATCCATTTAGGTGGTAATGATTTAGCAATAAGAACATCAAGACATTTAGTTAGGAACATAAAGCTTGATATGTTGAATTTATGGAGGTCTTACCCAGAAACAGTGGTGGTCTGGTCGGATATAGTAGCTAGACAAATGTGGAGAACAGCGCGATCAGTGGCTCGCATCAATAATACAAGGATAAAGGTTAATAAAAAAAATAACAAAATTTGTGTTGGAAAACGGAGGGGTGGCCATACGTCACCAGATGCTGGAAAATACAAAGGAACATTTTTGGAGAGATGATAAGGTACATCTTAATGACATTGGCATTGATATATGGATGTTGGGAATACAAGAAGGAGTAGAACGAGCCATTAAGTTGTGGAGGAACTCACTCTTGTAAGGTGTCACAAGAGCGAGTCTTGGCGGGATGTGGTTGTTTAAACCCCCTCTTTGTTGGTTGGAGAATTATGTTTTTAATGGGGTCCCTGGGCCAGAGCTCAGCGGACAGTGGAATATGGGTCCCTGGGGAGGAGCTCAGTGGACAGTGGAATAGATGGGTCCCTGGGGAGGAGCTCAGCGGACACAAGGAAAATGATCAAGGGGTATACCCAGATTCCCCCTTGAGCTAGGTGTACACGGCGGAGGGGGATATGGGGCTGGGATTTATAACAACCACATCTCTGGGCCGATAATCTTGTTTTTTCTTATTGATGTTTTTTCTTATTAAAATAAAGGGCTGCTGTGGCCAAAATTTTAATCCATGTCACGCAGTGTGTGGTGTCTTATTTATTAGATTACCAGGAGCGCAATTCACTAGTCCATCAGTCAAGCAGAGTGAAGGCAGATAGACGTAACGTACATGACTGAGGCAGTGATAGATCCAGGAAAGGGTTAAGGAGTAAGGGATGGGGGTTTTTACCTAAGGAATGTGGTGGTGGGCGAGCAGGAGGAGAGATGGGGGCAGGGGCCATATAAGAAATAGGTCCCATGTTAAGGTGTCATTCCTTTGTCCTGGACTTAAAGACTGAACAAGCAGTTGTCCCACCCACCCTCCCTATAATAAAGGGAAATGTATCAATATCAGGACTTTGCAACACTGTCAATATTCTAACAATGTTATTGGTATTCAACATCATCGGTATTTTATCAACATTATTAGTATTGTATCGTATTGTATCAATTGTTATCAGTAATGTATCCAAATTGACAATGTCATATCAACATATTAATATTGTATTAACATTTTAATATTGTATGTTACAGCAGCATTTGGCGGCGGCGGGATGTGGTTGTTTAAACCCCCTCTTTGTTGGTTGGAGAATTATGTTTTTAATGGGGTCCCTGGGCCAGAGCTCAGCGGACAGTGGAATATGGGTCCCTGGGGAGGAGCTCAGTGGACAGTGGAATAGATGGGTCCCTGGGGAGGAGCTCAGCGGACACAAGGAAAATGATCAAGGGGTATACCCAGATTCCCCCTTGAGCTAGGTGTACACGGCGGAGGGGGATATGGGGCTGGGATTTATAACAACCACATCTCTGGGCCGATAATCTTGTTTTTTCTTATTGATGTTTTTTCTTATTAAAATAAAGGGCTGCTGTGGCCAAAATTTTAATCCATGTCACGCAGTGTGTGGTGTCTTATTTATTAGATTACCAGGAGCGCAATTCACTAGTCCATCAGTCATGTTTATTCTTTCCTGTCTCCTTAGATAAGACCCTATTGTTTGCTCTGCAGCTTTCCTAGACTCATTCTTGCAGCATTGTATTTTGATTAGGAACTATAGGCCTGATTCTAGACCACTAGACCAGCGTTGTTCACCCTGGTCTTGTTGAGGGGCATGCCTCTTCCTGGATCAGGACAGTCAGAGAAGTGGCGCGAACCTTTATGTACACCTTGCACTAAATCCTACCCCAGTCCCTACTAGCGTTAGTTTTGTGGTGTAGCATACTCCACGGCTTGTTGTCATGCCCCGGCTCTATTCACTTTGTTTCTAGCTGAAGAAAAATGGTGTGAGATGAGAACACCAAAAGCTGCAAAATGTTTTGCCAAAACATGACAACTTTTTAAAACTTTGATGAATTGGGCCCTATTAGTACACTTACTAACCAAACCTTGGTGGTTTAGTCCTCTTAGGCAGGTAAAACATATGTATTTGTAAATCTGTATACATAAGGGTATGTTAGCATGGATTTTTTTTTTTTAACCGTGTTTTGATTGCATTATCTCAGAAAATTGCCTTTAAAAAAAACTCCAATCTTCCTATTATTTTTGATGTAAAAGTGACTTGCTTTTCATAAGTTCAGGCTTTTGAGAGTCTTTTAACTTTTTCAAAAAAATTGTCAAGAGGGTAGAAGAAGTGAGCAGACCACTCTTCGGGCTTTTTCCGCTAGGAAGACGCTCCAAACGTTACAATAAAAGTCAATAAGAAGGCTTAAAGGGAACTTGTCACCAGTTTTTCGGCCTATAAACTGTGGCCACCAACACCGGGCTCTTATATACAGCATTCTAACATGCTGTATATAAGAGCCCAGGCCGCTGTGTAGAACATAAAAAAACACTTTATAATACTCACCCAACAGACACGCTATGGTGGATTTGGGTCAGATGGGCATCTGGTGGTGGTGGTCGCAGCTTATAGGCTGAAAAACTGGTGACCGGTTCCCTTTAAAAATGCTTGGAAAATGCCTGGAGATGTTTGTTTTTTTTACCATTTTTTTTTGCAAAAACATTTATATAAAGTAGCAACAAGAAATGTAAAAAGTTGCTTCAGGAAACATTAACAAAATGGAAACCAAATTCTTCAGGATTTAAATACCAAAAAAAATCTGTTTATTCCAGAAGTGGTATCTGCATGAAAAACTTGAAGTTTTCACTTGCTTGAAAAAAATCACATTTGGGATGTTGTCTATGTCTTTACAGAACTCTGCAGCTGCGGCCAAGAAAGCAGGAAAAAAACTATACAAAAATTCTGTTGCGTTTTGGCAACAGAAAAAAACTAGTGAGTGTTTAAATCACCTAATTTATGCGTTAGATGTACCCAGGGCCGGCCTTAGCCTGAACGGTGCCCTGTGCAAAACTGCCCTTTGGTGCCCCCTCTACTGATTTTGTACCCAGTTTCCAGGAAACTGGTAAAGACGGGAGGAGAGAGGACACAGAGCCGAGAGCAGGTGAGGGCGCCCCCTGCTGGATGCTGTGGAGGGAGCCGACAGTACGCAGAGCGGAAGGGAGAGGGGTGGCGCTCCCTTCTGGACCCTGTGCAGGGAGCCTACAGTATGCAGAGCGGAAAGGAGGTGGGGGGCCCTCCCTGCTGGAGCCTGTGCATTAGGAGCAGCAAAGTGAAAGTAAACAGCTCTGCTCCGTGGGCACCCTCTCTGCTGTCAGCCTGCTGGCGCCCTGTGCGACCGCACCACTCGCACATAGGTAAAGCCGGCTATGGATGTACCGCCATGTGGCGCCACTGTATAGAATCACATTATTAAGTTAGTATGCAAGAGAAACAACACTTTTATTGAAGAATCTCAATCAAATGGCGTGGAATGGAGCAGACATGATTGATATACAGAGGTATGGGTGACATATTGCAGTTCTAGTGTTGTCAGAGCCATGATGTGCCTGGGCTCTTAATCTCTGTAAGGCTAAGTTCATGCATCCTGTAGTCATCCGGCTGGTAAACTGATTTCTGCCGGATCTGTTTTTTGGTTTTTTTTGTCATTGGAGTCTATGGAAAAAATATCCAATAATGGATTGCTATTTAGACATCCGTTGCACTTGCATTTGTAATGGGTCTCTTGTTTTCTTAACGGATCCATTACAAATGGACGATAAATAGTAATCTATTAACGCATTCATCCCCCATAGACTCCACATGTTAAAAACTGATCCGGCCACATCCGTTATTTAACAGACAAAAAAGTTGTGTTTGCAGAACTTTTTTGCGAATGGATCCATGATAACGGATGATTACAGGACATGTGAACCCAGCCTAATACTTAATAATTTTTAAGTCCTGCAAAGAAAAAAGGGGCTCAAACAGTGGAGAGAGAAGTCAGACAAAGTGAGCAGAAAGGCATTCCAGCCGTCTCGCCTGTATGCAAACCTCTTCTCCAAGGACTAAAGGGGTAATTCTAAAACACTCATAATCATACAATTAGAAACTTTTTTTTTTTTCCTTATTCTACACTATTGTTTTGGATGTATTTCGGATCTTCTCTTAAAAAGGCTACATTTCCCAAGAATCTTCAGTTTAGTGTTCAAAATCCTGATATCCCATCACCACCTTCAGACTTTGCCTCCTTCACTTCTGCATCTTGTGGGAATGGTAGCAGAGACCTCGGAGGAGATGTCCTTTTGAGATTCTCCTTAAATGGAACATCACAGGAAGTAAAGAAAAAAAAAAACGGATAGAGAGAACAGAAGAGAATTTTATAATACAGCAAATTATGAAAGTGTTAGGGCTTAAAATGGATGTTTATAAAGGACATATGTATCGGACAACCCCTTTTAAAAAAAAGTAAAACCACATGTGTATTACTATACACAAGACGTCTGCAACTAACTGGGGTGTGGGTTACCACCCAACCTGCAAAACAGCGGCCGGACTGGAATTTGAAATGGGAGTTATTCCATCTAGCGTCTATTTCAGCAAGAGGAAAACTTTCCTTTGCTGCCTTTATACAGGGAACAATTTTCACTGCTATTATGAACATATTGGGCAGCTGGTGTTTTCAGGAGTCTGCAACTGTCTTTGTTATAGAAAGTATGGGGGATGTAAGGGCGGGCTGCCGTTACTGTTCTTATGGGGGAGTTGCAGGAGTCTGTCTGGACCTGAGCTATCAGCCGAATGTACGGGGATTGCGGATTTGCTGTCATCATTCTGATTTTTATTACAGACCTTTCTAGTACAACTTCACTGTTTCATTCAAATCATTAATTCTGTGTGAAGCAAAACAGCCACATACTCTTCCTTGGCAAAAAAGGAGGATTATTGTTTTTCAACCCTGCTGTAATATATCTAGTGCGACTTTTTTGATTTAGGGTGAGACCGCACTTTGCGTTCCCCTACTTGCAGTTCTAAACGCACGTTTTGGGCTTAATTGATTTGACCAAAGTTGCCTTTTTCTGAACTTTAGCGCTGAAAACGCATGCGTATTTACCAGCCTCCATTAAAGCCTTGGGACCTTACCTTGGTCCTGTCTGTTCTCCAGCATTCCCCCTTTGAACCCCTACAAGAGGTGTCTCTATCTTTCCTCTCCTGGAAGGTCGCCTTCTTAGTAGCCATCACGTCAATCGTGTTTCTGAACTTGCGGCACTTTCCTGCCATTCTCCCTATCTCGTCTTCCACCAGGATAAGGTAGTTCTTCGGCCAGTCCCATCCTTTCTTCCTAAGATGGTCTCCTCTTTCCACCTCAATGAAGACATTGTCCTTCCCTCTTTCTGCCCGAACCCTTCTTACCCTCGTGAGATTCTTCTCCACAAGCTGGACTTTGTTAGGGCCCTCCGCCTGTAAATTTCAAGGACGTCTCGCTTCAGAAACTCAGATTCTCTGTTCGAGCTTCCATCTGGTCCACGGAGAAGTCTTCCCGCTTCCAAGTCCTCCATTGCTTGATGGATCCGCTCTGCCGTCTTGGAAGTCTACCGGGTAACGGGCAGAGCACGCCCACTCAGGATTACGGCCCATTCCACCAGGGTGGTGGGGGCCTCCTGGGCGGTCTGCCACCAGGCCTCAGCGTTGCAGCTTTGCAAGGCAGCAACCTGGTCTTCACTTCACACCTTCACTAAGTTCTACAGGGTTCACACCTATGCTTACTCAGATGCAAGCCCTCGGTGGATGGGTTCTGCAGGCTGCAGTGGCCCGAGGTCAGCCCTGAGAGTGATAATATACCCACCCATGGGACTGCTTTAGGACGTCCCATGTCTTCTGTGTCCCCCAATGAAGCGATAAATAAAAATAGATTTTGGGTACTCACCGTAAAATCTTTCTTGGAGCCTTCATTGGGGGGATACAGCACCCGCCCTTGTGTTGGTTACCTGTTACTGTTAACGGTTGATTCTACTGTTGACTTTCTGTAAAATTGTTTATTTCCTATTATTTTCTCCTTCTGCTTTCTCACTAACTGAGGTACAATTGCCAGTTGGTGGGTGTATACCGCATAGGAGGAGTTAACCTTTTTTGCATAGTGTCGCCTCCTAGTGGCAGCAGCATACAACCCATGGTCTTGTGTCCCCCAATGAAGGCTCCAAGAAAGAGATTTTAAGGTGAGTAGCCAAAATCTACTTTTTTGCCTAGTGTCACCTCCTAGTGGCAGCAGCATATACCCTATGGTTTCCTGTGTCCTCAAATGAAGACTCTGAGAAAGAGATTTTACGATTAGTACCCAGAAATCTTCTTTTTGGAGACATGTTGATTTATATGCACTAGTCACTTTAATGTAAGATCTTGTCTGTATATATGCAATTCTGATGTGACTGTACCCCTTAAAGATTTATGAGTTTGATCATGTGTATATCATGTATTGTATGCCCATTTCAATTCCCTCTCTCTGTTATGTTATTAAGCACCCAATTTTTATGTGTATTCACCAGAGCCCCTTCTCCCCCACCCCTTATTTTGATAATAAAAATATTTGCACATTGTACTCCCTTTCCTCCTGTTTTTCATACAATTACAAATGTAGTATAGTTCTCCTGATATATAGCCATGTTTCTTACCTCATGTGCAGGGCATTGCAACTTAGGTATTCATGGCAACTTACTAATTGTCGCTACATGAGTAGATGTAACCATGAATGCCGAAGCTGCAATGCCCTGCACATGAGGTAAGAGAAACACCACTTGTTGGAGAACAATACCCATACCACACCAATAAATATATGAAAACCACTAATAATATTGTATAGCAATCATAAGATTATAATTACCAGTGTGGGGGTATATTGGACCAATAGGACCATTCGGATTTAAATATATATATATATATATATATATATATATATATATATATATATATATATATATATATAAAATCCCCAAAAAAGGAAACTGAACAAATGGTCATAAAAACATAAAAACACATTTTCTTTATTAATATTCATTTAAAAACAATTAAACATTTTATGCATATACTTTTTAAAAAACACAACCATTAGCTGGAAGAAAAGGGCGTCACGAAGATAAATGTATGTTTAAACATACAAAGATATGGGTAAAGTGCAAGGGTTAAGGAAGGTTGTTTAAATGTAATTGTATGTAAGAACATCAAGCACTAGAGGAAGTGTGGCCAGAGGTCATGCCACAAAAAGTCCAGCGCCTGTTGCCACCAAAGCAGCCATTATAACCAGAGTAGTTTACCCAGACGTCAGATTACAAGTGAAATTCATAGAGAGAACCAGTTCTTTATAACGACAAAACAGTCAAAGTGTCAGAATCGACAGAGAGATACACATGGTAGTGAAATATTTACCAGGTAGTTAGTGGAGTACTGTTTCCTAAGTTTAACGTGACGCCCACACCCCCACACATGAGGTAAGAGACATGGCTATAGTAGGCGAACTATATTACATTTCTAATTGAAGGTATCTGCTAATATTATTATTATTATTTTTATTACATCTACATATTGGGATAGGATCTTGAAGATGGGAATTTATGATTTTAAATGCATGAATTTTTAGCTAAAAAGCATTTGAAGTTCATCACTCCCACTAAACCTGGCAGATAGGATTTCAATGCTATTTACCTGCTGATTACCACTCTATGCACTGGTGTAAATTGTATTTTTGTAAGAAATAAGTTCCCTTTAATGGTGCTGAATTGAGAACTGTCACAGTACAATACTGTCTAGATAGGATCAACCTTTCTTGAGATTTTAATCTTACTTTTCTATATGTTTCTTAGGTGTACAAGGCGCAAGTTTTCTTTCCTCACAAACCATGAACAATAGCAATGTGTTCGGTGGACAACAAACCACAAACCCCAATACACAAAATCAGAATGCAGCTATGTTTGGGCAGACAACATTATTTGGCCAAAATGCAACTGTACAGCCTGCCCCTGCATTTGGACAGCCATCTACTGGCCAGTCAGCCCCTATGTTTGGACAGCTCGGTAACAACCAGTCTGTTTTTGGTCAGAATACTTTAAGCCAATCTTCTTCTATCTTTGGACAGACTAATTCTGTCCAAACTACTCCAGCATTTGGCCAGGCAAGTGGTGGACTGTCGGCCCCTACATTTGGCCAGGGTTCTTCATCAGGGACACTGTTTGGTCAGGCTCCTTCTGGCCAGTCTAATTCTATATTTGGGCAGGCCACTGCTGGGCAGTCTGCTCCTACCTTTGGGCACACAGCTAATACATCAGTGTTTGGACTAGCAACATCTGGACAGACAGCTCCGCTGTTTGGACAGTCCAGCTCAGGGCAGTCTGCTCCTTCATTTGGACAGTCCACTAATCAGTCGGCACCTGCATTTGGGCAGGGCACGTCTGCACAGTTTACGCCAATATTTGGGCAGAGCACCCCTAGTCAGTCACCACCAGTGTTTGGACAGACATCTGGTCTAACTGCTCCTGCATTTGGCCAGGTTTCTTCTGCTCCATCTGCTCCAGCCTTTGGACAGGTTACAACAGGACAGTCTGGCTTTACCTTTGGACAGACTGCTAATAATCAGGCTTCTACTACTTTTGCACAACAGTCTTTGGGACAAACTGGTCCTGCGTTTGGGCTGGCAACTACCGGACAGTCCTCTTCCCTCTTTGGACATACAACCAATACTCAAACGCTACCTGCATTTGGGCAGACTTCTACGGGGCCACCTGCGCCATCGTTTGGACAAAGCAGTAACAATCAATCATCTATATTTGGACAAATTACTCCCAGTAAATCTGCATCTCCTTTTGCCCAAGTACCATCTAGTCAATCTACATCTCTCTTTGCCCAAGCGACTACTAACCAATCTGCATCTTTCTTTACACAGCCTACAACTAGCCAGTCAGCCTCCCCCTTTGGAAGCAATACTTCTATATTTTCCCAGGCAACATCTGAGTCATCAGCAGCATCTAGACAGTCTGAGGATGGCTCAAATCAAGGTCCACAATTTGGACAACAATCCCCTAGTAATAGATTTTTGTTTGGCCAGACACCCTCCAACCCGACCCAGACACCTATGTTTGCGCAGAATGTGACTGGACAAAGTTTTAGTCAGGCAGGTTCTACGCAATCTGGGCCAAATAGTAGTAGCCAAGTGTCTGCATTTGGACAGGTAAACAGTGGACAAAGTAATATTTTTGGTCAGTCTCCTGGCTTCCAACCTCCATTTAGTAAGCAAGAATCTGGTTCTATCAGTGCACAACCATCTTCTGCATTTGGAATTGCACAATCTGCACAAGTTAGCAAGACAGCAGCCACTGAGAAAATGTCAATTTTTGGTCAGTCCTCAAATATTTCCACTGTGCAGACTGGAAGTGTATTTGGTACCACGACACAAATAAGTACCAGTTCTAGTGCTGCGGACTCCACTTTTACACAGGTAGCCTCCAATTCAGAGCACAGTTTCAAACCTCCCGCTCATACAACTTTCAAACCAATCCTACCGGGAGCAAATAAATCAGATGAAACATCGGCATCATCTTTTAGCATGCCAAGTAAAAACGAGTCAAAAGATCCACCCCTATTTGGAGCTCCTACAACGTCATCAACATCTGGGAACGTCAACTTCTTCTCTATGTCTTCAGAGAAGAAAAACAAAGGTGAAGCAGGAACACCCAGACCTTCATTTGCAAGTGCCAATAGTAGTTTTACTAGTTTTGTTGAAGAGCCAAGAAGAGAGGAGGGACAAAAAGGAGTAAAAAGAAAACCGGAGTATGGTCGTTCACCACGTAGAAATGATGTCGCCATCTCAGGTGAAGCTTCTTCAGATCCCCATAGCGAACATCCACCTGTTAAGAGGGCTGGTCGATTGAACCGGGATTTAAAAGGAGGAGCAAACATCTATGTCAGGACTCAGAGCTTGTTTGATGTTGTAAAAAGTCAAATGATAACTCATCGGGGAAAAGAAATTAAAAAATCAGATAACGTTACTCCTCAGGCCAAGGTGACCGATGCCGATTCTCCATCAAAAACTCAACCAATTGTAAGACCAATTTCTGCTCCCAATCAAACTGAATCTGTTAAAACTAGCCCAGCGAGTTTATCAAGTCAAGTGACTTTTAATAAGTCCCGTTTGCAAGGTACAGGTCATACAACATCTACCAGAATGGTTTCCTTTTTGGGGCCAAACCAGCAAGGATCTCCCAGAGACTATTCTTCACCTGGGCCTAGTGAGTTGATACCTGGAAGAATTCGACCCTTACTGGAAGAAGGTGAGCTGCTGCCTGAAATTCAAGGTGAGAGCATTTTTTTTCCAAAAGTACATTTTCTGTTATATTATGTCCGTAACCAATTATATTATAAAATAAATAAATCCTGAACTGTAGCGTTGTCTGATATTGTCTTGGAGGCTACACAGTGCTCAGATAAAAATCTGTTACTGACCCTCCACTTTTCCAGCCAGTCTTTGTTGATGGGGTGCAGTGGTGACGTCACAATTACAACAGACCTGATGGCTGCAGTCAATCCTTCGGCTCAGTGTCTTGTGTCTTCATGAGCATCACCACTGAGCCCTGGGATGTCACTAACGCAGAGTGGGGAAAGCGTCAGAAAGCTGCACTTACGGAGGGTTACTAACTTTGATCTTATTTTTCTCCTAGAGTAAACCTATACACACACCATTTTAGATTGGGAAAACACTTATTTGTCTGTGTCCTTATATATCTGTCTCCTTCTTTTGTAAAGTTTTGCTTTTTTTTTTTTTTAAACAGCTATCCCCTCAAGCTCTGTGGCTAGCAAAGGAGAACGTTCTGCTGGTGCTCAACACACTGTTCCAGTCTCCCCCAGTGAGATGACCACTTTTTTTATTAGGAATTTGCCTAATAAATTTAATAAAAAAAACATCATGGAGGATTTCTTTAAAAAATATGGGAAGATTCTGCGTATAAACTGCAGGATAAAGCAAAAAATGGCATCTATCCAATTTAATAACCATGTGAGTAAAAAAAAAAAATAATAATATGCTTATACCATTGATTGCAGGGTCATTGGTTAAAGAGGTAATTTGGTTTTGTATTTTGATCTGAGTGAGGTTGGTGACATCACGTCTATACATATCTCCCATCTTCCAAGCGTTAGTGATGAGTATCGTGCCCCTGTTTTATTCATTTAAATTCTACAGATTCATACCTGTGATTAAGGGATATTGAGGAAAAAAAGTAGTTTAAGCTGCGCTCCTGCAGGAAGGGATCCAAGTACACAGATGCAGATTATGGGCCGTTTATTCGACGCTTTTGAAAGTAATCCAACTTCTTCATCAGGATATCACCATGTAACCAAGTGGTCCTTCCAACAGCTGCCACATCATCCAGATCTCTTCAATGTTGAGTGTTCACAACCTCACAAGGAGAGCGAATCCTGTTTATTCTTTCCTGTCTCCTTAGATAAGACCCTATTGTTTGCTCTGCAGCTTTCCTAGACTCATTCTTGCAGCATTGTATTTTGATTAGGAACTATAGGCCTGATTCTAGACCACTAGACCAGCGTTGTTCACCCTGGTCTTGTTGAGGGGCATGCCTCTTCCTGGATCAGGACAGTCAGAGAAGTGGCGCGAACCTTTATGTACACCTTGCACTAAATCCTACCCCAGTCCCTACTAGCGTTAGTTTTGTGGTGTAGCATACTCCACGGCTTGTTGTCATGCCCCGGCTCTATTCACTTTGTTTCTAGCTGAAGAAAAATGGTGTGAGATGAGAACACCAAAAGCTGCAAAATGTTTTGCCAAAACATGACAACTTTTTAAAACTTTGATGAATTGGGCCCTATTAGTACACTTACTAACCAAACCTTGGTGGTTTAGTCCTCTTAGGCAGGTAAAACATATGTATTTGTAAATCTGTATACATAAGGGTATGTTAGCATGGATTTTTTTTTTTTAACCGTGTTTTGATTGCATTATCTCAGAAAATTGCCTTTAAAAAAAACTCCAATCTTCCTATTATTTTTGATGTAAAAGTGACTTGCTTTTCATAAGTTCAGGCTTTTGAGAGTCTTTTAACTTTTTCAAAAAAATTGTCAAGAGGGTAGAAGAAGTGAGCAGACCACTCTTCGGGCTTTTTCCGCTAGGAAGACGCTCCAAACGTTACAATAAAAGTCAATAAGAAGGCTTAAAGGGAACTTGTCACCAGTTTTTCGGCCTATAAACTGTGGCCACCAACACCGGGCTCTTATATACAGCATTCTAACATGCTGTATATAAGAGCCCAGGCCGCTGTGTAGAACATAAAAAAACACTTTATAATACTCACCCAACAGACACGCTATGGTGGATTTGGGTCAGATGGGCATCTGGTGGTGGTGGTCGCAGCTTATAGGCTGAAAAACTGGTGACCGGTTCCCTTTAAAAATGCTTGGAAAATGCCTGGAGATGTTTGTTTTTTTTACCATTTTTTTTTGCAAAAACATTTATATAAAGTAGCAACAAGAAATGTAAAAAGTTGCTTCAGGAAACATTAACAAAATGGAAACCAAATTCTTCAGGATTTAAATACCAAAAAAAATCTGTTTATTCCAGAAGTGGTATCTGCATGAAAAACTTGAAGTTTTCACTTGCTTGAAAAAAATCACATTTGGGATGTTGTCTATGTCTTTACAGAACTCTGCAGCTGCGGCCAAGAAAGCAGGAAAAAAACTATACAAAAATTCTGTTGCGTTTTGGCAACAGAAAAAAACTAGTGAGTGTTTAAATCACCTAATTTATGCGTTAGATGTACCCAGGGCCGGCCTTAGCCTGAACGGTGCCCTGTGCAAAACTGCCCTTTGGTGCCCCCTCTACTGATTTTGTACCCAGTTTCCAGGAAACTGGTAAAGACGGGAGGAGAGAGGACACAGAGCCGAGAGCAGGTGAGGGCGCCCCCTGCTGGATGCTGTGGAGGGAGCCGACAGTACGCAGAGCGGAAGGGAGAGGGGTGGCGCTCCCTTCTGGACCCTGTGCAGGGAGCCTACAGTATGCAGAGCGGAAAGGAGGTGGGGGGCCCTCCCTGCTGGAGCCTGTGCATTAGGAGCAGCAAAGTGAAAGTAAACAGCTCTGCTCCGTGGGCACCCTCTCTGCTGTCAGCCTGCTGGCGCCCTGTGCGACCGCACCACTCGCACATAGGTAAAGCCGGCTATGGATGTACCGCCATGTGGCGCCACTGTATAGAATCACATTATTAAGTTAGTATGCAAGAGAAACAACACTTTTATTGAAGAATCTCAATCAAATGGCGTGGAATGGAGCAGACATGATTGATATACAGAGGTATGGGTGACATATTGCAGTTCTAGTGTTGTCAGAGCCATGATGTGCCTGGGCTCTTAATCTCTGTAAGGCTAAGTTCATGCATCCTGTAGTCATCCGGCTGGTAAACTGATTTCTGCCGGATCTGTTTTTTGGTTTTTTTTGTCATTGGAGTCTATGGAAAAAATATCCAATAATGGATTGCTATTTAGACATCCGTTGCACTTGCATTTGTAATGGGTCTCTTGTTTTCTTAACGGATCCATTACAAATGGACGATAAATAGTAATCTATTAACGCATTCATCCCCCATAGACTCCACATGTTAAAAACTGATCCGGCCACATCCGTTATTTAACAGACAAAAAAGTTGTGTTTGCAGAACTTTTTTGCGAATGGATCCATGATAACGGATGATTACAGGACATGTGAACCCAGCCTAATACTTAATAATTTTTAAGTCCTGCAAAGAAAAAAGGGGCTCAAACAGTGGAGAGAGAAGTCAGACAAAGTGAGCAGAAAGGCATTCCAGCCGTCTCGCCTGTATGCAAACCTCTTCTCCAAGGACTAAAGGGGTAATTCTAAAACACTCATAATCATACAATTAGAAACTTTTTTTTTTTTCCTTATTCTACACTATTGTTTTGGATGTATTTCGGATCTTCTCTTAAAAAGGCTACATTTCCCAAGAATCTTCAGTTTAGTGTTCAAAATCCTGATATCCCATCACCACCTTCAGACTTTGCCTCCTTCACTTCTGCATCTTGTGGGAATGGTAGCAGAGACCTCGGAGGAGATGTCCTTTTGAGATTCTCCTTAAATGGAACATCACAGGAAGTAAAGAAAAAAAAAAACGGATAGAGAGAACAGAAGAGAATTTTATAATACAGCAAATTATGAAAGTGTTAGGGCTTAAAATGGATGTTTATAAAGGACATATGTATCGGACAACCCCTTTTAAAAAAAAGTAAAACCACATGTGTATTACTATACACAAGACGTCTGCAACTAACTGGGGTGTGGGTTACCACCCAACCTGCAAAACAGCGGCCGGACTGGAATTTGAAATGGGAGTTATTCCATCTAGCGTCTATTTCAGCAAGAGGAAAACTTTCCTTTGCTGCCTTTATACAGGGAACAATTTTCACTGCTATTATGAACATATTGGGCAGCTGGTGTTTTCAGGAGTCTGCAACTGTCTTTGTTATAGAAAGTATGGGGGATGTAAGGGTGGGCTGCCGTTACTGTTCTTATGGGGGAGTTGCAGGAGTCTGTCTGGACCTGAGCTATCAGCCGAATGTACGGGGATTGCGGATTTGCTGTCATCATTCTGATTTTTATTACAGACCTTTCTAGTACAACTTCACTGTTTCATTCAAATCATTAATTCTGTGTGAAGCAAAACAGCCACATACTCTTCCTTGGCAAAAAAGGAGGATTATTGTTTTTCAACCCTGCTGTAATATATCTAGTGCGACTTTTTTGATTTAGGGTGAGACCGCACTTTGCGTTCCCCTACTTGCAGTTCTAAACGCACGTTTTGGGCTTAATTGATTTGACCAAAGTTGCCTTTTTCTGAACTTTAGCGCTGAAAACGCATGCGTATTTACCAGCCTCCAGTAAAGCCTTGGGACCTTACCTTGGTCCTGTCTGTTCTCCAGCATTCCCCCTTTGAACCCCTACAAGAGGTGTCTCTATCTTTCCTCTCCTGGAAGGTCGCCTTCTTAGTAGCCATCACGTCAATCGTGTTTCTGAACTTGCGGCACTTTCCTGCCATTCTCCCTATCTCGTCTTCCACCAGGATAAGGTAGTTCTTCGGCCAGTCCCATCCTTTCTTCCTAAGATGGTCTCCTCTTTCCACCTCAATGAAGACATTGTCCTTCCCTCTTTCTGCCCGAACCCTTCTTACCCTCGTGAGATTCTTCTCCACAAGCTGGACTTTGTTAGGGCCCTCCGCCTGTAAATTTCAAGGACGTCTCGCTTCAGAAACTCAGATTCTCTGTTCGAGCTTCCATCTGGTCCACGGAGAAGTCTTCCCGCTTCCAAGTCCTCCATTGCTTGATGGATCCGCTCTGCCGTCTTGGAAGTCTACCGGGTAACGGGCAGAGCACGCCCACTCAGGATTACGGCCCATTCCACCAGGGTGGCGGGGGCCTCCTGGGCGGTCTGCCACCAGGCCTCAGCGTTGCAGCTTTGCAAGGCAGCAACCTGGTCTTCACTTCACACCTTCACTAAGTTCTACAGGGTTCACACCTATGCTTACTCAGATGCAAGCCCTCGGTGGATGGGTTCTGCAGGCTGCAGTGGCCCGAGGTCAGCCCTGAGAGTGATAATATACCCACCCATGGGACTGCTTTAGGACGTCCCATGTCTTCTGTGTCCCCAAATGAAGCGATAAATAAAAATAGATTTTGGGTACTCACCGTAAAATCTTTCTTGGAGCCTTCATTGGGGGATACAGCACCCGCCCTTGTGTTGGTTACCTGTTACTGTTAACGGTTGATTCTACTGTTGACTTTCTGTAAAATTGTTTATTTCCTATTATTTTCTCCTTCTGCTTTCTCACTAACTGAGGTACAATTGCCAGTTGGTGGGTGTATACTGCATAGGAGGAGTTAACCTTTTTTGCATAGTGTCGCCTCCTAGTGGCAGCAGCATACAACCCATGGTCTTGTGTCCCCCAATGAAGGCTCCAAGAAAGAGATTTTAAGGTGAGTAGCCAAAATCTACTTTTTTGCCTAGTGTCACCTCCTAGTGGCAGCAGCATATACCCTATGGTTTCCTGTGTCCTCAAATGAAGACTCTGAGAAAGAGATTTTACGATTAGTACCCTGAAATCTTCTTTTTGGAGACATGTTGATTTATATGCACTAGTCACTTTAATGTAAGATCTTGTCTGTATATACGCAATTCTGATGTGACTGTACCCCTTAAAGATTTATGAGTTTGATCATGTGTATATCATGTATTGTATGCCCATTTCAATTCCCTCTCTCTGTTATGTTATTAAGCACCCAATTTTTATGTGTATTCACCAGAGCCCCTTCTCCCCCCCCCCCCCTTATTTTGATAATAAAAATATTTGCACATTGTACTCCCTTTCCTCCTGTTTTTCATACAATTACAAATGTAGTATAGTTCTCCTGATATATAGCCATGTTTCTTACCTCATGTGCAGGGCATTGCAACTTAGGTATTCATGGCAACTTACTAATTGTCGCTACATGAGTAGATGTAACCATGAATGCCGAAGCTGCAATGCCCTGCACATGAGGTAAGAGAAACACCACTTGTTGGAGAACAATACCCATACCACACCAATAAATATATGAAAACCACTAATAATATTGTATAGCAATCATAAGATTATAATTACCAGTGTGGGGGTATATTGGACCAATAGGACCATTCGGATTTAAATATATATATATATATATATATAAAATCCCCAAAAAAGGAAACTGAACAAATGGTCATAAAAACATAAAAACACATTTTCTTTATTAATATTCATTTAAAAACAATTAAACATTTTATGCATATACTTTTTAAAAAACACAACCATTAGCTGGAAGAAAAGGGCGTCACGAAGATAAATGTATGTTTAAACATACAAAGATATGGGTAAAGTGCAAGGGTTAAGGAAGGTTGTTTAAATGTAATTGTATGTAAGAACTTCAAGCACTAGAGAAAGTGTGGCCAGAGGTCATGCCACAAAAAGTCCAGCGCCTGTTGCCACCAAAGCAGCCATTATAACCAGAGTAGTTTACCCAGACGTCAGTTTACTACAAGTGAAATTCATAGAGAGAACCAGTTCTTTATAACGACAAAACAGTCAAAGTGTCAGAATCGACACAGAGATACATATGGTAGTGAAATATTTACCAGGTAGTTAGTGGAGTACTGTTTCCTAAGTTTAACGTGACGCCCACACCCCCACACATGAGGTAAGAGACATGGCTATAGTAGGCGAACTATATTACATTTCTAATTGAAGGTATCTGCTAATATTATTATTATTATTTTTATTACATCTACATACTGGGATAGGATCTTGAAGATGGGAATTTATGATTTTTAAATGCATGAATTTTTAGCTAAAAAGCATTTGAAGTTCATCACTCCCACTAAACCTGGCAGATAGGATTTCAATGCTATTTACCTGCTGATTACCACTCTATGCACTGGTGTAAATTGTATTTTTGTAAGAAATAAGTTCCCTTTAATGGTGCTGAATTGGGAACTGTCACAGTACAATACTTTCTAGATAGGATCAACCTTTCTTGAGATTTTAATCTTACTTTTCTATATGTTTCTTAGGTGTACAAGGCGCAAGTTTTCTTTCCTCACAAACCATGAACAATAGCAATGTGTTCGGTGGACAACAAACCACAAACCCCAATACACAAAATCAGAATGCAGCTATGTTTGGGCAGACAACATTATTTGGCCAAAATGCAACTGTACAGCCTGCCCCTGCATTTGGACAGCCATCTACTGGCCAGTCAGCCCCTATGTTTGGACAGCTCGGTAACAACCAGTCTGTTTTTGGTCAGAATACTTTAAGCCAATCTTCTTCTATCTTTGGACAGACTAATTCTGTCCAAACTACTCCAGCATTTGGCCAGGCAAGTGGTGGACTGTCGGCCCCTACATTTGGCCAGGGTTCTTCATCAGGGACACTGTTTGGTCAGGCTCCTTCTGGCCAGTCTAATTCTATATTTGGGCAGGCCACTGCTGGGCAGTCTGCTCCTACCTTTGGGCACACAGCTAATACATCAGTGTTTGGACTAGCAACATCTGGACAGACAGCTCCGCTGTTCGGACAGTCCAGCTCAGGGCAGTCTGCTCCTTCATTTGGACAGTCCACTAATCAGTCAGCACCTGCATTTGGGCAGGGCACGTCTGCACAGTTTACGCCAATATTTGGGCAGAGCACCCCTAGTCAGTCACCACCAGTGTTTGGACAGACATCTGGTCTAACTGCTCCTGCATTTGGCCAGGTTTCTTCTGCTCCATCTGCTCCAGCCTTTGGACAGGTTACAACAGGACAGTCTGGCTTTACCTTTGGACAGACTGCTAATAATCAGGCTTCTACTACTTTTGCACAACAGTCTTTGGGACAAACTGGTCCTGCGTTTGGGCTGGCAACTACCGGACAGTCCTCTTCCCTCTTTGGACATACAACCAATACTCAAACGCTACCTGCATTTGGGCAGACTTCTACGGGGCCACCTGCGCCATCGTTTGGACAAAGCAGTAACAATCAATCATCTATATTTGGACAAATTACTCCCAGTAAATCTGCATCTCCTTTTGCCCAAGTACCATCTAGTCAATCTACATCTCTCTTTGCCCAAGCGACTACTAACCAATCTGCATCTTTCTTTACACAGCCTACAACTAGCCAGTCAGCCTCCCCCTTTGGAAGCAATACTTCTATATTTTCCCAGGCAACATCTGAGTCATCAGCAGCATCTAGACAGTCTGAGGATGGCTCAAATCAAGGTCCACAATTTGGACAACAATCCCCTAGTAATAGATTTTTGTTTGGCCATACACCCTCCAACCCGACCCAGACACCTATGTTTGCGCAGAATGTGACTGGACAAAGTTTTAGTCAGGCAGGTTCTACGCAATCTGGGCCAAATAGTAGTAGCCAAGTGTCTGCATTTGGACAGGTAAACAGTGGACAAAGTAATATTTTTGGTCAGTCTCCTGGCTTCCAACCTCCATTTAGTAAGCAAGAATCTGGTTCTATCAGTGCACAACCATCTTCTGCATTTGGAATTGCACAATCTGCACAAGTTAGCAAGACAGCAGCCACTGAGAAAATGTCAATTTTTGGTCAGTCCTCAAATATTTCCACTGTGCAGACTGGAAGTGTATTTGGTACCACGACACAAATAAGTACCAGTTCTAGTGCTGCGGACTCCACTTTTACACAGGTAGCCTCCAATTCAGAGCACAGTTTCAAACCTCCCGCTCATACAACTTTCAAACCAATCCTACCGGGAGCAAATAAATCAGATGAAACATCGGCATCATCTTTTAGCATGCCAAGTAAAAACGAGTCAAAAGATCCACCCCTATTTGGAGCTCCTACAACGTCATCAACATCTGGGAACGTCAACTTCTTCTCTATGTCTTCAGAGAAGAAAAACAAAGGTGAAGCAGGAACACCCAGACCTTCATTTGCAAGTGCCAATAGTAGTTTTACTAGTTTTGTTGAAGAGCCAAGAAGAGAGGAGGGACAAAAAGGAGTAAAAAGAAAACCGGAGTATGGTCGTTCACCACGTAGAAATGATGTCGCCATCTCAGGTGAAGCTTCTTCAGATCCCCATAGCGAACATCCACCTGTTAAGAGGGCTGGTCGATTGAACCGGGATTTAAAAGGAGGAGCAAACATCTATGTCAGGAGCTTGTTTGATGTTGTAAAAAGTCAAATGAAAACTCATCGGGGAAAAGAAATTAAAAAATCAGATAACGTTACTCCTCAGGCCAAGGTGACCGATGCCGATTCTCCATCAAAAACTCAACCAATTGTAAGACCAATTTCTGCTCCCAATCAAACTGAATCTGTTAAAACTAGCCCAGCGAGTTTATCAAGTCAAGTGACTTTTAATAAGTCCCGTTTGCAAGGTACAGGTCATACAACATCTACCAGAATGGTTTCCTTTTTGGGGCCAAACCAGCAAGGATCTCCCAGAGACTATTCTTCACCTGGGCCTAGTGAGTTGATACCTGGAAGAATTCGACCCTTACTGGAAGAAGGTGAGCTGCTGCCTGAAATTCAAGGTGAGAGCATTTTTTTTCCAAAAGTACATTTTCTGTTATATTATATCCGTAACCAATTATATTATAAAATAAATAAATCCTGAACTGTAGCGTTGTCTGATATTGTCTTGGAGGCTACACAGTGCTCAGATAAAAATCTGTTACTGACCCTCCACTTTTCCAGCCAGTCTTTGTTGATGGGGTGCAGTGGTGACGTCACAATTACAACAGACCTGATGGCTGCAGTCAATCCTTCGGCTCAGTGTCTTGTGTCTTCATGAGCATCACCACTGAGCCCTGGGATGTCACTACCGCAGAGTGGGGAAAGCGTCAGAAAGCTGCACTTACGGAGGGTTACTAACTTTGATCTTATTTTTCTCCTAGAGTAAACCTATACACACACCATTTTAGATTGGGAAAACACTTATTTGTCTGTGTCCTTATATATCTGTCTCCTTCTTTTGTAAAGTTTTGCTTTTTTTTTTTTTTAAACAGCTATCCCCTCAAGCTCTGTGGCTAGCAAAGGAGAACGTTCTGCTGGTGCTCAACACACTGTTCCAGTCTCCCCCAGTGAGATGACCACTTTTTTTATTAGGAATTTGCCTAATAAATTTAATAAAAAAAACATCATGGAGGATTTCTTTAAAAAATATGGGAAGATTCTGCGTATAAACTGCAGGATAAAGCAAAAAATGGCATCTATCCAATTTAATAACCATGTGAGTAAAAAAAAAAATAATAATATGCTTATACCATTGATTGCAGGGTCATTGGTTAAAGAGGTAATTTGGTTTTGTATTGGGATCTGAGTGAGGTTGGTGACATCACGTCTATACATATCTCCCATCTTCCAAGCGTTAGTGATGGGTATCGTGCCCCTGTTTTATTCATTTAAATTCTACAGATTCATACCTGTGATTAAGGGATATTGAGGAAAAAAAGTAGTTTAAGCTGCGCTCCTGCAGGAAGGGATCCAAGTACACAGATGCAGATTATGGGCCGTTTATTCGACGCTTTTGAAAGTAATCCAACTTCTTCATCAGGATATCACCATGTAACCAAGTGGTCCTTCCAACAGCTGCCACATCATCCAGATCTCTTCAATGTTGAGTGTTCACAACCTCACAAGGAGAGCGAATCCTGTTTATTCTTTCCTGTCTCCTTAGATAAGACCCTATTGTTTGCTCTGCAGCTTTCCTAGACTCATTCTTGCAGCATTGTATTTTGATTAGGAACTATAGGCCTGATTCAAGACCACTAGACCAGCGTTGTTCACCCTGGTCTTGTTGAGGGGCATGCCTCTTCCTGGATCAGGACAGTCAGAGAAGTGGCGCGAACCTTTATGTACACCTTGCACTAAATCCTACCCCAGTCCCTACTAGCGTTAGTTTTGTGGTGTAGCATACTCCACGGCTTGTTGTCATGCCCCGGCTCTATTCACTTTGTTTCTAGCTGAAGAAAAATGGTGTGAGATGAGAACACCAAAAGCTGCAAAATGTTTTGCCAAAACATGACAACTTTTTAAAACTTTGATGAATTGGGCCCTATTAGTACACTTACTAACCAAACCTTGGTGGTTTAGTCCTCTTAGGCAGGTAAAACATATGTATTTGTAAATCTGTATACATAAGGGTATGTTAGCATGGATTTTTTTTTTTTTAACCGTGTTTTGATTGCATTATCTCAGAAAATTGCCTTTAAAAAAAACTCCAATCTTCCTATTATTTTTGATGTAAAAGTGACTTGCTTTTCATAAGTTCAGGCTTTTGAGAGTCTTTTAACTTTTTCAAAAAAATTGTCAAGAGGGTAGAAGAAGTGAGCAGACCACTCTTCGGGCTTTTTCCGCTAGGAAGACGCTCCAAACGTTACAATAAAAGTCAATAAGAAGGCTTAAAGGGAACTTGTCACCAGTTTTTCGGCCTATAAACTGTGGCCACCAACACCGGGCTCTTATATAGAGCATTCTAACATGCTGTATATAAGAGCCCAGGCCGCTGTGTAGAACATAAAAAAACACTTTATAATACTCACCCAACAGACACGCTATGGTGGATTTGGGTCAGATGGGCATCTGGTGGTGGTGGTCGCAGCTTATAGGCTGAAAAACTGGTGACCGGTTCCCTTTAAAAATGTTTGGAAAATGCCTGGAGATGTTTTTTTTTTTTACCATTTTTTTTTGCAAAAACATTTATATAAAGTAGCAACAAGAAATGTAAAAAGTTGCTTCAGGAAACATTAACAAAATGGAAACCAAATTCTTCAGGATTTAAATACCAAAAAAAATCTGTTTATTCCAGAAGTGGTATCTGCATGAAAAACTTGAAGTTTTCACTTGCTTGAAAAAAAATCACATTTGGGATGTTGTCTATGTCTTTACAGAACTCTGCAGCTGCGGCCAAGAAAGCAGTAAAAAAAACTATACAAAAATTCTGTTGCGTTTTGGCAACAGAAAAAAACTAGTGAGTGTTTAAATCACCTAATTTATGCGTTAGATGTACCCAGGGCCGGCCTTAGCCTGAACGGTGCCCTGTGCAAAACTGCCCTTTGGTGCCCCCTCTACTGATTTTGTACCCAGTTTCCAGGAAACTGGTAAAGACGGGAGGAGAGAGGACACAGAGCCGAGAGCAGGTGAGGGCGCCCCCTGCTGGATGCTGTGGAGGGAGCTGACGGTACGCAGAGCGGAAGGGAGAGGGGTGGCGCTCCCTTCTGGACCCTGTGCAGGGAGCCTACAGTATGCAGAGCGGAAAGGAGGTGGGGGGCCCTCCCTGCTGGAGCCTGTGCATTAGGAGCAGCAAAGTGAAAGTAAACAGCTCTGCTCCGTGGGCACCCTCTCTGCTGTCAGCCTGCTGGCGCCCTGTGCGACCGCACCACTCGCACATAGGTAAAGCCGGCTATGGATGTACCGCCATGTGGCGCCACTGTATAGAATCACATTATTAAGTTAGTATGCAAGAGAAACAACACTTTTATTGAAGAATCTCAATCAAATGGCGTGGAATGGAGCAGACATGATTGATATACAGAGGTATGGGTGACATATTGCAGTTCTAGTGTTGTCAGAGCCATGATGTGCCTGGGCTCTTAATCTCTGTAAGGCTAAGTTCATGCATCCTGTAGTCATCCGGCTGGTAAACTGATTTCTGCCGGATCTGTTTTTTGGTTTTTTTTGTCATTGGAGTCTATGGAAAAAATATCCAATAATGGATTGCTATTTAGACATCCGTTGCACTTGCATTTGTAATGGGTCTCTTGTTTTCTTAACGGATCCATTACAAATGGACGATAAATAGTAATCTATTAACGCATTCATACCCCATAGACTCCACATGTTAAAAACTGATCCGGCCACATCCGTTATTTAACAGACAAAAAAGTTGTGTTTGCAGAACTTTTTTGCGAATGGATCCATGATAACGGATGATTACAGGACATGTGAACCCAGCCTAATACTTAATAATTTTTAAGTCCTGCAAAGAAAAAAGGGGCTCAAACAGTGGAGAGAGAAGTCAGACAAAGTGAGCAGAAAGGCATTCCAGCCGTCTCGCCTGTATGCAAACCTCTTCTCCAAGGACTAAAGGGGTAATTCTAAAACACTCATAATCATACAATTAGAAACTTTTTTTTTTTTCCTTATTCTACACTATTGTTTTGGATGTATTTCGGATCTTCTCTTAAAAAGGCTACATTTCCCAAGAATCTTCAGTTTAGTGTTCAAAATCCTGATATCCCATCACCACCTTCAGACTTTGCCTCCTTCACTTCTGCATCTTGTGGGAATGGTAGCAGAGACCTCGGAGGAGATGTCCTTTTGAGATTCTCCTTAAATGGAACATCACAGGAAGTAAAGAAAAAAAAAAAACGGATAGAGAGAACAGAAGAGAATTTTATAATACAGCAAATTATGAAAGTGTTAGGGCTTAAAATGGATGTTTATAAAGGACATATGTATCGGACAACCCCTTTTAAAAAAAAGTAAAACCACATGTGTATTACTATACACAAGACGTCTGCAACTAACTGGGGTGTGGGTTACCACCCAACCTGCAAAACAGCGGCCGGACTGGAATTTGAAATGGGAGTTATTCCATCTAGCGTCTATTTCAGCAAGAGGAAAACTTTCCTTTGCTGCCTTTATACAGAGAACAATTTTCACTGCTATTATGAACATATTGGGCAGCTGGTGTTTTCAGGAGTCTGCAACTGTCTTTGTTATAGAAAGTATGGGGGATGTAAGGGTGGGCTGCCGTTACTGTTCTTATGGGGGAGTTGCAGGAGTCTGTCTGGACCTGAGCTATCAGCCGAATGTACGGGGATTGCGGATTTGCTGTCATCATTCTGATTTTTATTACAGACCTTTCTAGTACAACTTCACTGTTTCATTCAAATCATTAATTCTGTGTGAAGCAAAACAGCCACATACTCTTCCTTGGCAAAAAAGGAGGATTATTGTTTTTCAACCCTGCTGTAATATATCTAGTGCGACTTTTTTGATTTAGGGTGAGACCGCACTTTGCGTTCCCCTACTTGCAGTTCTAAACGCACGTTTTGGGCTTAATTGATTTGACCAAAGTTGCCTTTTTCTGAACTTTAGCGCTGAAAACGCATGCGTATTTACCAGCCTCCAGTAAAGCCTTGGGACCTTACCTTGGTCCTGTCTGTTCTCCAGCATTCCCCCTTTGAACCCCTAGAAGAGGTGTCTCTATCTTTCCTCTCCTGGAAGGTCGCCTTCTTAGTAGCCATCACGTCAATCGTGTTTCTGAACTTGCGGCACTTTCCTGCCATTCTCCCTATCTCGTCTTCCACCAGGATAAGGTAGTTCTTCGGCCAGTCCCATCCTTTCTTCCTAAGATGGTCTCCTCTTTCCACCTCAATGAAGACATTGTCCTTCCCTCTTTCTGCCCGAACCCTTCTTACCCTCGTGAGATTCTTCTCCACAAGCTGGACTTTGTTAGGGCCCTCCGCCTGTAAATTTCAAGGACGTCTCGCTTCAGAAACTCAGATTCTCTGTTCGAGCTTCCATCTGGTCCACGGAGAAGTCTTCCCGCTTCCAAGTCCTCCATTGCTTGATGGATCCGCTCTGCCATCTTGGAAGTCTACCGGGTAACGGGCAGAGCACGCCCACTCAGGATTACGGCCCATTCCACCAGGGTGGTGGGGGCCTCCTGGGCGGTCTGCCACCAGGCCTCAGCGTTGCAGCTTTGCAAGGCAGCAACCTGGTCTTCACTTCACACCTTCACTAAGTTCTACAGGGTTCACACCTATGCTTACTCAGATGCAAGCCCTCGGTGGATGGGTTCTGCAGGCTGCAGTGGCCCGAGGTCAGCCCTGAGAGTGATAATATACCCACCCATGGGACTGCTTTAGGACGTCCCATGTCTTCTGTGTCCCCCAATGAAGCGATAAATAAAAATAGATTTTGGGTACTCACCGTAAAATCTTTCTTGGAGCCTTCATTGGGGGGATACAGCACCCGCCCTTGTGTTGGTTACCTGTTACTGTTAACGGTTGATTCTACTGTTGACTTTCTGTAAAATTGTTTATTTCCTATTATTTTCTCCTTCTGCTTTCTCACTAACTGAGGTACAATTGCCAGTTGGTGGGTGTATACTGCATAGGAGGAGTTAACCTTTTTTGCATAGTGTCGCCTCCTAGTGGCAGCAGCATACAACCCATGGTCTTGTGTCCCCCAATGAAGGCTCCAAGAAAGAGATTTTAAGGTGAGTAGCCAAAATCTACTTTTTTGCCTAGTGTCACCTCCTAGTGGCAGCAGCATATACCCTATGGTTTCCTGTGTCCTCAAATGAAGACTCTGAGAAAGAGATTTTACGATTAGTACCCAGAAATCTTCTTTTTGGAGACATGTTGATTTATATGCACTAGTCACTTTAATGTAAGATCTTGTCTGTATATATGCAATTCTGATGTGACTGTACCCCTTAAAGATTTATGAGTTTGATCATGTGTATATCATGTATTGTATGCCCATTTCAAGTCCCTCCCTCTGTTATGTTATTAAGCACCCAATTTTTATGTGTATTCACCAGAGCCCCTTCTCCCCCCCCCCCTTATTTTGATAATAAAAATATTTGCACATTGTACTCCCTTTCCTCCTGTTTTTCATACAATTACAAATGTAGTATAGTTCTCCTGATATATAGCCATGTTTCTTACCTCATGTGCAGGGCATTGCAACTTAGGTATTCATGGCAACTTACTAATTGTCGCTACATGAGTAGATGTAACCATGAATGCCGAAGCTGCAATGCCCTGCACATGAGGTAAGAGAAACACCACTTGTTGGAGAACAATACCCATACCACACCAATAAATATATGAAAACCACTAATAATATTGTATAGCAATCATAAGATTATAATTACCAGTGTGGGGGTATATTGGACCAATAGGACCATTCGGATTTAAATATATATATATATATATATATATATATATATAAAATCCCCAAAAAAGGAAACTGAACAAATGGTCATAAAAACATAAAAACACATTTTCTTTATTAATATTCATTTAAAAACAATTAAACATTTTATGCATATACTTTTTAAAAAACACAACCATTAGCTGGAAGAAAAGGGCGTCACGAAGATAAATGTATGTTTAAACATACAAAGATATGGGTAAAGTGCAAGGGTTAAGGAAGGTTGTTTAAATGTAATTGTATGTAAGAACTTCAAGCACTAGAGAAAGTGTGGCCAGAGGTCATGCCACAAAAAGTCCAGCGCCTGTTGCCACCAAAGCAGCCATTATAACCAGAGTAGTTTACCCAGACGTCAGATTACAAGTGAAATTCATAGAGAGAACCAGTTCTTTATAACGACAAAACAGTCAAAGTGTCAGAATCGACACAGAGATACACATGGTAGTGAAATATTTACCAGGTAGTTAGTGGAGTACTGTTTCCTAAGTTTAACGTGACGCCCACACCCCCACACATGAGGTAAGAGACATGGCTATAGTAGGCGAACTATATTACATTTCTAATTGAAGGTATCTGCTAATATTATTATTATTATTACATCTACATATTGGGATAGGATCTTGAAGATGGGAATTTATGATTTTTAAATGCATGAATTTTTAGCTAAAAAGCATTTGAAGTTCATCACTCCCACTAAACCTGGCAGATAGGATTTCAATGCTATTTACCTGCTGATTACCACTCTATGCACTGGTGTAAATTGTATTTTTGTAAGAAATAAGTTCCCTTTAATGGTGCTGAATTGAGAACTGTCACAGTACAATACTGTATAGATAGGATCAACCTTTCTTGAGATTTTAATCTTACATTTCTATATGTTTCTTAGGTGTACAAGGCGCAAGTTTTCTTTCCTCACAAACCATGAACAATAGCAATGTGTTCGGTGGACAACAAACCACAAACCCCAATACACAAAATCAGAATGCAGCTATGTTTGGGCAGACAACATTATTTGGCCAAAATGCAACTGTACAGCCTGCCCCTGCATTTGGACAGCCATCTACTGGCCAGTCAGCCCCTATGTTTGGACAGCTCGGTAACAACCAGTCTGTTTTTGGTCAGAATACTTTAAGCCAATCTTCTTCTATCTTTGGACAGACTAATTCTGTCCAAACTACTCCAGCATTTGGCCAGGCAAGTGGTGGACTGTCGGCCCCTACATTTGGCCAGGGTTCTTCATCAGGGACACTGTTTGGTCAGGCTCCTTCTGGCCAGTCTAATTCTATATTTGGGCAGGCCACTGCTGGGCAGTCTGCTCCTACCTTTGGGCACACAGCTAATACATCAGTGTTTGGACTAGCAACATCTGGACAGACAGCTCCGCTGTTCGGACAGTCCAGCTCGGGGCAGTCTGCTCCTTCATTTGGACAGTCCACTAATCAGTCAGCACCTGCATTTGGGCAGGGCACGTCTGCACAGTTTACGCCAATATTTGGGCAGAGCACCCCTAGTCAGTCACCACCAGTGTTTGGACAGACATCTGGTCTAACTGCTCCTGCATTTGGCCAGGTTTCTTCTGCTCCATCTGCTCCAGCCTTTGGACAGGTTACAACAGGACAGTCTGGCTTTACCTTTGGACAGACTGCTAATAATCAGGCTTCTACTACTTTTGCACAACAGTCTTTGTGACAAACTGGTCCTGCGTTTGGGCTGGCAACTACCGGACAGTCCTCTTCCCTCTTTGGACATACAACCAATACTCAAACGCTACCTGCATTTGGGCAGACTTCTACGGGGCCACCTGCGCCATCGTTTGGACAAAGCAGTAACAATCAATCATCTATATTTGGACAAATTACTCCCAGTAAATCTGCATCTCCTTTTGCCCAAGTACCATCTAGTCAATCTACATCTCTCTTTGCCCAAGCGACTACTAACCAATCTGCATCTTTCTTTACACAGCCTACAACTAGCCAGTCAGCCTCCCCCTTTGGAAGCAATACTTCTATATTTTCCCAGGCAACATCTGAGTCATCAGCAGCATCTAGACAGTCTGAGGATGGCTCAAATCAAGGTCCACAATTTGGACAACAATCCCCTAGTAATAGATTTTTGTTTGGCCAGACACCCTCCAACCCGACCCAGACACCTATGTTTGCGCAGAATGTGACTGGACAAAGTTTTAGTCAGGCAGGTTCTACGCAATCTGGGCCAAATAGTAGTAGCCAAGTGTCTGCATTTGGACAGGTAAACAGTGGACAAAGTAATATTTTTGGTCAGTCTCCTGGCTTCCAACCTCCATTTAGTAAGCAAGAATCTGGTTCTATCAGTGCACAACCATCTTCTGCATTTGGAATTGCACAATCTGCACAAGTTAGCAAGACAGCAGCCACTGAGAAAATGTCAATTTTTGGTCAGTCCTCAAATATTTCCACTGTGCAGACTGGAAGTGTATTTGGTACCACGACACAAATAAGTACCAGTTCTAGTGCTGCGGACTCCACTTTTACACAGGTAGCCTCCAATTCAGAGCACAGTTTCAAACCTCCCGCTCATACAACTTTCAAACCAATCCTACCGGGAGCAAATAAATCAGATGAAACATCGGCATTATCTTTTAGCATGCCAAGTAAAAACGAGTCAAAAGATCCACCCCTATTTGGAGCTCCTACAACGTCATCAACATCTGGGAACGTCAACTTCTTCTCTATGTCTTCAGAGAAGAAAAACAAAGGTGAAGCAGGAACACCCAGACCTTCATTTGCAAGTGCCAATAGTAGTTTTACTAGTTTTGTTGAAGAGCCAAGAAGAGAGGAGGGACAAAAAGGAGTAAAAAGAAAACCGGAGTATGGTCGTTCACCACGTAGAAATGATGTCGCCATCTCAGGTGAAGCTTCTTCAGATCCCCATAGCGAACATCCACCTGTTAAGAGGGCTGGTCGATTGAACCGGGATTTAAAAGGAGGAGCAAACATCTATGTCAGGAGCTTGTTTGATGTTGTAAAAAGTCAAATGAAAACTCATCGGGGAAAAGAAATTAAAAAATCAGATAACGTTACTCCACAGGCCAAGGTGACCGATGCCGATTCTCCATCAAAAACTCAACCAATTGTAAGACCAATTTCTGCTCCCAATCAAACTGAATCTGTTAAAACTAGCCCAGCGAGTTTATCAAGTCAAGTGACTTTTAATAAGTCCCGTTTGCAAGGTACAGGTCATACAACATCTACCAGAATGGTTTCCTTTTTGGGGCCAAACCAGCAAGGATCTCCCAGAGACTATTCTTCACCTGGGCCTAGTGAGTTGATACCTGGAAGAATTCGACCCTTACTGGAAGAAGGTGAGCTGCTGCCTGAAATTCAAGGTGAGAGCATTTTTTTTCCAAAAGTACATTTTCTGTTATATTATGTCCGTAACCAATTATATTATAAAATAAATAAATCCTGAACTGTAGCGTTGTCTGATATTGTCTTGGAGGCTACACAGTGCTCAGATAAAAATCTGTTACTGACCCTCCACTTTTCCAGCCAGTCTTTGTTGATGGGGTGCAGTGGTGACGTCACAATTACAACAGACCTGATGGCTGCAGTCAATCCTTCGGCTCAGTGTCTTGTGTCTTCATGAGCATCACCACTGAGCCCTGGGATGTCACTACCGCAGAGTGGGGAAAGCGTCAGAAAGCTGCACTTACGGAGGGTTACTAACTTTAATCTTATTTTTCTCCTAGAGTAAACCTATACACACACCATTTTAGATTGGGAAAACACTTATTTGTCTGTGTCCTTATATATCTGTCTCCTTCTTTTGTAAAGTTTTGCTTTTTTTTTTTTTTAAACAGCTATCCCCTCAAGCTCTGTGGCTAGCAAAGGAGAACGTTCTGCTGGTGCTCAACACACTGTTCCAGTCTCCCCCAGTGAGATGACCACTTTTTTTATTAGGAATTTGCCTAATAAATTTAATAAAAAAAACATCATGGAGGATTTCTTTAAAAAATATGGGAAGATTCTGCGTATAAACTGCAGGATAAAGCAAAAAATGGCATCTATCCAATTTAATAACCATGTGAGTAAAAAAAAAAATAATAATATGCTTATACCATTGATTGCAGGGTCATTGGTTAAAGAGGTAATTTGGTTTTGTATTGGGATCTGAGTGAGGTTGGTGACATCACGTCTATACATATCTCCCAGCTTCCAAGCGTTAGTGATGGGTATCGTGCCCCTGTTTTATTCATTTAAATTCTACAGATTCATACCTGTGATTAAGGGATATTGAGGAAAAAAAGTAGTTTAAGCTGCGCTCCTGCAGGAAGGGATCCAAGTACACAGATGCAGATTATGGGCCGTTTATTCGACGCTTTTGAAAGTAATCCAACTTCTTCATCAGGATATCACCATGTAACCAAGTGGTCCTTCCAACAGCTGCCACATCATCCAGATCTCTTCAATGTTGAGTGTTCACAACCTCACAAGGAGAGCGAATCCTGTTTATTCTTTCCTGTCTCCTTAGATAAGACCCTATTGTTTGCTCTGCAGCTTTCCTAGACTCATTCTTGCAGCATTGTATTTTGATTAGGAACTATAGGCCTGATTCAAGACCACTAGACCAGCGTTGTTCACCCTGGTCTTGTTGAGGGGCATGCCTCTTCCTGGATCAGGACAGTCAGAGAAGTGGCGCGAACCTTTATGTACACCTTGCACTAAATCCTACCCCAGTCCCTACTAGCGTTAGTTTTGTGGTGTAGCATACTCCACGGCTTGTTGTCATGCCCCGGCTCTATTCACTTTGTTTCTAGCTGAAGAAAAAAGGGTGTGAGATGAGAACACCAAAAGCTGCAAAATGTTTTGCCAAAACATGACAACTTTTTAAAACTTTGATGAATTGGGCCCTATTAGTACACTTACTAACCAAACCTTGGTGGTTTAGTCCTCTTAGGCAGGTAAAACATATGTATTTGTAAATCTGTATACATAAGGGTATGTTAGCATGGATTTTTTTTTTTTTTAACCGTGTTTTGATTGCATTATCTCAGAAAATTGCCTTTAAAAAAAACTCCAATCTTCCTATTATTTTTGATGTAAAAGTGACTTGCTTTTCATAAGTTCAGGCTTTTGAGAGTCTTTTAACTTTTTCAAAAAAATTGTCAAGAGGGTAGAAGAAGTGAGCAGACCACTCTTCGGGCTTTTTCCGCTAGGAAGACGCTCCAAACGTTACAATAAAAGTCAATAAGAAGGCTTAAAGGGAACTTGTCACCAGTTTTTCGGCCTATAAACTGTGGCCACCAACACCGGGCTCTTATATACAGCATTCTAACATGCTGTATATAAGAGCCCAGGCCGCTGTGTAGAACATAAAAAAACACTTTATAATACTCACCCAACAGACACGCTATGGTGGATTTGGGTCAGATGGGCATCTGGTGGTGGTGGTCGCAGCTTATAGGCTGAAAAACTGGTGACCGGTTCCCTTTAAAAATGCTTGGAAAATGCCTGGAGATGTTTTTTTTTTTTACCATTTTTTTTTGCAAAAACATTTATATAAAGTAGCAACAAGAAATGTAAAAAGTTGCTTCAGGAAACATTAACAAAATGGAAACCAAATTCTTCAGGATTTAAATACCAAAAAAAATCTGTTTATTCCAGAAGTGGTATCTGCATGAAAAACTTGAAGTTTTCACTTGCTTGAAAAAAATCACATTTGGGATGTTGTCTATGTCTTTACAGAACTCTGCAGCTGCGGCCAAGAAAGCAGTAAAAAAAACTATACAAAAATTCTGTTGCGTTTTGGCAACAGAAAAAAACTAGTGAGTGTTTAAATCACCTAATTTATGCGTTAGATGTACCCAGGGCCGGCCTTAGCCTGAACGGTGCCCTGTGCAAAACTGCCCTTTGGTGCCCCCTCTACTGATTTTGTACCCAGTTTCCAGGAAACTGGTAAAGACGGGAGGAGAGAGGACACAGAGCCGAGAGCAGGTGAGGGCGCCCCCTGCTGGATGCTGTGGAGGGAGCCGACAGTACGCAGAGCGGAAGGGAGAGGGGTGGCGCTCCCTTCTGGACCCTGTGCAGGGAGCCTACAGTATGCAGAGCGGAAAGGAGGTGGGGGGCCCTCCCTGCTGGAGCCTGTGCATTAGGAGCAGCAAAGTGAAAGTAAACAGCTCTGCTCCGTGGGCACCCTCTCTGCTGTCAGCCTGCTGGCGCCCTGTGCGACCGCACCACTCGCACATAGGTAAAGCCGGCTATGGATGTACCGCCATGTGGCGCCACTGTATAGAATCACATTATTAAGTTAGTATGCAAGAGAAACAACACTTTTATTGAAGAATCTCAATCAAATGGCGTGGAATGGAGCAGACATGATTGATATACAGAGGTATGGGTGACATATTGCAGTTCTAGTGTTGTCAGAGCCATGATGTGCCTGGGCTCTTAATCTCTGTAAGGCTAAGTTCATGCATCCTGTAGTCATCCGGCTGGTAAACTGATTTCTGCCGGATCTGTTTTTTGTTTTTTTTTGTCATTGGAGTCTATGGAAAAAATATCCAATAATGGATTGCTATTTAGACATCCGTTGCACTTGCATTTGTAATGGGTCTCTTGTTTTCTTAACGGATCCATTACAAATGGACGATAAACAGTAATCTATTAACGCATTCATCCCCCATAGACTCCACATGTTAAAAACTGATCCGGCCACATCCGTTATTTAACAGACAAAAAAGTTGTGTTTGCAGAACTTTTTTGCGAATGGATCCATGATAACGGATGATTACAGGACATGTGAACCCAGCCTAATACTTAATAATTTTTAAGTCCTGCAAAGAAAAAAGGGGCTCAAACAGTGGAGAGAGAAGTCAGACAAAGTGAGCAGAAAGGCATTCCAGCCGTCTCGCCTGTATGCAAACCTCTTCTCCAAGGACTAAAGGGGTAATTCTAAAACACTCATAATCATACAATTAGAAACTTTTTTTTTTTTCCTTATTCTACACTATTGTTTTGGATGTATTTCGGATCTTCTCTTAAAAAGGCTACATTTCCCAAGAATCTTCAGTTTAGTGTTCAAAATCCTGATATCCCATCACCACCTTCAGACTTTGCCTCCTTCACTTGCAGAGACCTCGGAGGAGATGTCCTTTTGAGATTCTCCTTAAATGGAACATCACAGGAAGTAAAGAAAAAAAAAAAACGGATAGAGAGAACAGAAGAGAATTTTATAATACAGCAAATTATGAAAGTGTTAGGGCTTAAAATGGATGTTTATAAAGGACATATGTATCGGACAACCCCTTTTAAAAAAAAGTAAAACCACATGTGTATTACTATACACAAGACGTCTGCAACTAACTGGGGTGTGGGTTACCACCCAACCTGCAAAACAGCGGCCGGACTGGAATTTGAAATGGGAGTTATTCCATCTAGCGTCTATTTCAGCAAGAGGAAAACTTTCCTTTGCTGCCTTTATACAGGGAACAATTTTCACTGCTATTATGAACATATTGGGCAGCTGGTGTTTTCAGGAGTCTGCAACTGTCTTTGTTATAGAAAGTATGGGGGATGTAAGGGTGGGCTGCCGTTACTGTTCTTATGGGGGAGTTGCAGGAGTCTGTCTGGACCTGAGCTATCAGCCGAATGTACGGGGATTGCGGATTTGCTGTCATCATTCTGATTTTTATTACAGACCTTTCTAGTACAACTTCACTGTTTCATTCAAATCATTAATTCTGTGTGAAGCAAAACAGCCACATACTCTTCCTTGGCAAAAAAGGAGGATTATTGTTTTTCAACCCTGCTGTAATATATCTAGTGCGACTTTTTTGATTTAGGGTGAGACCGCACTTTGCGTTCCCCTACTTGCAGTTCTAAACGCACGTTTTGGGCTTAATTGATTTGACCAAAGTTGCCTTTTTCTGAACTTTAGCGCTGAAAACGCATGCGTATTTACCAGCCTCCATTAAAGCCTTGGGACCTTACCTTGGTCCTGTCTGTTCTCCAGCATTCCCCCTTTGAACCCCTACAAGAGGTGTCTCTATCTTTCCTCTCCTGGAAGGTCGCCTTCTTAGTAGCCATCACGTCAATCGTGTTTCTGAACTTGCGGCACTTTCCTGCCATTCTCCCTATCTCGTCTTCCACCAGGATAAGGTAGTTCTTCGGCCAGTCCCATCCTTTCTTCCTAAGATGGTCTCCTCTTTCCACCTCAATGAAGACATTGTCCTTCCCTCTTTCTGCCCGAACCCTTCTTACCCTCGTGAGATTCTTCTCCACAAGCTGGACTTTGTTAGGGCCCTCCGCCTGTAAATTTCAAGGACGTCTCGCTTCAGAAACTCAGATTCTCTGTTCGAGCTTCCATCTGGTCCACGGAGAAGTCTTCCCGCTTCCAAGTCCTCCATTGCTTGATGGATCCGCTCTGCCGTCTTGGAAGTCTACCGGGTAACGGGCAGAGCACGCCCACTCAGGATTACGGCCCATTCCACCAGGGTGGTGGGGGCCTCCTGGGCGGTCTGCCACCAGGCCTCAGCGTTGCAGCTTTGCAAGGCAGCAACCTGGTCTTCACTTCACACCTTCACTAAGTTCTACAGGGTTCACACCTATGCTTACTCAGATGCAAGCCCTCGGTGGATGGGTTCTGCAGGCTGCAGTGGCCCGAGGTCAGCCCTGAGAGTGATAATATACCCACCCATGGGACTGCTTTAGGACGTCCCATGTCTTCTGTGTCCCCCAATGAAGCGATAAATAAAAATAGATTTTGGGTACTCACCGTAAAATCTTTCTTGGAGCCTTCATTGGGGGGATACAGCACCCGCCCTTGTGTTGGTTACCTGTTACTGTTAACGGTTGATTCTACTGTTGACTTTCTGTAAAATTGTTTATTTCCTATTATTTTCTCCTTCTGCTTTCTCACTAACTGAGGTACAATTGCCAGTTGGTGGGTGTATACCGCATAGGAGGAGTTAACCTTTTTTGCATAGTGTCGCCTCCTAGTGGCAGCAGCATACAACCCATGGTCTTGTGTCCCCCAATGAAGGCTCCAAGAAAGAGATTTTAAGGTGAGTAGCCAAAATCTACTTTTTTGCCTAGTGTCACCTCCTAGTGGCAGCAGCATATACCCTATGGTTTCCTGTGTCCTCAAATGAAGACTCTGAGAAAGAGATTTTACGATTAGTACCCAGAAATCTTCTTTTTGGAGACATGTTGATTTATATGCACTAGTCACTTTAATGTAAGATCTTGTCTGTATATATGCAATTCTGATGTGACTGTACCCCTTAAAGATTTATGAGTTTGATCATGTGTATATCATGTATTGTATGCCCATTTCAATTCCCTCTCTCTGTTATGTTATTAAGCACCCAATTTTTATGTGTATTCACCAGAGCCCCTTCCCCCCCCCCCCTTATTTTGATAATAAAAATATTTGCACATTGTACTCCCTTTCCTCCTGTTTTTCATACAATTACAAATGTAGTATAGTTCTCCTGATATATAGCCATGTTTCTTACCTCATGTGCAGGGCATTGCAACTTAGGTATTCATGGCAACTTACTAATTGTCGCTACATGAGTAGATGTAACCATGAATGCCGAAGCTGCAATGCCCTGCACATGAGGTAAGAGAAACACCACTTGTTGGAGAACAATACCCATACCACACCAATAAATATATGAAAACCACTAATAATATTGTATAGCAATCATAAGATTATAATTACCAGTGTGGGGGTATATTGGACCAATAGGACCATTCGGATTTAAATATATATATATATATATATATATATATATATATATATATATATATATAAAATCCCCAAAAAAGGAAACTGAACAAATGGTCATAAAAACATAAAAACACATTTTCTTTATTAATATTCATTTAAAAACAATTAAACATTTTATGCATATACTTTTTAAAAAACACAACCATTAGCTGGAAGAAAAGGGCGTCACGAAGATAAATGTATGTTTAAACATACAAAGATATGGGTAAAGTGCAAGGGTTAAGGAAGGTTGTTTAAATGTAATTGTATGTAAGAACTTCAAGCACTAGAGAAAGTGTGGCCAGAGGTCATGCCACAAAAAGTCCAGCGCCTGTTGCCACCAAAGCAGCCATTATAACCAGAGTAGTTTACCCAGACGTCAGATTACAAGTGAAATTCATAGAGAGAACCAGTTCTTTATAACGACAAAACAGTCAAAGTGTCAGAATCGACAGAGAGATACACATGGTAGTGAAATATTTACCAGGTAGTTAGTGGAGTACTGTTTCCTAAGTTTAACGTGACGCCCACACCCCCACACATGAGGTAAGAGACATGGCTATAGTAGGCGAACTATATTACATTTCTAATTGAAGGTATCTGCTAATATTATTATTATTATTTTTATTACATCTACATACTGGGATAGGATCTTGAAGATGGGAATTTATGATTTTTAAATGCATGAATTTTTAGCTAAAAAGCATTTGAAGTTCATCACTCCCACTAAACCTGGCAGATAGGATTTCAATGCTATTTACCTGCTGATTACCACTCTATGCACTGGTGTAAATTGTATTTTTGTAAGAAATAAGTTCCCTTTAATGTTGCTGAATTGAGAACTGTCACAGTACAATACTGTCTAGATAGGATCAACCTTTCTTGAGATTTTAATCTTACTTTTCTATATGTTTCTTAGGTGTACAAGGCGCAAGTTTTCTTTCCTCACAAACCATGAACAATAGCAATGTGTTCGGTGGACAACAAACCACAAACCCCAATACACAAAATCAGAATGCAGCTATGTTTGGGCAGACAACATTATTTGGCCAAAATGCAACTGTACAGCCTGCCCCTGCATTTGGACAGCCATCTACTGGCCAGTCAGCCCCCATGTTTGGACAGCTCGGTAACAACCAGTCTGTTTTTGGTCAGAATACTTTAAGCCAATCTTCTTCTATCTTTGGACAGACTAATTCTGTCCAAACTACTCCAGCATTTGGCCAGGCAAGTGGTGGACTGTCGGCCCCTACATTTGGCCAGGGTTCTTCATCAGGGACACTGTTTGGTCAGGCTCCTTCTGGCCAGTCTAATTCTATATTTGGGCAGGCCACTGCTGGGCAGTCTGCTCCTACCTTTGGGCACACAGCTAATACATCAGTGTTTGGACTAGCAACATCTGGACAGACAACTCCGCTGTTCGGACAGTCCAGCTCAGGGCAGTCTGCTCCTTCATTTGGACAGTCCACTAATCAGTCAGCACCTGCATTTGGGCAGGGCACGTCTGCACAGTTTACGCCAATATTTGGGCAGAGCACCCCTAGTCAGTCACCACCAGTGTTTGGACAGACATCTGGTCTAACTGCTCCTGCATTTGGCCTGGTTTCTTCTGCTCCATCTGCTCCAGCCTTTGGACAGGTTACAACAGGACAGTCTGGCTTTACCTTTGGACAGACTGCTAATAATCAGGCTTCTACTACTTTTGCACAACAGTCTTTGGGACAAACTGGTCCTGCGTTTGGGCTGGCAACTACCGGACAGTCCTCTTCCCTCTTTGGACATACAACCAATACTCAAACGCTACCTGCATTTGGGCAGACTTCTACGGGGCCACCTGCGCCATCGTTTGGACAAAGCAGTAACAATCAATCATCTATATTTGGACAAATTACTCCCAGTAAATCTGCATCTCCTTTTGCCCAAGTACCATCTAGTCAATCTACATCTCTCTTTGCCCAAGCGACTACTAACCAATCTGCATCTTTCTTTACACAGCCTACAACTAGCCAGTCAGCCTCCCCCTTTGGAAGCAATACTTCTATATTTTCCCAGGCAACATCTGAGTCATCAGCAGCATCTAGACAGTCTGAGGATGGCTCAAATCAAGGTCCACAATTTGGACAACAATCCCCTAGTAATAGATTTTTGTTTGGCCAGACACCCTCCAACCCGACCCAGACACCTATGTTTGCGCAGAATGTGACTGGACAAAGTTTTAGTCAGGCAGGTTCTACGCAAATAGTAGTAGCCAAGTGTCTGCATTTGGACAGGTAAACAGTGGACAAAGTAATATTTTTGGTCAGTCTCCTGGCTTCCAACCTCCATTTAGTAAGCAAGAATCTGGTTCTATCAGTGCACAACCATCTTCTGCATTTGGAATTGCACAATCTGCACAAGTTAGCAAGACAGCAGCCACTGAGAAAATGTCAATTTTTGGTCAGTCCTCAAATATTTCCACTGTGCAGACTGGAAGTGTATTTGGTACCACGACACAAATAAGTACCAGTTCTAGTGCTGCGGACTCCACTTTTACACAGGTAGCCTCCAATTCAGAGCACAGTTTCAAACCTCCCGCTCATACAACTTTCAAACCAATCCTACCGGGAGCAAATAAATCAGATGAAACATCGGCATCATCTTTTAGCATGCCAAGTAAAAACGAGTCAAAAGATCCACCCCTATTTTGAGCTCCTACAACGTCATCAACATCTGGGAACGTCAACTTCTTCTCTATGTCTTCAGAGAAGAAAAACAAAGGTGAAGCAGGAACACCCAGACCTTCATTTGCAAGTGCCAATAGTAGTTTTACTAGTTTTGTTGAAGAGCCAAGAAGAGAGGAGGGACAAAAAGGAGTAAAAAGAAAACCGGAGTATGGTCGTTCACCACGTAGAAATGATGTCGCCATCTCAGGTGAAGCTTCTTCAGATCCCCATAGCGAACATCCACCTGTTAAGAGGGCTAGTCGATTGAACCGGGATTTAAAAGGAGGAGCAAACATCTATGTCAGGAGCTTGTTTGATGTTGTAAAAAGTCAAATGAAAACTCATCGGGGAAAAGAAATTAAAAAATCAGATAACGTTACTCCACAGGCCAAGGTGACCGATGCCGATTCTCCATCAAAAACTCAACCAATTGTAAGACCAATTTCTGCTCCCAATCAAACTGAATCTGTTAAAACTAGCCCAGCGAGTTTATCAAGTCAAGTGACTTTTAATAAGTCCCGTTTGCAAGGTACAGGTCATACAACATCTACCAGAATGGTTTCCTTTTTGGGGCCAAACCAGCAAGGATCTCCCAGAGACTATTCTTCACCTGGGCCTAGTGAGTTGATACCTGGAAGAATTCGACCCTTACTGGAAGAAGGTGAGCTGCTGCCTGAAATTCAAGGTGAGAGCATTTTTTTTCCAAAAGTACATTTTCTGTTATATTATGTCCGTAACCAATTATATTATAAAATAAATAAATCCTGAACTGTAGCGTTGTCTGATATTGTCTTGGAGGCTACACAGTGCTCAGATAAAAATCTGTTACTGACCCTCCACTTTTCCAGCCAGTCTTTGTTGATGGGGTGCAGTGGTGACGTCACAATTACAACAGACCTGATGGCTGCAGTCAATCCTTCGGCTCAGTGTCTTGTGTCTTCATGAGCATCACCACTGAGCCCTGGGATGTCACTACCGCAGAGTGGGGAAAGCGTCAGAAAGCTGCACTTACGGAGGGTTACTAACTTTGATCTTATTTTTCTTCTAGAGTAAACCTATACACACACCATTTTAGATTGGGAAAACACTTATTTGTCTGTGTCCTTATATATCTGTCTCCTTCTTTTGTAAAGTTTTGCTTTTTTTTTTTTTTAAACAGCTATCCCCTTAAGCTCTGTGGCTAGCAAAGGAGAACGTTCTGCTGGTGCTCAACACACTGTTCCAGTCTCCCCCAGTGAGATGACCACTTTTTTTATTAGGAATTTGCCTAATAAATTTAATAAAAAAAACATCATGGAGGATTTCTTTAAAAAATATGGGAAGATTCTGCGTATAAACTGCAGGATAAAGCAAAAAATGGCATCTATCCAATTTAATAACCATGTGAGTAAAAAAAAAAAATAATAATATGCTTATACCATTGATTGCAGGGTCATTGGTTAAAGAGGTAATTTGGTTTTGTATTGGGATCTGAGTGAGGTTGGTGACATCACGTCTATACATATCTCCCATCTTCCAAGCGTTAGTGATGAGTATCGTGCCCCTGTTTTATTCATTTAAATTCTACAGATTCATACCTGTGATTAAGGGATATTGAGGAAAAAAAGTAGTTTAAGCTGCGCTCCTGCAGGAAGGGATCCAAGTACACAGATGCAGATTATGGGCCGTTTATTCGACGCTTTTGAAAGTAATCCAACTTCTTCATCAGGATATCACCATGTAACCAAGTGGTCCTTCCAACAGCTGCCACATCATCCAGATCTCTTCAATGTTGAGTGTTCACAACCTCACAAGGAGAGCGAATCCTGTTTATTCTTTCCTGTCTCCTTAGATAAGACCCTATTGTTTGCTCTGCAGCTTTCCTAGACTCATTCTTGCAGCATTGTATTTTGATTAGGAACTATAGGCCTGATTCAAGACCACTAGACCAGCGTTGTTCACCCTGGTCTTGTTGAGGGGCATGCCTCTTCCTGGATCAGGACAGTCAGAGAAGTGGCGCGAACCTTTATGTACACCTTGCACTAAATCCTACCCCAGTCCCTACTAGCGTTAGTTTTGTGGTGTAGCATACTCCACGGCTTGTTGTCATGCCCCGGCTCTATTCACTTTGTTTCTAGCTGAAGAAAAATGGTGTGAGATGAGAACACCAAAAGCTGCAAAATGTTTTGCCAAAACATGACAACTTTTTAAAACTTTGATGAATTGGGCCCTATTAGTACACTTACTAACCAAACCTTGGTGGTTTAGTCCTCTTAGGCAGGTAAAACATATGTATTTGTAAATCTGTATACATAAGGGTATGTTAGCATGGATTTTTTTTTTTTTTAACCGTGTTTTGATTGCATTATCTCAGAAAATTGCCTTTAAAAAAAACTCCAATCTTCCTATTATTTTTGATGTAAAAGTGACTTGCTTTTCATAAGTTCAGGCTTTTGAGAGTCTTTTAACTTTTTCAAAAAAATTGTCAAGAGGGTAGAAGAAGTGAGCAGACCACTCTTCGGGCTTTTTCCGCTAGGAAGACGCTCCAAACGTTACAATAAAAGTCAATAAGAAGGCTTAAAGGGAACTTGTCACCAGTTTTTCGGCCTATAAACTGTGGCCACCAACACCGGGCTCTTATATACAGCATTCTAACATGCTGTATATAAGAGCCCAGGCCGCTGTGTAGAACATAAAAAAACACTTTATAATACTCACCCAACAGACACGCTATGGTGGATTTGGGTCAGATGGGCATCTGGTGGTGGTGGTCGCAGCTTATAGGCTGAAAAACTGGTGACCGGTTCCCTTTAAAAATGTTTGGAAAATGCCTGGAGATGTTTTTTTTTTTTACCATTTTTTTTTGCAAAAACATTTATATAAAGTAGCAACAAGAAATGTAAAAAGTTGCTTCAGGAAACATTAACAAAATGGAAACCAAATTCTTCAGGATTTAAATACCAAAAAAAATCTGTTTATTCCAGAAGTGGTATCTGCATGAAAAACTTGAAGTTTTCACTTGCTTGAAAAAAATCACATTTGGGATGTTGTCTATGTCTTTACAGAACTCTGCAGCTGCGGCCAAGAAAGCAGTAAAAAAAACTATACAAAAATTCTGTTGCGTTTTGGCAACAGAAAAAAACTAGTGAGTGTTTAAATCACCTAATTTATGCGTTAGATGTACCCAGGGCCGGCCTTAGCCTGAACGGTGCCCTGTGCAAAACTGCCCTTTGGTGCCCCCTCTACTGATTTTGTACCCAGTTTCCAGGAAACTGGTAAAGACGGGAGGAGAGAGGACACAGAGCCAAGAGCAGGTGAGGGCGCCCCCTGCTGGATGCTGTGGAGGGAGCTGACGGTACGCAGAGCGGAAGGGAGAGGGGTGGCGCTCCCTTCTGGACCCTGTGCAGGGAGCCTACAGTATGCAGAGCGGAAAGGAGGTGGGGGGCCCTCCCTGCTGGAGCCTGTGCATTAGGAGCAGCAAAGTGAAAGTAAACAGCTCTGCTCCGTGGGCACCCTCTCTGCTGTCAGCCTGCTGGCGCCCTGTGCGACCGCACCACTCGCACATAGGTAAAGCCGGCTATGGATGTACCGCCATGTGGCGCCACTGTATAGAATCACATTATTAAGTTAGTATGCAAGAGAAACAACACTTTTATTGAAGAATCTCAATCAAATGGCGTGGAATGGAGCAGACATGATTGATATACAGAGGTATGGGTGACATATTGCAGTTCTAGTGTTGTCAGAGCCATGATGTGCCTGGGCTCTTAATCTCTGTAAGGCTAAGTTCATGCATCCTGTAGTCATCCGGCTGGTAAACTGATTTCTGCCGGATCTGTTTTTTGTTTTTTTTTGTCATTGGAGTCTATGGAAAAAATATCCAATAATGGATTGCTATTTAGACATCCGTTGCACTTGCATTTGTAATGGGTCTCTTGTTTTCTTAACGGATCCATTACAAATGGACGATAAATAGTAATCTATTAACGCATTCATCCCCCATAGACTCCACATGTTAAAAACTGATCCGGCCACATCCGTTATTTAACAGACAAAAAAGTTGTGTTTGCAGAACTTTTTTGCGAATGGATCCATGATAACGGATGATTACAGGACATGTGAACCCAGCCTAATACTTAATAATTTTTAAGTCCTGCAAAGAAAAAAGGGGCTCAAACAGTGGAGAGAGAAGTCAGACAAAGTGAGCAGAAAGGCATTCCAGCCGTCTCGCCTGTATGCAAACCTCTTCTCCAAGGACTAAAGGGGTAATTCTAAAACACTCATAATCATACAATTAGAAACTTTTTTTTTTTTCCTTATTCTACACTATTGTTTTGGATGTATTTCGGATCTTCTCTTAAAAAGGCTACATTTCCCAAGAATCTTCAGTTTAGTGTTCAAAATCCTGATATCCCATCACCACCTTCAGACTTTGCCTCCTTCACTTCTGCATCTTGTGGGAATGGTAGCAGAGACCTCGGAGGAGATGTCCTTTTGAGATTCTCCTTAAATGGAACATCACAGGAAGTAAAGAAAAAAAAAACGGATAGAGAGAACAGAAGAGAATTTTATAATACAGCAAATTATGAAAGTGTTAGGGCTTAAAATGGATGTTTATAAAGGACATATGTATCGGACAACCCCTTTTAAAAAAAAGTAAAACCACATGTGTATTACTATACACAAGACGTCTGCAACTAACTGGGGTGTGGGTTACCACCCAACCTGCAAAACAGCGGCCGGACTGGAATTTGAAATGGGAGTTATTCCATCTAGCGTCTATTTCAGCAAGAGGAAAACTTTCCTTTGCTGCCTTTATACAGGGAACAATTTTCACTGCTATTATGAACATATTGGGCAGCTGGTGTTTTCAGGAGTCTGCAACTGTCTTTGTTATAGAAAGTATGGGGGATGTAAGGGTGGGCTGCCGTTACTGTTCTTATGGGGGAGTTGCAGGAGTCTGTCTGGACCTGAGCTATCAGCCGAATGTACGGGGATTGCGGATTTGCTGTCATCATTCTGATTTTTATTACAGACCTTTCTAGTACAACTTCACTGTTTCATTCAAATCATTAATTCTGTGTGAAGCAAAACAGCCACATACTCTTCCTTGGCAAAAAAGGAGGATTATTGTTTTTCAACCCTGCTGTAATATATCTAGTGCGACTTTTTTGATTTAGGGTGAGACCGCACTTTGCGTTCCCCTACTTGCAGTTCTAAACGCACGTTTTGGGCTTAATTGATTTGACCAAAGTTGCCTTTTTCTGAACTTTAGCGCTGAAAACGCATGCGTATTTACCAGCCTCCAGTAAAGCCTTGGGACCTTACCTTGGTCCTGTCTGTTCTCCAGCATTCCCCCTTTGAACCCCTACAAGAGGTGTCTCTATCTTTCCTCTCCTGGAAGGTCGCCTTCTTAGTAGCCATCACGTCAATCGTGTTTCTGAACTTGCGGCACTTTCCTGCCATTCTCCCTATCTCGTCTTCCACCAGGATAAGGTAGTTCTTCGGCCAGTCCCATCCTTTCTTCCTAAGATGGTCTCCTCTTTCCACCTCAATGAAGACATTGTCCTTCCCTCTTTCTGCCCGAACCCTTCTTACCCTCGTGAGATTCTTCTCCACAAGCTGGACTTTGTTAGGGCCCTCCGCCTGTAAATTTCAAGGACGTCTCGCTTCAGAAACTCAGATTCTCTGTTCGAGCTTCCATCTGGTCCACGGAGAAGTCTTCCCGCTTCCAAGTCCTCCATTGCTTGATGGATCCGCTCTGCCGTCTTGGAAGTCTACCGGGTAACGGGCAGAGCACGCCCACTCAGGATTACGGCCCATTCCACCAGGGTGGTGGGGGCCTCCTGGGCGGTCTGCCACCAGGCCTCAGCGTTGCAGCTTTGCAAGGCAGCAACCTGGTCTTCACTTCACACCTTCACTAAGTTCTACAGGGTTCACACCTATGCTTACTCAGATGCAAGCCCTCGGTGGATGGGTTCTGCAGGCTGCAGTGGCCCGAGGTCAGCCCTGAGAGTGATAATATACCCACCCATGGGACTGCTTTAGGACGTCCCATGTCTTCTGTGTCCCCCAATGAAGCGATAAATAAAAATAGATTTTGGGTACTCACCGTAAAATCTTTCTTGGAGCCTTCATTGGGGGGATACAGCACCCGCCCTTGTGTTGGTTACCTGTTACTGTTAACGGTTGATTCTACTGTTGACTTTCTGTAAAATTGTTTATTTCCTATTATTTTCTCCTTCTGCTTTCTCACTAACTGAGGTACAATTGCCAGTTGGTGGGTGTATACCGCATAGGAGGAGTTAACCTTTTTTGCATAGTGTCGCCTCCTAGTGGCAGCAGCATACAACCCATGGTCTTGTGTCCCCCAATGAAGGCTCCAAGAAAGAGATTTTAAGGTGAGTAGCCAAAATCTACTTTTTTGCCTAGTGTCACCTCCTAGTGGCAGCAGCATATACCCTATGGTTTCCTGTGTCCTCAAATGAAGACTCTGAGAAAGAGATTTTACGATTAGTACCCAGAAATCTTCTTTTTGGAGACATGTTGATTTATATGCACTAGTCACTTTAATGTAAGATCTTGTCTGTATATATGCAATTCTGATGTGACTGTACCCCTTAAAGATTTATGAGTTTGATCATGTGTATATCATGTATTGTATGCCCATTTCAAGTCCCTCCCTCTGTTATGTTATTAAGCACCCAATTTTTATGTGTATTCACCAGAGCCCCTTCTCCCCCCCCCCTTATTTTGATAATAAAAATATTTGCACATTGTACTCCCTTTCCTCCTGTTTTTCATACAATTACAAATGTAGTATAGTTCTCCTGATATATAGCCATGTTTCTTACCTCATGTGCAGGGCATTGCAACTTAGGTATTCATGGCAACTTACTAATTGTCGCTACATGAGTAGATGTAACCATGAATGCCGAAGCTGCAATGCCCTGCACATGAGGTAAGAGAAACACCACTTGTTGGAGAACAATACCCATACCACACCAATAAATATATGAAAACCACTAATAATATTGTATAGCAATCATAAGATTATAATTACCAGTGTGGGGGTATATTGGACCAATAGGACCATTCGGATTTAAATATATATATATATATATATATATATATATATAAAATCCCCAAAAAAGGAAACTGAACAAATGGTCATAAAAACATAAAAACACATTTTCTTTATTAATATTCATTTAAAAACAATTAAACATTTTATGCATATACTTTTTAAAAAACACAACCATTAGCTGGAAGAAAAGGGCGTCACGAAGATAAATGTATGTTTAAACATACAAAGATATGGGTAAAGTGCAAGGGTTAAGGAAGGTTGTTTAAATGTAATTGTATGTAAGAACTTCAAGCACTAGAGAAAGTGTGGCCAGAGGTCATGCCACAAAAAGTCCAGCGCCTGTTGCCACCAAAGCAGCCATTATAACCAGAGTAGTTTACCCAGACGTCAGATTACAAGTGAAATTCATAGAGAGAACCAGTTCTTTATAACGACAAAACAGTCAAAGTGTCAGAATCGACAGAGAGATACACATGGTAGTGAAATATTTACCAGGTAGTTAGTGGAGTACTGTTTCCTAAGTTTAACGTGACGCCCACACCCCCACACATGAGGTAAGAGACATGGCTATAGTAGGCGAACTATATTACATTTCTAATTGAAGGTATCTGCTAATATTATTATTATTATTATTTTTATTACATCTACATATTGGGATAGGATCTTGAAGATGGGAATTTATGATTTTAAATGCATGAATTTTTAGCTAAAAAGCATTTGAAGTTCATCACTCCCACTAAACCTGGCAGATAGGATTTCAATGCTATTTACCTGCTGATTACCACTCTATGCACTGGTGTAAATTGTATTTTTGTAAGAAATAAGTTCCCTTTAATGGTGCTGAATTGAGAACTGTCACAGTACAATACTGTCTAGATAGGATCAACCTTTCTTGAGATTTTAATCTTACTTTTCTATATGTTTCTTAGGTGTACAAGGCGCAAGTTTTCTTTCCTCACAAACCATGAACAATAGCAATGTGTTCGGTGGACAACAAACCACAAACCCCAATACACAAAATCAGAATGCAGCTATGTTTGGGCAGACAACATTATTTGGCCAAAATGCAACTGTACAGCCTGCCCCTGCATTTGGACAGCCATCTACTGGCCAGTCAGCCCCTATGTTTGGACAGCTCGGTAACAACCAGTCTGTTTTTGGTCAGAATACTTTAAGCCAATCTTCTTCTATCTTTGGACAGACTAATTCTGTCCAAACTACTCCAGCATTTGGCCAGGCAAGTGGTGGACTGTCGGCCCCTACATTTGGCCAGGGTTCTTCATCAGGGACACTGTTTGGTCAGGCTCCTTCTGGCCAGTCTAATTCTATATTTGGGCAGGCCACTGCTGGGCAGTCTGCTCCTACCTTTGGGCACACAGCTAATACATCAGTGTTTGGACTAGCAACATCTGGACAGACAGCTCCGCTGTTCGGACAGTCCAGCTCAGGGCAGTCTGCTCCTTCATTTGGACAGTCCACTAATCAGTCGGCACCTGCATTTGGGCAGGGCACGTCTGCACAGTTTACGCCAATATTTGGGCAGAGCACCCCTAGTCAGTCACCACCAGTGTTTGGACAGACATCTGGTCTAACTGCTCCTGCATTTGGCCAGGTTTCTTCTGCTCCATCTGCTCCAGCCTTTGGACAGGTTACAACAGGACAGTCTGGCTTTACCTTTGGACAGACTGCTAATAATCAGGCTTCTACTACTTTTGCACAACAGTCTTTGGGACAAACTGGTCCTGCGTTTGGGCTGGCAACTACCGGACAGTCCTCTTCCCTCTTTGGACATACAACCAATACTCAAACGCTACCTGCATTTGGGCAGACTTCTACGGGGCCACCTGCGCCATCGTTTGGACAAAGCAGTAACAATCAATCATCTATATTTGGACAAATTACTCCCAGTAAATCTGCATCTCCTTTTGCCCAAGTACCATCTAGTCAATCTACATCTCTCTTTGCCCAAGCGACTACTAACCAATCTGCATCTTTCTTTACACAGCCTACAACTAGCCAGTCAGCCTCCCCCTTTGGAAGCAATACTTCTATATTTTCCCAGGCAACATCTGAGTCATCAGCAGCATCTAGACAGTCTGAGGATGGCTCAAATCAAGGTCCACAATTTGGACAACAATCCCCTAGTAATAGATTTTTGTTTGGCCAGACACCCTCCAACCCGACCCAGACACCTATGTTTGCGCAGAATGTGACTGGACAAAGTTTTAGTCAGGCAGGTTCTACGCAATCTGGGCCAAATAGTAGTAGCCAAGTGTCTGCATTTGGACAGGTAAACAGTGGACAAAGTAATATTTTTGGTCAGTCTCCTGGCTTCCAACCTCCATTTAGTAAGCAAGAATCTGGTTCTATCAGTGCACAACCATCTTCTGCATTTGGAATTGCACAATCTGCACAAGTTAGCAAGACAGCAGCCACTGAGAAAATGTCAATTTTTGGTCAGTCCTCAAATATTTCCACTGTGCAGACTGGAAGTGTATTTGGTACCACGACACAAATAAGTACCAGTTCTAGTGCTGCGGACTCCACTTTTACACAGGTAGCCTCCAATTCAGAGCACAGTTTCAAACCTCCCGCTCATACAACTTTCAAACCAATCCTACCGGGAGCAAATAAATCAGATGAAACATCGGCATCATCTTTTAGCATGCCAAGTAAAAACGAGTCAAAAGATCCACCCCTATTTGGAGCTCCTACAACGTCATCAACATCTGGGAACGTCAACTTCTTCTCTATGTCTTCAGAGAAGAAAAACAAAGGTGAAGCAGGAACACCCAGACCTTCATTTGCAAGTGCCAATAGTAGTTTTACTAGTTTTGTTGAAGAGCCAAGAAGAGAGGAGGGACAAAAAGGAGTAAAAAGAAAACCGGAGTATGGTCGTTCACCACGTAGAAATGATGTCGCCATCTCAGGTGAAGCTTCTTCAAATCCCCATAGCGAACATCCACCTGTTAAGAGGGCTGGTCGATTGAACCGGGATTTAAAAGGAGGAGCAAACATCTATGTCAGGAGCTTGTTTGATGTTGTAAAAAGTCAAATGAAAACTCATCGGGGAAAAGAAATTAAAAAATCAGATAACGTTACTCCTCAGGCCAAGGTGACCGATGCCGATTCTCCATCAAAAACTCAACCAATTGTAAGACCAATTTCTGCTCCCAATCAAACTGAATCTGTTAAAACTAGCCCAGCGAGTTTATCAAGTCAAGTGACTTTTAATAAGTCCCGTTTGCAAGGTACAGGTCATACAACATCTACCAGAATGGTTTCCTTTTTGGGGCCAAACCAGCAAGGATCTCCCAGAGACTATTCTTCACCTGGGCCTAGTGAGTTGATACCTGGAAGAATTCGACCCTTACTGGAAGAAGGTGAGCTGCTGCCTGAAATTCAAGGTGAGAGCATTTTTTTTCCAAAAGTACATTTTCTGTTATATTATGTCCGTAACCAATTATATTATAAAATAAATAAATCCTGAACTGTAGCGTTGTCTGATATTGTCTTGGAGGCTACACAGTGCTCAGATAAAAATCTGTTACTGACCCTCCACTTTTCCAGCCAGTCTTTGTTGATGGGGTGCAGTGGTGACGTCACAATTACAACAGACCTGATGGCTGCAGTCAATCCTTCGGCTCAGTGTCTTGTGTCTTCATGAGCATCACCACTGAGCCCTGGGATGTCACTACCGCAGAGTGGGGAAAGCGTCAGAAAGCTGCACTTACGGAGGGTTACTAACTTTGATCTTATTTTTCTCCTAGAGTAAACCTATACACACACCATTTTAGATTGGGAAAACACTTATTTGTCTGTGTCCTTATATATCTGTCTCCTTCTTTTGTAAAGTTTTGCTTTTTTTTTTTTTTAAACAGCTATCCCCTCAAGCTCTGTGGCTAGCAAAGGAGAACGTTCTGCTGGTGCTCAACACACTGTTCCAGTCTCCCCCAGTGAGATGACCACTTTTTTTATTAGGAATTTGCCTAATAAATTTAATAAAAAAAACATCATGGAGGATTTCTTTAAAAAATATGGGAAGATTCTGCGTATAAACTGCAGGATAAAGCAAAAAATGGCATCTATCCAATTTAATAACCATGTGAGTAAAAAAAAAAATAATAATATGCTTATACCATTGATTGCAGGGTCATTGGTTAAAGAGGTAATTTGGTTTTGTATTGGGATCTGAGTGAGGTTGGTGACATCACGTCTATACATATCTCCCATCTTCCAAGCGTTAGTGATGGGTATCGTGCCCCTGTTTTATTCATTTAAATTCTACAGATTCATACCTGTGATTAAGGGATATTGAGGAAAAAAAGTAGTTTAACCCCTTAACGACCGCGGGCCGTAAAATTACGTCCTAAATGACATAATCTTACTGCCCGCGGTCCTCCGGCGGCAGCATGCCGCGATCGGCACACATCTCAGCTGATTTTCACAGCTGAGATGTGTGCCTGCTAGGCACGAGCAGAATCGTTATCTGCTCGTGCCGATTAACCCCTTATAATGGCGCTGTCAATACATGACAGCGCCATTATAAGCTCAATCGCGGTAAAGTTTTACTTACCGCCGAAACCGGAAGTCACGTGACGCGATCACGTGACTCCCGATAGTTGTCATGGTAGTACAGGGTCATGTGATGACTCCTGTACTACACATGAATTGGTTTCACTTTCGCTGTGCCCGGGGCACAGCAAAAGAGAAAGACAGCGTATCTGCTGTTTACAGCCTTCCAGCTGTGATCAGCAGATACTGCAGAGCGATCGGAATGCTGATCGCAATAGCCCCCTAGGGGGACTAGTAAAATAAAAAAAAAAAGTAAAAAAATAAGTTTTAAAAAATTAAAAAAAAACAAAAAAACCTAAAAGTTCAAATCACCCCCCATTCGCCCCATTGAAAATTAAAGGGTTAAAAAAATAAAAAATATACACACATTTGGTATCGCCGCGTTCAGAAACGCCCGATCTATCAAAATATAAAATCAATTAATCTGATCAGTAAACGGCGTAGCGGCAAAAAAATTCCAAACGCCAAAACGACGTTTTTTTGTCGCCACAACTTTTGCGCAAAATGCAATAAGAGGCGATCAAAACGTAGCATCTGCGCAAAAATGGTACCGGTAAAAACGTCAGCTCGAGACGCAAAAAATAAGCCGTCATTGAGCCTAAGATCCCGAAAAATGAGAACGCTACGGGTCACGGAATATGGCGTAAAATGTGTGCCACTTTTTTCGGACAAACTTCCGATTTTTTTTTAACCCCTTATATAAAAGTAAACCTATACATGTTTGGTGTCTACGAACTCGCACTGACCTGAGGCATCACACCCACACATCAGTTTTACCATATAGTGAACACAGTGAATAAAATATCTCAAAAACTATAGTGCTATCGCACTTTTTTTGCAATTTTTCAGCATTTGGAATTTTTTTGCCATTTTCTAGTACACAATATGGTAAAACTGATGGTTTCATTTAAAAGTACAGCTCGTTCCGCAAAAAATGAGCCCTCACATGACCATATTGACTGAAAAATAAAAAAGTTACGTCTCTCAGAAAAAGAATGGCGAAAAAAAAAAACGGAAAGCGAAAAATCGGCCGGTCGTGAAAGGGTTAAGCTGCGCTCCTGCAGGAAGGGATCCAAGTACACAGATGCAGATTATGGGCCGTTTATTCGACGCTTTTGAAAGTAATCCAACTTCTTCATCAGGATATCACCATGTAACCAAGTGGTCCTTCCAACAGCTGCCACATCATCCAGATCTCTTCAATGTTGAGTGTTCACAACCTCACAAGGAGAGCGAATCCTGTTTATTCTTTCCTGTCTCCTTAGATAAGACCCTATTGTTTGCTCTGCAGCTTTCCTAGACTCATTCTTGCAGCATTGTATTTTGATTAGGAACTATAGGCCTGATTCTAGACCACTAGACCAGCGTTGTTCACCCTGGTCTTGTTGAGGGGCATGCCTCTTCCTGGATCAGGACAGTCAGAGAAGTGGCGCGAACCTTTATGTACACCTTGCACTAAATCCTACCCCAGTCCCTACTAGCGTTAGTTTTGTGGTGTAGCATACTCCACGGCTTGTTGTCATGCCCCGGCTCTATTCACTTTGTTTCTAGCTGAAGAAAAATGGTGTGAGATGAGAACACCAAAAGCTGCAAAATGTTTTGCCAAAACATGACAACTTTTTAAAACTTTGATGAATTGGGCCCTATTAGTACACTTACTAACCAAACCTTGGTGGTTTAGTCCTCTTAGGCAGGTAAAACATATGTATTTGTAAATCTGTATACATAAGGGTATGTTAGCATGGATTTTTTTTTTTTTTAACCGTGTTTTGATTGCATTATCTCAGAAAATTGCCTTTAAAAAAAACTCCAATCTTCCTATTATTTTTGATGCAAAAGTGACTTGCTTTTCATAAGTTCAGGCTTTTGAGAGTCTTTTAACTTTTTCAAAAAAATTGTCAAGAGGGTAGAAGAAGTGAGCAGACCACTCTTCGGGCTTTTTCCGCTAGGAAGACGCTCCAAACGTTACAATAAAAGTCAATAAGAAGGCTTAAAGGGAACTTGTCACCAGTTTTTCGGCCTATAAACTGTGGCCACCAACACCGGGCTCTTATATAGAGCATTCTAACATGCTGTATATAAGAGCCCAGGCCGCTGTGTAGAACATAAAAAAACACTTTATAATACTCACCCAACAGACACGCTATGGTGGATTTGGGTCAGATGGGCATCTGGTGGTGGTGGTCGCAGCTTATAGGCTGAAAAACTGGTGACCGGTTCCCTTTAAAAATGTTTGGAAAATGCCTGGAGATGTTTTTTTTTTTTACCATTTTTTTTTGCAAAAACATTTATATAAAGTAGCAACAAGAAATGTAAAAAGTTGCTTCAGGAAACATTAACAAAATGGAAACCAAATTCTTCAGGATTTAAATACCAAAAAAAATCTGTTTATTCCAGAAGTGGTATCTGCATGAAAAACTTGAAGTTTTCACTTGCTTGAAAAAAATCACATTTGGGATGTTGTCTATGTCTTTACAGAACTCTGCAGCTGCGGCCAAGAAAGCAGTAAAAAAAACTATACAAAAATTCTGTTGCGTTTTGGCAACAGAAAAAAACTAGTGAGTGTTTAAATCACCTAATTTATGCGTTAGATGTACCCAGGGCCGGCCTTAGCCTGAACGGTGCCCTGTGCAAAACTGCCCTTTGGTGCCCCCTCTACTGATTTTGTACCCAGTTTCCAGGAAACTGGTAAAGACGGGAGGAGAGAGGACACAGAGCCGAGAGCAGGTGAGGGCGCCCCCTGCTGGATGCTGTGGAGGGAGCTGACGGTACGCAGAGCAGAAGGGAGAGGGGTGGCGCTCCCTTCTGGACCCTGTGCAGGGAGCCTACAGTATGCAGAGCGGAAAGAAGGTGGGGGGCCCTCCCTGCTGGAGCCTGTGCATTAGGAGCAGCAAAGTGAAAGTAAACAGCTCTGCTCCGTGGGCACCCTCTCTGCTGTCAGCCTGCTGGCGCCCTGTGCGACCGCACCACTCGCACATAGGTAAAGCCGGCTATGGATGTACCGCCATGTGGCGCCACTGTATAGAATCACATTATTAAGTTAGTATGCAAGAGAAACAACACTTTTATTGAAGAATCTCAATCAAATGGCGTGGAATGGAGCAGACATGATTGATATACAGAGGTATGGGTGACATATTGCAGTTCTAGTGTTGTCAGAGCCATGATGTGCCTGGGCTCTTAATCTCTGTAAGGCTAAGTTCATGCATCCTGTAGTCATCCGGCTGGTAAACTGATTTCTGCCGGATCTGTTTTTTGGTTTTTTTTGTCATTGGAGTCTATGGAAAAAATATCCAATAATGGATTGCTATTTAGACATCCGTTGCACTTGCATTTGTAATGGGTCTCTTGTTTTCTTAACGGATCCATTACAAATGGACGATAAATAGTAATCTATTAACGCATTCATCCCCCATAGACTCCACATGTTAAAAACTGATCCGGCCACATCCGTTATTTAACAGACAAAAAAGTTGTGTTTGCAGAACTTTTTTGCGAATGGATCCATGATAACGGATGATTACAGGACATGTGAACCCAGCCTAATACTTAATAATTTTTAAGTCCTGCAAAGAAAAAAGGGGCTCAAACAGTGGAGAGAGAAGTCAGACAAAGTGAGCAGAAAGGCATTCCAGCCGTCTCGCCTGTATGCAAACCTCTTCTCCAAGGACTAAAGGGGTAATTCTAAAACACTCATAATCATACAATTAGAAACTTTTTTTTTTTCCTTATTCTACACTATTGTTTTGGATGTATTTCGGATCTTCTCTTAAAAAGGCTACATTTCCCAAGAATCTTCAGTTTAGTGTTCAAAATCCTGATATCCCATCACCACCTTCAGACTTTGCCTCCTTCACTTCTGCATCTTGTGGGAATGGTAGCAGAGACCTCGGAGGAGATGTCCTTTTGAGATTCTCCTTAAATGGAACATCACAGGAAGTAAAGAAAAAAAAAAAACGGATAGAGAGAACAGAAGAGAATTTTATAATACAGCAAATTATGAAAGTGTTAGGGCTTAAAATGGATGTTTATAAAGGACATATGTATCGGACAACCCCTTTTAAAAAAAAGTAAAACCACATGTGTATTACTATACACAAGACGTCTGCAACTAACTGGGGTGTGGGTTACCACCCAACCTGCAAAACAGCGGCCGGACTGGAATTTGAAATGGGAGTTATTCCATCTAGCGTCTATTTCAGCAAGAGGAAAACTTTCCTTTGCTGCCTTTATACAGGGAACAATTTTCACTGCTATTATGAACATATTGGGCAGCTGGTGTTTTCAGGAGTCTGCAACTGTCTTTGTTATAGAAAGTATGGGGGATGTAAGGGTGGGCTGCCGTTACTGTTCTTATGGGGGAGTTGCAGGAGTCTGTCTGGACCTGAGCTATCAGCCGAATGTACGGGGATTGCGGATTTGCTGTCATCATTCTGATTTTTATTACAGACCTTTCTAGTACAACTTCACTGTTTCATTCAAATCATTAATTCTGTGTGAAGCAAAACAGCCACATACTCTTCCTTGGCAAAAAAGGAGGATTATTGTTTTTCAACCCTGCTGTAATATATCTAGTGCGACTTTTTTGATTTAGGGTGAGACCGCACTTTGCGTTCCCCTACTTGCAGTTCTAAACGCACGTTTTGGGCTTAATTGATTTGACCAAAGTTGCCTTTTTCTGAACTTTAGCGCTGAAAACGCATGCGTATTTACCAGCCTCCAGTAAAGCCTTGGGACCTTACCTTGGTCCTGTCTGTTCTCCAGCATTCCCCCTTTGAACCCCTACAAGAGGTGTCTCTATCTTTCCTCTCCTGGAAGGTCGCCTTCTTAGTAGCCATCACGTCAATCGTGTTTCTGAACTTGCGGCACTTTCCTGCCATTCTCCCTATCTCGTCTTCCACCAGGATAAGGTAGTTCTTCGGCCAGTCCCATCCTTTCTTCCTAAGATGGTCTCCTCTTTCCACCTCAATGAAGACATTGTCCTTCCCTCTTTCTGCCCGAACCCTTCTTACCCTCGTGAGATTCTTCTCCACAAGCTGGACTTTGTTAGGGCCCTCCGCCTGTAAATTTCAAGGACGTCTCGCTTCAGAAACTCAGATTCTCTGTTCGAGCTTCCATCTGGTCCACGGAGAAGTCTTCCCGCTTCCAAGTCCTCCATTGCTTGATGGATCCGCTCTGCCGTCTTGGAAGTCTACCGGGTAACGGGCAGAGCACGCCCACTCAGGATTACGGCCCATTCCACCAGGGTGGTGGGGGCCTCCTGGGCGGTCTGCCACCAGGCCTCAGCGTTGCAGCTTTGCAAGGCAGCAACCTGGTCTTCACTTCACACCTTCACTAAGTTCTACAGGGTTCACACCTATGCTTACTCAGATGCAAGCCCTCGGTGGATGGGTTCTGCAGGCTGCAGTGGCCCGAGGTCAGCCCTGAGAGTGATAATATACCCACCCATGGGACTGCTTTAGGACGTCCCATGTCTTCTGTGTCCCCCAATGAAGCGATAAATAAAAATAGATTTTGGGTACTCACCGTAAAATCTTTCTTGGAGCCTTCATTGGGGGGATACAGCACCCGCCCTTGTGTTGGTTACCTGTTACTGTTAACGGTTGATTCTACTGTTGACTTTCTGTAAAATTGTTTATTTCCTATTATTTTCTCCTTCTGCTTTCTCACTAACTGAGGTACAATTGCCAGTTGGTGGGTGTATACTGCATAGGAGGAGTTAACCTTTTTTGCATAGTGTCGCCTCCTAGTGGCAGCAGCATACAACCCATGGTCTTGTGTCCCCCAATGAAGGCTCCAAGAAAGAGATTTTAAGGTGAGTAGCCAAAATCTACTTTTTTGCCTAGTGTCACCTCCTAGTGGCAGCAGCATATACCCTATGGTTTCCTGTGTCCTCAAATGAAGACTCTGAGAAAGAGATTTTACGATTAGTACCCAGAAATCTTCTTTTTGGAGACATGTTGATTTATATGCACTAGTCACTTTAATGTAAGATCTTGTCTGTATATATGCAATTCTGATGTGACTGTACCCCTTAAAGATTTATGAGTTTGATCATGTGTATATCATGTATTGTATGCCCATTTCAAGTCCCTCCCTCTGTTATGTTATTAAGCACCCAATTTTTATGTGTATTCACCAGAGCCCCTTCTCCCCCCCCCCCCCCCCCTTATTTTGATAATAAAAATATTTGCACATTGTACTCCCTTTCCTCCTGTTTTTCATACAATTACAAATGTAGTATAGTTCTCCTGATATATAGCCATGTTTCTTACCTCATGTGCAGGGCATTGCAACTTAGGTATTCATGGCAACTTACTAATTGTCGCTACATGAGTAGATGTAACCATGAATGCCGAAGCTGCAATGCCCTGCACATGAGGTAAGAGAAACACCACTTGTTGGAGAACAATACCCATACCACACCAATAAATATATGAAAACCACTAATAATATTGTATAGCAATCATAAGATTATAATTACCAGTGTGGGGGTATATTGGACCAATAGGACCATTCGGATTTAAATATATATATATATATATATATATATATATATATATATATATATATATATATATATATAAAATCCCCAAAAAAGGAAACTGAACAAATGGTCATAAAAACATAAAAACACATTTTCTTTATTAATATTCATTTAAAAACAATTAAACATTTTATGCATATACTTTTTAAAAAACACAACCATTAGCTGGAAGAAAAGGGCGTCACGAAGATAAATGTATGTTTAAACATACAAAGATATGGGTAAAGTGCAAGGGTTAAGGAAGGTTGTTTAAATGTAATTGTATGTAAGAACTTCAAGCACTAGAGGAAGTGTGGCCAGAGGTCATGCCACAAAAAGTCCAGCGCCTGTTGCCACCAAAGCAGCCATTATAACCAGAGTAGTTTACCCAGACGTCAGATTACAAGTGAAATTCATAGAGAGAACCAGTTCTTTATAACGACAAAACAGTCAAAGTGTCAGAATCGACACAGAGATACACATGGTAGTGAAATATTTACCAGGTAGTTAGTGGAGTACTGTTTCCTAGGTTTAACGTGACGCCCACACCCCCACACATGAGGTAAGAGACATGGCTATAGTAGGCGAACTATATTACATTTCTAATTGAAGGTATCTGCTAATATTATTATTATTATTTTTATTACATCTACATATTGGGATAGGATCTTGAAGATGGGAATTTATGATTTTAAATGCATGAATTTTTAGCTAAAAAGCATTTGAAGTTCATCACTCCCACTAAACCTGGCAGATAGGATTTCAATGCTATTTACCTGCTGATTACCACTCTATGCACTGGTGTAAATTGTATTTTTGTAAGAAATAAGTTCCCTTTAATGGTGCTGAATTGAGAACTGTCACAGTACAATACTGTCTAGATAGGATCAACCTTTCTTGAGATTTTAATCTTACTTTTCTATATGTTTCTTAGGTGTACAAGGCGCAAGTTTTCTTTCCTCACAAACCATGAACAATAGCAATGTGTTCGGTGGACAACAAACCACAAACCCCAATACACAAAATCAGAATGCAGCTATGTTTGGGCAGACAACATTATTTGGCCAAAATGCAACTGTACAGCCTGCCCCTGCATTTGGACAGCCATCTACTGGCCAGTCAGCCCCTATGTTTGGACAGCTCGGTAACAACCAGTCTGTTTTTGGTCAGAATACTTTAAGCCAATCTTCTTCTATCTTTGGACAGACTAATTCTGTCCAAACTACTCCAGCATTTGGCCAGGCAAGTGGTGGACTGTCGGCCCCTACATTTGGCCAGGGTTCTTCATCAGGGACACTGTTTGGTCAGGCTCCTTCTGGCCAGTCTAATTCTATATTTGGGCAGGCCACTGCTGGGCAGTCTGCTCCTACCTTTGGGCACACAGCTAATACATCAGTGTTTGGACTAGCAACATCTGGACAGACAGCTCCGCTGTTTGGACAGTCCAGCTCAGGGCAGTCTGCTCCTTCATTTGGACAGTCCACTAATCAGTCGGCACCTGCATTTGGGCAGGGCACGTCTGCACAGTTTACGCCAATATTTGGGCAGAGCACCCCTAGTCAGTCACCACCAGTGTTTGGACAGACATCTGGTCTAACTGCTCCTGCATTTGGCCAGGTTTCTTCTGCTCCATCTGCTCCAGCCTTTGGACAGGTTACAACAGGACAGTCTGGCTTTACCTTTGGACAGACTGCTAATAATCAGGCTTCTACTACTTTTGCACAACAGTCTTTGGGACAAACTGGTCCTGCGTTTGGGCTGGCAACTACCGGACAGTCCTCTTCCCTCTTTGGACATACAACCAATACTCAAACGCTACCTGCATTTGGGCAGACTTCTACGGGGCCACCTGCGCCATCGTTTGGACAAAGCAGTAACAATCAATCATCTATATTTGGACAAATTACTCCCAGTAAATCTGCATCTCCTTTTGCCCAAGTACCATCTAGTCAATCTACATCTCTCTTTGCCCAAGCGACTACTAACCAATCTGCATCTTTCTTTACACAGCCTACAACTAGCCAGTCAGCCTCCCCCTTTGGAAGCAATACTTCTATATTTTCCCAGGCAACATCTGAGTCATCAGCAGCATCTAGACAGTCTGAGGATGGCTCAAATCAAGGTCCACAATTTGGACAACAATCCCCTAGTAATAGATTTTTGTTTGGCCAGACACCCTCCAACCCGACCCAGACACCTATGTTTGCGCAGAATGTGACTGGACAAAGTTTTAGTCAGGCAGGTTCTACGCAATCTGGGCCAAATAGTAGTAGCCAAGTGTCTGCATTTGGACAGGTAAACAGTGGACAAAGTAATATTTTTGGTCAGTCTCCTGGCTTCCAACCTCCATTTAGTAAGCAAGAATCTGGTTCTATCAGTGCACAACCATCTTCTGCATTTGGAATTGCACAATCTGCACAAGTTAGCAAGACAGCAGCCACTGAGAAAATGTCAATTTTTGGTCAGTCCTCAAATATTTCCACTGTGCAGACTGGAAGTGTATTTGGTACCACGACACAAATAAGTACCAGTTCTAGTGCTGCGGACTCCACTTTTACACAGGTAGCCTCCAATTCAGAGCACAGTTTCAAACCTCCCGCTCATACAACTTTCAAACCAATCCTACCGGGAGCAAATAAATCAGATGAAACATCGGCATCATCTTTTAGCATGCCAAGTAAAAACGAGTCAAAAGATCCACCCCTATTTGGAGCTCCTACAACGTCATCAACATCTGGGAACGTCAACTTCTTCTCTATGTCTTCAGAGAAGAAAAACAAAGGTGAAGCAGGAACACCCAGACCTTCATTTGCAAGTGCCAATAGTAGTTTTACTAGTTTTGTTGAAGAGCCAAGAAGAGAGGAGGGACAAAAAGGAGTAAAAAGAAAACCGGAGTATGGTCGTTCACCACGTAGAAATGATGTCGCCATCTCAGGTGAAGCTTCTTCAGATCCCCATAGCGAACATCCACCTGTTAAGAGGGCTGGTCGATTGAACCGGGATTTAAAAGGAGGAGCAAACATCTATGTCAGGACTCAGAGCTTGTTTGATGTTGTAAAAAGTCAAATGAAAACTCATCGGGGAAAAGAAATTAAAAAATCAGATAACGTTACTCCTCAGGCCAAGGTGACCGATGCCGATTCTCCATCAAAAACTCAACCAATTGTAAGACCAATTTCTGCTCCCAATCAAACTGAATCTGTTAAAACTAGCCCAGCGAGTTTATCAAGTCAAGTGACTTTTAATAAGTCCCGTTTGCAAGGTACAGGTCATACAACATCTACCAGAATGGTTTCCTTTTTGGGGCCAAACCAGCAAGGATCTCCCAGAGACTATTCTTCACCTGGGCCTAGTGAGTTGATACCTGGAAGAATTCGACCCTTACTGGAAGAAGGTGAGCTGCTGCCTGAAATTCAAGGTGAGAGCATTTTTTTTCCAAAAGTACATTTTCTGTTATATTATGTCCGTAACCAATTATATTATAAAATAAATAAATCCTGAACTGTAGCGTTGTCTGATATTGTCTTGGAGGCTACACAGTGCTCAGATAAAAATCTGTTACTGACCCTCCACTTTTCCAGCCAGTCTTTGTTGATGGGGTGCAGTGGTGACGTCACAATTACAACAGACCTGATGGCTGCAGTCAATCCTTCGGCTCAGTGTCTTGTGTCTTCATGAGCATCACCACTGAGCCCTGGGATGTCACTACCGCAGAGTGGGGAAAGCGTCAGAAAGCTGCACTTACGGAGGGTTACTAACTTTGATCTTATTTTTCTCCTAGAGTAAACCTATACACACACCATTTTAGATTGGGAAAACACTTATTTGTCTGTGTCCTTATATATCTGTCTCCTTCTTTTGTAAAGTTTTGCTTTTTTTTTTTTTTAAACAGCTATCCCCTCAAGCTCTGTGGCTAGCAAAGGAGAACGTTCTGCTGGTGCTCAACACACTGTTCCAGTCTCCCCCAGTGAGATGACCACTTTTTTTATTAGGAATTTGCCTAATAAATTTAATAAAAAAAACATCATGGAGGATTTCTTTAAAAAATATGGGAAGATTCTGCGTATAAACTGCAGGATAAAGCAAAAAATGGCATCTATCCAATTTAATAACCATGTGAGTAAAAAAAAAAAATAATAATATGCTTATACCATTGATTGCAGGGTCATTGGTTAAAGAGGTAATTTGGTTTTGTATTGGGATCTGAGTGAGGTTGGTGACATCACGTCTATACATATCTCCCATCTTCCAAGCGTTAGTGATGGGTATCGTGCCCCTGTTTTATTCATTTAAATTCTACAGATTCATACCTGTGATTAAGGGATATTGAGGAAAAAAAGTAGTTTAAGCTGCGCTCCTGCAGGAAGGGATCCAAGTACACAGATGCAGATTATGGGCCGTTTATTCGACGCTTTTGAAAGTAATCCAACTTCTTCATCAGGATATCACCATGTAACCAAGTGGTCCTTCCAACAGCTGCCACATCATCCAGATCTCTTCAATGTTGAGTGTTCACAACCTCACAAGGAGAGCGAATCCTGTTTATTCTTTCCTGTCTCCTTAGATAAGACCCTATTGTTTGCTCTGCAGCTTTCCTAGACTCATTCTTGCAGCATTGTATTTTGATTAGGAACTATAGGCCTGATTCTAGACCACTAGACCAGCGTTGTTCACCCTGGTCTTGTTGAGGGGCATGCCTCTTCCTGGATCAGGACAGTCAGAGAAGTGGCGCGAACCTTTATGTACACCTTGCACTAAATCCTACCCCAGTCCCTACTAGCGTTAGTTTTGTGGTGTAGCATACTCCACGGCTTGTTGTCATGCCCCGGCTCTATTCACTTTGTTTCTAGCTGAAGAAAAATGGTGTGAGATGAGAACACCAAAAGCTGCAAAATGTTTTGCCAAAACATGACAACTTTTTAAAACTTTGATGAATTGGGCCCTATTAGTACACTTACTAACCAAACCTTGGTGGTTTAGTCCTCTTAGGCAGGTAAAACATATGTATTTGTAAATCTGTATACATAAGGGTATGTTAGCATGGATTTTTTTTTTTTTTAACCGTGTTTTGATTGCATTATCTCAGAAAATTGCCTTTAAAAAAAACTCCAATCTTCCTATTATTTTTGATGTAAAAGTGACTTGCTTTTCATAAGTTCAGGCTTTTGAGAGTCTTTTAACTTTTTCAAAAAAATTGTCAAGAGGGTAGAAGAAGTGAGCAGACCACTCTTCGGGCTTTTTCCGCTAGGAAGACGCTCCAAACGTTACAATAAAAGTCAATAAGAAGGCTTAAAGGGAACTTGTCACCAGTTTTTCGGCCTATAAACTGTGGCCACCAACACCGGGCTCTTATATAGAGCATTCTAACATGCTGTATATAAGAGCCCAGGCCGCTGTGTAGAACATAAAAAAACACTTTATAATACTCACCCAACAGACACGCTATGGTGGATTTGGGTCAGATGGGCATCTGGTGGTGGTGGTCGCAGCTTATAGGCTGAAAAACTGGTGACCGGTTCCCTTTAAAAATGCTTGGAAAATGCCTGGAGATGTTTGTTTTTTTTACCATTTTTTTTTGCAAAAACATTTATATAAAGTAGCAACAAGAAATGTAAAAAGTTGCTTCAGGAAACATTAACAAAATGGAAACCAAATTCTTCAGGATTTAAATACCAAAAAAAATCTGTTTATTCCAGAAGTGGTATCTGCATGAAAAACTTGAAGTTTTCACTTGCTTGAAAAAAATCACATTTGGGATGTTGTCTATGTCTTTACAGAACTCTGCAGCTGCGGCCAAGAAAGCAGGAAAAAACACTATACAAAAATTCTGTTGCGTTTTGGCAACAGAAAAAAACTAGTGAGTGTTTAAATCACCTAATTTATGCGTTAGATGTACCCAGGGCCGGCCTTAGCCTGAACGGTGCCCTGTGCAAAACTGCCCTTTGGTGCCCCCTCTACTGATTTTGTACCCAGTTTCCAGGAAACTGGTAAAGACGGGAGGAGAGAGGACACAGAGCCGAGAGCAGGTGAGGGCGCCCCCTGCTGGATGCTGTGGAGGGAGCCGACAGTACGCAGAGCGGAAGGGAGAGGGGTGGCGCTCCCTTCTGGACCCTGTGCAGGGAGCCTACAGTATGCAGAGCGGAAAGGAGGTGGGGGGCCCTCCCTGCTGGAGCCTGTGCATTAGGAGCAGCAAAGTGAAAGTAAACAGCTCTGCTCCGTGGGCACCCTCTCTGCTGTCAGCCTGCTGGCGCCCTGTGCGACCGCACCACTCGCACATAGGTAAAGCCGGCTATGGATGTACCGCCATGTGGCGCCACTGTATAGAATCACATTATTAAGTTAGTATGCAAGAGAAACAACACTTTTATTGAAGAATCTCAATCAAATGGCGTGGAATGGAGCAGACATGATTGATATACAGAGGTATGGGTGACATATTGCAGTTCTAGTGTTGTCAGAGCCATGATGTGCCTGGGCTCTTAATCTCTGTAAGGCTAAGTTCATGCATCCTGTAGTCATCCGGCTGGTAAACTGATTTCTGCCGGATCTGTTTTTTGTTTTTTTTTGTCATTGGAGTCTATGGAAAAAATATCCAATAATGGATTGCTATTTAGACATCCGTTGCACTTGCATTTGTAATGGGTCTCTTGTTTTCTTAACGGATCCATTACAAATGGACGATAAACAGTAATCTATTAACGCATTCATCCCCCATAGACTCCACATGTTAAAAACTGATCCGGCCACATCCGTTATTTAACAGACAAAAAAGTTGTGTTTGCAGAACTTTTTTGCGAATGGATCCATGATAACGGATGATTACAGGACATGTGAACCCAGCCTAATACTTAATAATTTTTAAGTCCTGCAAAGAAAAAAGGGGCTCAAACAGTGGAGAGAGAAGTCAGACAAAGTGAGCAGAAAGGCATTCCAGCCGTCTCGCCTGTATGCAAACCTCTTCTCCAAGGACTAAAGGGGTAATTCTAAAACACTCATAATCATACAATTAGAAACTTTTTTTTTTTTCCTTATTCTACACTATTGTTTTGGATGTATTTCGGATCTTCTCTTAAAAAGGCTACATTTCCCAAGAATCTTCAGTTTAGTGTTCAAAATCCTGATATCCCATCACCACCTTCAGACTTTGCCTCCTTCACTTCTGCATCTTGTGGGAATGGTAGCAGAGACCTCGGAGGAGATGTCCTTTTGAATAAATGGAACATCACAGGAAGTAAAGAAAAAAAAAACGGATAGAGAGAACAGAAGAGAATTTTATAATACAGCAAATTATGAAAGTGTTAGGGCTTAAAATGGATGTTTATAAAGGACATATGTATCGGACAACCCCTTTTAAAAAAAAGTAAAACCACATGTGTATTACTATACACAAGACGTCTGCAACTAACTGGGGTGTGGGTTACCACCCAACCTGCAAAACAGCGGCCGGACTGGAATTTGAAATGGGAGTTATTCCATCTAGCGTCTATTTCAGCAAGAGGAAAACTTTCCTTTGCTGCCTTTATACAGGGAACAATTTTCACTGCTATTATGAACATATTGGGCAGCTGGTGTTTTCAGGAGTCTGCAACTGTCTTTGTTATAGAAAGTATGGGGGATGTAAGGGTGGGCTGCCGTTACTGTTCTTATGGGGGAGTTGCAGGAGTCTGTCTGGACCTGAGCTATCAGCCGAATGTACGGGGATTGCGGATTTGCTGTCATCATTCTGATTTTTATTACAGACCTTTCTAGTACAACTTCACTGTTTCATTCAAATCATTAATTCTGTGTGAAGCAAAACAGCCACATACTCTTCCTTGGCAAAAAAGGAGGATTATTGTTTTTCAACCCTGCTGTAATATATCTAGTGCGACTTTTTTGATTTAGGGTGAGACCGCACTTTGCGTTCCCCTACTTGCAGTTCTAAACGCACGTTTTGGGCTTAATTGATTTGACCAAAGTTGCCTTTTTCTGAACTTTAGCGCTGAAAACGCATGCGTATTTACCAGCCTCCAGTAAAGCCTTGGGACCTTACCTTGGTCCTGTCTGTTCTCCAGCATTCCCCCTTTGAACCCCTACAAGAGGTGTCTCTATCTTTCCTCTCCTGGAAGGTCGCCTTCTTAGTAGCCATCACGTCAATCGTGTTTCTGAACTTGCGGCACTTTCCTGCCATTCTCCCTATCTCGTCTTCCACCAGGATAAGGTAGTTCTTCGGCCAGTCCCATCCTTTCTTCCTAAGATGGTCTCCTCTTTCCACCTCAATGAAGACATTGTCCTTCCCTCTTTCTGCCCGAACCCTTCTTACCCTCGTGAGATTCTTCTCCACAAGCTGGACTTTGTTAGGGCCCTCCGCCTGTAAATTTCAAGGACGTCTCGCTTCAGAAACTCAGATTCTCTGTTCGAGCTTCCATCTGGTCCACGGAGAAGTCTTCCCGCTTCCAAGTCCTCCATTGCTTGATGGATCCGCTCTGCCGTCTTGGAAGTCTACCGGGTAACGGGCAGAGCACGCCCACTCAGGATTACGGCCCATTCCACCAGGGTGGTGGGGGCCTCCTGGGCGGTCTGCCACCAGGCCTCAGCGTTGCAGCTTTGCAAGGCAGCAACCTGGTCTTCACTTCACACCTTCACTAAGTTCTACAGGGTTCACACCTATGCTTACTCAGATGCAAGCCCTCGGTGGATGGGTTCTGCAGGCTGCAGTGGCCCGAGGTCAGCCCTGAGAGTGATAATATACCCACCCATGGGACTGCTTTAGGACGTCCCATGTCTTCTGTGTCCCCCAATGAAGCGATAAATAAAAATAGATTTTGGGTACTCACCGTAAAATCTTTCTTGGAGCCTTCATTGGGGGGATACAGCACCCGCCCTTGTGTTGGTTACCTGTTACTGTTAACGGTTGATTCTACTGTTGACTTTCTGTAAAATTGTTTATTTCCTATTATTTTCTCCTTCTGCTTTCTCACTAACTGAGGTACAATTGCCAGTTGGTGGGTGTATACTGCATAGGAGGAGTTAACCTTTTTTGCATAGTGTCGCCTCCTAGTGGCAGCAGCATACAACCCATGGTCTTGTGTCCCCCAATGAAGGCTCCAAGAAAGAGATTTTAAGGTGAGTAGCCAAAATCTACTTTTTTGCCTAGTGTCACCTCCTAGTGGCAGCAGCATATACCCTATGGTTTCCTGTGTCCTCAAATGAAGACTCTGAGAAAGAGATTTTACGATTAGTACCCAGAAATCTTCTTTTTGGAGACATGTTGATTTATATGCACTAGTCACTTTAATGTAAGATCTTGTCTGTATATATGCAATTCTGATGTGACTGTACCCCTTAAAGATTTATGAGTTTGATCATGTGTATATCATGTATTGTATGCCCATTTCAATTCCCTCTCTCTGTTATGTTATTAAGCACCCAATTTTTATGTGTATTCACCAGAGCCCCTTCTCCCCCCCCCCTTATTTTGATAATAAAAATATTTGCACATTGTACTCCCTTTCCTCCTGTTTTTCATACAATTACAAATGTAGTATAGTTCTCCTGATATATAGCCATGTTTCTTACCTCATGTGCAGGGCATTGCAACTTAGGTATTCATGGCAACTTACTAATTGTCGCTACATGAGTAGATGTAACCATGAATGCCGAAGCTGCAATGCCCTGCACATGAGGTAAGAGAAACACCACTTGTTGGAGAACAATACCCATACCACACCAATAAATATATGAAAACCACTAATAATATTGTATAGCAATCATAAGATTATAATTACCAGTGTGGGGGTATATTGGACCAATAGGACCATGCGGATTTAAATATATATATATATATATATATATATATATATATATATATATATATATATATAAAATCCCCAAAAAAGGAAACTGAACAAATGGTCATAAAAACATAAAAACACATTTTCTTTATTAATATTCATTTAAAAACAATTAAACATTTTATGCATATACTTTTTAAAAAACACAACCATTAGCTGGAAGAAAAGGGCGTCACGAAGATAAATGTATGTTTAAACATACAAAGATATGGGTAAAGTGCAAGGGTTAAGGAAGGTTGTTTAAATGTAATTGTATGTAAGAACTTCAAGCACTAGAGAAAGTGTGGCCAGAGGTCATGCCACAAAAAGTCCAGCGCCTGTTGCCACCAAAGCAGCCATTATAACCAGAGTAGTTTACCCAGACGTCAGATTACAAGTGAAATTCATAGAGAGAACCAGTTCTTTATAACGACAAAACAGTCAAAGTGTCAGAATCGACAGAGAGATACACATGGTAGTGAAATATTTACCAGGTAGTTAGTGGAGTACTGTTTCCTAAGTTTAACGTGACGCCCACACCCCCACACATGAGGTAAGAGACATGGCTATAGTAGGCGAACTATATTACATTTCTAATTGAAGGTATCTGCTAATATTATTATTATTATTTTTATTACATCTACATACTGGGATAGGATCTTGAAGATGGGAATTTATGATTTTTAAATGCATGAATTTTTAGCTAAAAAGCATTTGAAGTTCATCACTCCCACTAAACCTGGCAGATAGGATTTCAATGCTATTTACCTGCTGATTACCACTCTATGCACTGGTGTAAATTGTATTTTTGTGAGAAATAAGTTCCCTTTAATGGTGCTGAATTGAGAACTGTCACAGTACAATACTGTCTAGATAGGATCAACCTTTCTTGAGATTTTAATCTTACATTTCTATATGTTTCTTAGGTGTACAAGGCGCAAGTTTTCTTTCCTCACAAACCATGAACAATAGCAATGTGTTCGGTGGACAACAAACCACAAACCCCAATACACAAAATCAGAATGCAGCTATGTTTGGGCAGACAACATTATTTGGCCAAAATGCAACTGTACAGCCTGCCCCTGCATTTGGACAGCCATCTACTGGCCAGTCAGCCCCTATGTTTGGACAGCTCGGTAACAACCAGTCTGTTTTTGGTCAGAATACTTTAAGCCAATCTTCTTCTATCTTTGGACAGACTAATTCTGTCCAAACTACTCCAGCATTTGGCCAGGCAAGTGGTGGACTGTCGGCCCCTACATTTGGCCAGGGTTCTTCATCAGGGACACTGTTTGGTCAGGCTCCTTCTGGCCAGTCTAATTCTATATTTGGGCAGGCCACTGCTGGGCAGTCTGCTCCTACCTTTGGGCACACAGCTAATACATCAGTGTTTGGACTAGCAACATCTGGACAGACAGCTCCGCTGTTCGGACAGTCCAGCTCAGGGCAGTCTGCTCCTTCATTTGGACAGTCCACTAATCAGTCAGCACCTGCATTTGGGCAGGGCACGTCTGCACAGTTTACGCCAATATTTGGGCAGAGCACCCCTAGTCAGTCACCACCAGTGTTTGGACAGACATCTGGTCTAACTGCTCCTGCATTTGGCCAGGTTTCTTCTGCTCCATCTGCTCCAGCCTTTGGACAGGTTACAACAGGACAGTCTGGCTTTACCTTTGGACAGACTGCTAATAATCAGGCTTCTACTACTTTTGCACAACAGTCTTTGGGACAAACTGGTCCTGCGTTTGGGCTGGCAACTACCGGACAGTCCTCTTCCCTCTTTGGACATACAACCAATACTCAAACGCTACCTGCATTTGGGCAGACTTCTACGGGGCCACCTGCGCCATCGTTTGGACAAAGCAGTAACAATCAATCATCTATATTTGGACAAATTACTCCCAGTAAATCTGCATCTCCTTTTGCCCAAGTACCATCTAGTCAATCTACATCTCTCTTTGCCCAAGCGACTACTAACCAATCTGCATCTTTCTTTACACAGCCTACAACTAGCCAGTCAGCCTCCCCCTTTGGAAGCAATACTTCTATATTTTCCCAGGCAACATCTGAGTCATCAGCAGCATCTAGACAGTCTGAGGATGGCTCAAATCAAGGTCCACAATTTGGACAACAATCCCCTAGTAATAGATTTTTGTTTGGCCAGACACCCTCCAACCCGACCCAGACACCTATGTTTGCGCAGAATGTGACTGGACAAAGTTTTAGTCAGGCAGGTTCTACGCAAATAGTAGTAGCCAAGTGTCTGCATTTGGACAGGTAAACAGTGGACAAAGTAATATTTTTGGTCAGTCTCCTGGCTTCCAACCTCCATTTAGTAAGCAAGAATCTGGTTCTATCAGTGCACAACCATCTTCTGCATTTGGAATTGCACAATCTGCACAAGTTAGCAAGACAGCAGCCACTGAGAAAATGTCAATTTTTGGTCAGTCCTCAAATATTTCCACTGTGCAGACTGGAAGTGTATTTGGTACCACGACACAAATAAGTACCAGTTCTAGTGCTGCGGACTCCACTTTTACACAGGTAGCCTCCAATTCAGAGCACAGTTTCAAACCTCCCGCTCATACAACTTTCAAACCAATCCTACCGGGAGCAAATAAATCAGATGAAACATCGGCATCATCTTTTAGCATGCCAAGTAAAAACGAGTCAAAAGATCCACCCCTATTTGGAGCTCCTACAACGTCATCAACATCTGGGAACGTCAACTTCTTCTCTATGTCTTCAGAGAAGAAAAACAAAGGTGAAGCAGGAACACCCAGACCTTCATTTGCAAGTGCCAATAGTAGTTTTACTAGTTTTGTTGAAGAGCCAAGAAGAGAGGAGGGACAAAAAGGAGTAAAAAGAAAACCGGAGTATGGTCGTTCACCACGTAGAAATGATGTCGCCATCTCAGGTGAAGCTTCTTCAGATCCCCATAGCGAACATCCACCTGTTAAGAGGGCTGGTCGATTGAACCGGGATTTAAAAGGAGGAGCAAACATCTATGTCAGGAGCTTGTTTGATGTTGTAAAAAGTCAAATGAAAACTCATCGGGGAAAAGAAATTAAAAAATCAGATAACGTTACTCCACAGGCCAAGGTGACCGATGCCGATTCTCCATCAAAAACTCAACCAATTGTAAGACCAATTTCTGCTCCCAATCAAACTGAATCTGTTAAAACTAGCCCAGCGAGTTTATCAAGTCAAGTGACTTTTAATAAGTCCCGTTTGCAAGGTACAGGTCATACAACATCTACCAGAATGGTTTCCTTTTTGGGGCCAAACCAGCAAGGATCTCCCAGAGACTATTCTTCACCTGGGCCTAGTGAGTTGATACCTGGAAGAATTCGACCCTTACTGGAAGAAGGTGAGCTGCTGCCTGAAATTCAAGGTGAGAGCATTTTTTTTCCAAAAGTACATTTTCTGTTATATTATGTCCGTAACCAATTATATTATAAAATAAATAAATCCTGAACTGTAGCGTTGTCTGATATTGTCTTGGAGGCTACACAGTGCTCAGATAAAAATCTGTTACTGACCCTCCACTTTTCCAGCCAGTCTTTGTTGATGGGGTGCAGTGGTGACGTCACAATTACAACAGACCTGATGGCTGCAGTCAATCCTTCGGCTCAGTGTCTTGTGTCTTCATGAGCATCACCACTGAGCCCTGGGATGTCACTACCGCAGAGTGGGGAAAGCGTCAGAAAGCTGCACTTACGGAGGGTTACTAACTTTGATCTTATTTTTCTCCTAGAGTAAACCTATACACACACCATTTTAGATTGGGAAAACACTTATTTGTCTGTGTCCTTATATATCTGTCTCCTTCTTTTGTAAAGTTTTGCTTTTTTTTTTTTTTAAACAGCTATCCCCTCAAGCTCTGTGGCTAGCAAAGGAGAACGTTCTGCTGGTGCTCAACACACTGTTCCAGTCTCCCCCAGTGAGATGACCACTTTTTTTATTAGGAATTTGCCTAATAAATTTAATAAAAAAAACATCATGGAGGATTTCTTTAAAAAATATGGGAAGATTCTGCGTATAAACTGCAGGATAAAGCAAAAAATGGCATCTATCCAATTTAATAACCATGTGAGTAAAAAAAAAAAATAATAATATGCTTATACCATTGATTGCAGGGTCATTGGTTAAAGAGGTAATTTGGTTTTGTATTGGGATCTGAGTGAGGTTGGTGACATCACGTCTATACATATCTCCCATCTTCCAAGCGTTAGTGATGGGTATCGTGCCCCTGTTTTATTCATTTAAATTCTACAGATTCATACCTGTGATTAAGGGATATTGAGGAAAAAAAGTAGTTTAAGCTGCGCTCCTGCAGGAAGGGATCCAAGTACACAGATGCAGATTATGGGCCGTTTATTCAACGCTTTTGAAAGTAATCCAACTTCTTCATCAGGATATCACCATGTAACCAAGTGGTCCTTCCAACAGCTGCCACATCATCCAGATCTCTTCAATGTTGAGTGTTCACAACCTCACAAGGAGAGCGAATCCTGTTTATTCTTTCCTGTCTCCTTAGATAAGACCCTATTGTTTGCTCTGCAGCTTTCCTAGACTCATTCTTGCAGCATTGTATTTTGATTAGGAACTATAGGCCTGATTCAAGACCACTAGACCAGCGTTGTTCACCCTGGTCTTGTTGAGGGGCATGCCTCTTCCTGGATCAGGACAGTCAGAGAAGTGGCGCGAACCTTTATGTACACCTTGCACTAAATCCTACCCCAGTCCCTACTAGCGTTAGTTTTGTGGTGTAGCATACTCCACGGCTTGTTGTCATGCCCCGGCTCTATTCACTTTGTTTCTAGCTGAAGAAAAATGGTGTGAGATGAGAACACCAAAAGCTGCAAAATGTTTTGCCAAAACATGACAACTTTTTAAAACTTTGATGAATTGGGCCCTATTAGTACACTTACTAACCAAACCTTGGTGGTTTAGTCCTCTTAGGCAGGTAAAACATATGTATTTGTAAATCTGTATACATAAGGGTATGTTAGCATGGATTTTTTTTTTTTTTAACCGTGTTTTGATTGCATTATCTCAGAAAATTGCCTTTAAAAAAAACTCCAATCTTCCTATTATTTTTGATGTAAAAGTGACTTGCTTTTCATAAGTTCAGGCTTTTGAGAGTCTTTTAACTTTTTCAAAAAAATTGTCAAGAGGGTAGAAGAAGTGAGCAGACCACTCTTCTGGCTTTTTCCGCTAGGAAGACGCTCCAAACGTTACAATAAAAGTCAATAAGAAGGCTTAAAGGGAACTTGTCACCAGTTTTTCGGCCTATAAACTGTGGCCACCAACACCGGGCTCTTATATAGAGCATTCTAACATGCTGTATATAAGAGCCCAGGCCGCTGTGTAGAACATAAAAAAACACTTTATAATACTCACCCAACAGACACGCTATGGTGGATTTGGGTCAGATGGGCATCTGGTGGTGGTGGTCGCAGCTTATAGGCTGAAAAACTGGTGACCGGTTCCCTTTAAAAATGTTTGGAAAATGCCTGGAGATGTTTTTTTTTTTTACCATTTTTTTTTGCAAAAACATTTATATAAAGTAGCAACAAGAAATGTAAAAAGTTGCTTCAGGAAACATTAACAAAATGGAAACCAAATTCTTCAGGATTTAAATACCAAAAAAAAATCTGTTTATTCCAGAAGTGGTATCTGCATGAAAAACTTGAAGTTTTCACTTGCTTGAAAAAAATCACATTTGGGATGTTGTCTATGTCTTTACAGAACTCTGCAGCTGCGGCCAAGAAAGCAGTAAAAAAAACTATACAAAAATTCTGTTGCGTTTTGGCAACAGAAAAAAACTAGTGAGTGTTTAAATCACCTAATTTATGCGTTAGATGTACCCAGGGCCGGCCTTAGCCTGAACGGTGCCCTGTGCAAAACTGCCCTTTGGTGCCCCCTCTACTGATTTTGTACCCAGTTTCCAGCAAACTGGTAAAGACGGGAGGAGAGAGGACACAGAGCCGAGAGCAGGTGAGGGCGCCCCCTGCTGGATGCTGTGGAGGGAGCTGACGGTACGCAGAGCGGAAGGGAGAGGGGTGGCGCTCCCTTCTGGACCCTGTGCAGGGAGCCTACAGTATGCAGAGCGGAAAGGAGGTGGGGGGCCCTCCCTGCTGGAGCCTGTGCATTAGGAGCAGCAAAGTGAAAGTAAACAGCTCTGCTCCGTGGGCACCCTCTCTGCTGTCAGCCTGCTGGCGCCCTGTGCGACCGCACCACTCGCACATAGGTAAAGCCGGCTAAGGATGTACCGCCATGTGGCGCCACTGTATAGAATCACATTATTAAGTTAGTATGCAAGAGAAACAACACTTTTATTGAAGAATCTCAATCAAATGGCATGGAATGGAGCAGACATGATTGATATACAGAGGTATGGGTGACATATTGCAGTTCTAGTGTTGTCAGAGCCATGATGTGCCTGGGCTCTTAATCTCTGTAAGGCTAAGTTCATGCATCCTGTAGTCATCCGGCTGGTAAACTGATTTCTGCCGGATCTGTTTTTTGGTTTTTTTTGTCATTGGAGTCTATGGAAAAAATATCCAATAATGGATTGCTATTTAGACATCCGTTGCACTTGCATTTGTAATGGGTCTCTTGTTTTCTTAACGGATCCATTACAAATGGACGATAAATAGTAATCTATTAACGCATTCATCCCCCATAGACTCCACATGTTAAAAACTGATCCGGCCACATCCGTTATTTAACAGACAAAAAAGTTGTGTTTGCAGAACTTTTTTGCGAATGGATCCATGATAACGGATGATTACAGGACATGTGAACCCAGCCTAATACTTAATAATTTTTAAGTCCTGCAAAGAAAAAAGGGGCTCAAACAGTGGAGAGAGAAGTCAGACAAAGTGAGCAGAAAGGCATTCCAGCCGTCTCGCCTGTATGCAAACCTCTTCTCCAAGGACTAAAGGGGTAATTCTAAAACACTCATAATCATACAATTAGAAACTTTTTTTTTTTTCCTTATTCTACACTATTGTTTTGGATGTATTTCGGATCTTCTCTTAACCCCTTAACGACCGCGGGCCGTAAAATTACGTCCTAAATGACATAATCTTACTGCCCGCGGTCCTCCGGCGGCAGCATGCCGCGATCGGCACACATCTCAGCTGATTTTCACAGCTGAGATGTGTGCCTGCTAGGCACGAGCAGAATCGTTATCTGCTCGTGCCGATTAACCCCTTATATGGCGCTGTCAATACATGACAGCGCCATTATAAGCGCAATCGCGGTAAAGTTTTTACTTACCGCCGAAACCGGAAGTCACGTGACGCGATCACGTGACTCCCGATAGTTGTCATGGTAGTACAGGGTCATGTGATGACTCCTGTACTACACATGAATTGGTTTCACTTTCGCTGTGCCCGGGGCACAGCAAAAGAGAAAGACAGCGTATCTGCTGTTTACAGCCTTCCAGCTGTGATCAGCAGATACTGCAGAGCGATCGGAATGCTGATCGCAATAGCCCCCTAGGGGGACTAGTAAAATAAAAAAAAAAAGTAAAAAAATAAGTTTTAAAAAATTAAAAAAAAACAAAAAAACCTAAAAGTTCAAATCACCCCCCATTCGCCCCATTGAAAATTAAAGGGTTAAAAAAATAAAAAATATACACACATTTGGTATCGCCGCGTTCAGAAACGCCCGATCTATCAAAATATAAAATCAATTAATCTGATCAGTAAACGGCGTAGCGGCAAAAAAATTCCAAACGCCAAAACGACGTTTTTTTGTCGCCACAACTTTTGCGCAAAATGCAATAAGAGGCGATCAAAACGTAGCATCTGCGCAAAAATGGTACCGTTAAAAACGTCAGCTCGAGACGCAAAAAATAAGCCGTCATTGAGCCTAAGATCCCGAAAAATGAGAACGCTACGGGTCACGGAATATGGCGTAAAACGTGCGCCACTTTTTTCGGACAAACTTCCGATTTTTTTTTAACCCCTTATATAAAAGTAAACCTATACATGTTTGGTGTCTACGAACTCGCACTGACCTGAGGCATCACACCCACACATCAGTTTTACCATATAGTGAACACAGTGAATAAAATATCTCAAAAACCATAGTGCTATCGCACTTTTTTTGCAATTTTTCAGCATTTGGAATTTTTTTGCCATTTTCTAGTACACAATATGGTAAAACTGATGGTTTCATTTAAAAGTACAGCTCGTTCCGCAAAAAATGAGCCCTCACATGACCATATTGACTGAAAAATAAAAAAGTTACGTCTCTCAGAAAAAGAATGGCGAAAAAAAAAAACGGAAAGCGAAAAATCGGCCGGTCGTGAAAGGGTTAAAAAGGCTACATTTCCCAAGAATCTTCAGTTTAGTGTTCAAAATCCTGATATCCCATCACCACCTTCAGACTTTGCCTCCTTCACTTCTGCATCTTGTGGGAATGGTAGCAGAGACCTCGGAGGAGATGTCCTTTTGAGATTCTCCTTAAATGGAACATCACAGGAAGTAAAGAAAAAAAAAAAACGGATAGAGAGAACAGAAGAGAATTTTATAATACAGCAAATTATGAAAGTGTTAGGGCTTAAAATGGATGTTTATAAAGGACATATGTATCGGACAACCCCTTTTAAAAAAAAGTAAAACCACATGTGTATTACTATACACAAGACGTCTGCAACTAACTGGGGTGTGGGTTACCACCCAACCTGCAAAACAGCGGCCGGACTGGAATTTGAAATGGGAGTTATTCCATCTAGCGTCTATTTCAGCAAGAGGAAAACTTTCCTTTGCTGCCTTTATACAGGGAACAATTTTCACTGCTATTATGAACATATTGGGCAGCTGGTGTTTTCAGGAGTCTGCAACTGTCTTTGTTATAGAAAGTATGGGGGATGTAAGGGTGGGCTGCCGTTACTGTTCTTATGGGGGAGTTGCAGGAGTCTGTCTGGACCTGAGCTATCAGCCGAATGTACGGGGATTGCGGATTTGCTGTCATCATTCTGATTTTTATTACAGACCTTTCTAGTACAACTTCACTGTTTCATTCAAATCATTAATTCTGTGTGAAGCAAAACAGCCACATACTCTTCCTTGGCAAAAAAGGAGGATTATTGTTTTTCAACCCTGCTGTAATATATCTAGTGCGACTTTTTTGATTTAGGGTGAGACCGCACTTTGCGTTCCCCTACTTGCAGTTCTAAACGCACGTTTTGGGCTTAATTGATTTGACCAAAGTTGCCTTTTTCTGAACTTTAGCGCTGAAAACGCATGCGTATTTACCAGCCTCCAGTAAAGCCTTGGGACCTTACCTTGGTCCTGTCTGTTCTCCAGCATTCCCCCTTTGAACCCCTACAAGAGGTGTCTCTATCTTTCCTCTCCTGGAAGGTCGCCTTCTTAGTAGCCATCACGTCAATCGTGTTTCTGAACTTGCGGCACTTTCCTGCCATTCTCTCTATCTCGTCTTCCACCAGGATAAGGTAGTTCTTCGGCCAGTCCCATCCTTTCTTCCTAAGATGGTCTCCTCTGTCCACCTCAATGAAGACATTGTCCTTCCCTCTTTCTGCCCGAACCCTTCTTACCCTCGTGAGATTCTTCTCCACAAGCTGGACTTTGTTAGGGCCCTCCGCCTGTAAATTTCAAGGACGTCTCGCTTCAGAAACTCAGATTCTCTGTTCGAGCTTCCATCTGGTCCACGGAGAAAGTCTTCCCGCTTCCAAGTCCTCCATTGCTTGATGGATCCGCTCTGCCGTCTTGGAAGTCTACCGGGTAACGGGCAGAGCACGCCCACTCAGGATTACGGCCCATTCCACCAGGGTGGTGGGGGCCTCCTGGGCGGTCTGCCACCAGGCCTCAGCGTTGCAGCTTTGCAAGGCAGCAACCTGGTCTTCACTTCACACCTTCACTAAGTTCTACAGGGTTCACACCTATGCTTACTCAGATGCAAGCCCTCGGTGGATGGGTTCTGCAGGCTGCAGTGGCCCGAGGTCAGCCCTGAGAGTGATAATATACCCACCCATGGGACTGCTTTAGGACGTCCCATGTCTTCTGTGTCCCCCAATGAAGCGATAAATAAAAATAGATTTTGGGTACTCACCGTAAAATCTTTCTTGGAGCCTTCATTGGGGGGATACAGCACCCGCCCTTGTGTTGGTTACCTGTTACTGTTAACGGTTGATTCTACTGTTGACTTTCTGTAAAATTGTTTATTTCCTATTATTTTCTCCTTCTGCTTTCTCACTAACTGAGGTACAATTGCCAGTTGGTGGGTGTATACTGCATAGGAGGAGTTAACCTTTTTTGCATAGTGTCGCCTCCTAGTGGCAGCAGCATACAACCCATGGTCTTGTGTCCCCCAATGAAGGCTCCAAGAAAGAGATTTTAAGGTGAGTAGCCAAAATCTACTTTTTTGCCTAGTGTCACCTCCTAGTGGCAGCAGCATATACCCTATGGTTTCCTGTGTCCTCAAATGAAGACTCTGAGAAAGAGATTTTACGATTAGTACCCAGAAATCTTCTTTTTGGAGACATGTTGATTTATATGCACTAGTCACTTTAATGTAAGATCTTGTCTGTATATATGCAATTCTGATGTGACTGTACCCCTTAAAGATTTATGAGTTTGATCATGTGTATATCATGTATTGTATGCCCATTTCAAGTCCCTCCCTCTGTTATGTTATTAAGCACCCAATTTTTATGTGTATTCACCAGAGCCCCTTCTCCCCCCCCCCCCTTATTTTGATAATAAAAATATTTGCACATTGTACTCCCTTTCCTCCTGTTTTTCATACAATTACAAATGTAGTATAGTTCTCCTGATATATAGCCATGTTTCTTACCTCATGTGCAGGGCATTGCAACTTAGGTATTCATGGCAACTTACTAATTGTCGCTACATGAGTAGATGTAACCATGAATGCCGAAGCTGCAATGCCCTGCACATGAGGTAAGAGAAACACCACTTGTTGGAGAACAATACCCATACCACACCAATAAATATATGAAAACCACTAATAATATTGTATAGCAATCATAAGATTATAATTACCAGTGTGGGGGTATATTGGACCAATAGGACCATTCGGATTTAAATATATATATATATATATATATATATATATATATATATATATATAAAATCCCCAAAAAAGGAAACTGAACAAATGGTCATAAAAACATAAAAACACATTTTCTTTATTAATATTCATTTAAAAACAATTAAACATTTTATGCATATACTTTTTAAAAAACACAACCATTAGCTGGAAGAAAAGGGCGTCACGAAGATAAATGTATGTTTAAACATACAAAGATATGGGTAAAGTGCAAGGGTTAAGGAAGGTTGTTTAAATGTAATTGTATGTAAGAACTTCAAGCACTAGAGAAAGTGTGGCCAGAGGTCATGCCACAAAAAGTCCAGCGCCTGTTGCCACCAAAGCAGCCATTATAACCAGAGTAGTTTACCCAGACGTCAGATTACAAGTGAAATTCATAGAGAGAACCAGTTCTTTATAACGACAAAACAGTCAAAGTGTCAGAATCGACAGAGAGATACACATGGTAGTGAAATATTTACCAGGTAGTTAGTGGAGTACTGTTTCCTAAGTTTAACGTGACGCCCACACCCCCACACATGAGGTAAGAGACATGGCTATAGTAGGCGAACTATATTACATTTCTAATTGAAGGTATCTGCTAATATTATTATTATTATTTTTATTACATCTACATATTGGGATAGGATCTTGAAGATGGGAATTTATGATTTTAAATGCATGAATTTTTAGCTAAAAAGCATTTGAAGTTCATCACTCCCACTAAACCTGGCAGATAGGATTTCAATGCTATTTACCTGCTGATTACCACTCTATGCACTGGTGTAAATTGTATTTTTGTAAGAAATAAGTTCCCTTTAATGGTGCTGAATTGAGAACTGTCACAGTACAATACTGTCTAGATAGGATCAACCTTTCTTGAGATTTTAATCTTACTTTTCTATATGTTTCTTAGGTGTACAAGGCGCAAGTTTTCTTTCCTCACAAACCATGAACAATAGCAATGTGTTCGGTGGACAACAAACCACAAACCCCAATACACAAAATCAGAATGCAGCTATGTTTGGGCAGACAACATTATTTGGCCAAAATGCAACTGTACAGCCTGCCCCTGCATTTGGACAGCCATCTACTGGCCAGTCAGCCCCTATGTTTGGACAGCTCGGTAACAACCAGTCTGTTTTTGGTCAGAATACTTTAAGCCAATCTTCTTCTATCTTTGGACAGACTAATTCTGTCCAAACTACTCCAGCATTTGGCCAGGCAAGTGGTGGACTGTCGGCCCCTACATTTGGCCAGGGTTCTTCATCAGGGACACTGTTTGGTCAGGCTCCTTCTGGCCAGTCTAATTCTATATTTGGGCAGGCCACTGCTGGGCAGTCTGCTCCTACCTTTGGGCACACAGCTAATACATCAGTGTTTGGACTAGCAACATCTGGACAGACAGCTCCGCTGTTTGGACAGTCCAGCTCAGGGCAGTCTGCTCCTTCATTTGGACAGTCCACTAATCAGTCGGCACCTGCATTTGGGCAGGGCACGTCTGCACAGTTTACGCCAATATTTGGGCAGAGCACCCCTAGTCAGTCACCACCAGTGTTTGGACAGACATCTGGTCTAACTGCTCCTGCATTTGGCCAGGTTTCTTCTGCTCCATCTGCTCCAGCCTTTGGACAGGTTACAACAGGACAGTCTGGCTTTACCTTTGGACAGACTGCTAATAATCAGGCTTCTACTACTTTTGCACAACAGTCTTTGGGACAAACTGGTCCTGCGTTTGGGCTGGCAACTACCGGACAGTCCTCTTCCCTCTTTGGACATACAACCAATACTCAAACGCTACCTGCATTTGGGCAGACTTCTACGGGGCCACCTGCGCCATCGTTTGGACAAAGCAGTAACAATCAATCATCTATATTTGGACAAATTACTCCCAGTAAATCTGCATCTCCTTTTGCCCAAGTACCATCTAGTCAATCTACATCTCTCTTTGCCCAAGCGACTACTAACCAATCTGCATCTTTCTTTACACAGCCTACAACTAGCCAGTCAGCCTCCCCCTTTGGAAGCAATACTTCTATATTTTCCCAGGCAACATCTGAGTCATCAGCAGCATCTAGACAGTCTGAGGATGGCTCAAATCAAGGTCCACAATTTGGACAACAATCCCCTAGTAATAGATTTTTGTTTGGCCAGACACCCTCCAACCCGACCCAGACACCTATGTTTGCGCAGAATGTGACTGGACAAAGTTTTAGTCAGGCAGGTTCTACGCAATCTGGGCCAAATAGTAGTAGCCAAGTGTCTGCATTTGGACAGGTAAACAGTGGACAAAGTAATATTTTTGGTCAGTCTCCTGGCTTCCAACCTCCATTTAGTAAGCAAGAATCTGGTTCTATCAGTGCACAACCATCTTCTGCATTTGGAATTGCACAATCTGCACAAGTTAGCAAGACAGCAGCCACTGAGAAAATGTCAATTTTTGGTCAGTCCTCAAATATTTCCACTGTGCAGACTGGAAGTGTATTTGGTACCACGACACAAATAAGTACCAGTTCTAGTGCTGCGGACTCCACTTTTACACAGGTAGCCTCCAATTCAGAGCACAGTTTCAAACCTCCCGCTCATACAACTTTCAAACCAATCCTACCGGGAGCAAATAAATCAGATGAAACATCGGCATCATCTTTTAGCATGCCAAGTAAAAACGAGTCAAAAGATCCACCCCTATTTGGAGCTCCTACAACGTCATCAACATCTGGGAACGTCAACTTCTTCTCTATGTCTTCAGAGAAGAAAAACAAAGGTGAAGCAGGAACACCCAGACCTTCATTTGCAAGTGCCAATAGTAGTTTTACTAGTTTTGTTGAAGAGCCAAGAAGAGAGGAGGGACAAAAAGGAGTAAAAAGAAAACCGGAGTATGGTCGTTCACCACGTAGAAATGATGTCGCCATCTCAGGTGAAGCTTCTTCAGATCCCCATAGCGAACATCCACCTGTTAAGAGGGCTGGTCGATTGAACCGGGATTTAAAAGGAGGAGCAAACATCTATGTCAGGAGCTTGTTTGATGTTGTAAAAAGTCAAATGAAAACTCATCGGGGAAAAGAAATTAAAAAATCAGATAACGTTACTCCTCAGGCCAAGGTGACCGATGCCGATTCTCCATCAAAAACTCAACCAATTGTAAGACCAATTTCTGCTCCCAATCAAACTGAATCTGTTAAAACTAGCCCAGCGAGTTTATCAAGTCAAGTGACTTTTAATAAGTCCCGTTTGCAAGGTACAGGTCATACAACATCTACCAGAATGGTTTCCTTTTTGGGGCCAAACCAGCAAGGATCTCCCAGAGACTATTCTTCACCTGGGCCTAGTGAGTTGATACCTGGAAGAATTCGACCCTTACTGGAAGAAGGTGAGCTGCTGCCTGAAATTCAAGGTGAGAGCATTTTTTTTCCAAAAGTACATTTTCTGTTATATTATGTCCGTAACCAATTATATTATAAAATAAATAAATCCTGAACTGTAGCGTTGTCTGATATTGTCTTGGAGGCTACACAGTGCTCAGATAAAAATCTGTTACTGACCCTCCACTTTTCCAGCCAGTCTTTGTTGATGGGGTGCAGTGGTGACGTCACAATTACAACAGACCTGATGGCTGCAGTCAATCCTTCGGCTCAGTGTCTTGTGTCTTCATGAGCATCACCACTGAGCCCTGGGATGTCACTACCGCAGAGTGGGAAAAGCGTCAGAAAGCTGCACTTACGGAGGGTTACTAACTTTAATCTTATTTTTCTCCTAGAGTAAACCTATACACACACCATTTTAGATTGGGAAAACACTTATTTGTCTGTGTCCTTATATATCTGTCTCCTTCTTTTGTAAAGTTTTGCTTTTTTTTTTTTTTAAACAGCTATCCCCTCAAGCTCTGTGGCTAGCAAAGGAGAACGTTCTGCTGGTGCTCAACACACTGTTCCAGTCTCCCCCAGTGAGATGACCACTTTTTTTTATTAGGAATTTGCCTAATAAATTTAATAAAAAAAACATCATGGAGGATTTCTTTAAAAAATATGGGAAGATTCTGCGTATAAACTGCAGGATAAAGCAAAAAATGGCATCTATCCAATTTAATAACCATGTGAGTAAAAAAAATAAATAATAATATGCTTATACCATTGATTGCAGGGTCATTGGTTAAAGAGGTAATTTGGTTTTGTATTGGGATCTGAGTGAGGTTGGTGACATCACGTCTATACATATCTCCCAGCTTCCAAGCGTTAGTGATGGGTATCGTGCCCCTGTTTTATTCATTTAAATTCTACAGATTCATACCTGTGATTAAGGGATATTGAGGAAAAAAAGTAGTTTAAGCTGCGCTCCTGCAGGAAGGGATCCAAGTACACAGATGCAGATTATGGGCCGTTTATTCGACGCTTTTGAAAGTAATCCAACTTCTTCATCAGGATATCACCATGTAACCAAGTGGTCCTTCCAACAGCTGCCACATCATCCAGATCTCTTCAATGTTGAGTGTTCACAACCTCACAAGGAGAGCGAATCCTGTTTATTCTTTCCTGTCTCCTTAGATAAGACCCTATTGTTTGCTCTGCAGCTTTCCTAGACTCATTCTTGCAGCATTGTATTTTGATTAGGAACTATAGGCCTGATTCAAGACCACTAGACCAGCATTGTTCACCCTGGTCTTGTTGAGGGGCATGCCTCTTCCTGGATCAGGACAGTCAGAGAAGTGGCGCGAACCTTTATGTACACCTTGCACTAAATCCTACCCCAGTCCCTACTAGCGTTAGTTTTGTGGTGTAGCATACTCCACGGCTTGTTGTCATGCCCCGGCTCTATTCACTTTGTTTCTAGCTGAAGAAAAAAGGGTGTGAGATGAGAACACCAAAAGCTGCAAAATGTTTTGCCAAAACATGACAACTTTTTAAAACTTTGATGAATTGGGCCCTATTAGTACACTTACTAACCAAACCTTGGTGGTTTAGTCCTCTTAGGCAGGTAAAACATATGTATTTGTAAATCTGTATACATAAGGGTATGTTAGCATGGATTTTTTTTTTTTTTAACCGTGTTTTGATTGCATTATCTCAGAAAATTGCCTTTAAAAAAAACTCCAATCTTCCTATTATTTTTGATGTAAAAGTGACTTGCTTTTCATAAGTTCAGGCTCTTGAGAGTCTTTTAACTTTTTCAAAAAAATTGTCAAGAGGGTAGAAGAAGTGAGCAGACCACTCTTCGGGCTTTTTCCGCTAGGAAGACGCTCCAAACGTTACAATAAAAGTCAATAAGAAGGCTTAAAGGGAACTTGTCACCAGTTTTTCGGCCTATAAACTGTGGCCACCAACACCGGGCTCTTATATACAGCATTCTAACATGCTGTATATAAGAGCCCAGGCCGCTGTGTAGAACATAAAAAAACACTTTATAATACTCACCCAACAGACACGCTATGGTGGATTTGGGTCAGATGGGCATCTGGTGGTGGTGGTCGCAGCTTATAGGCTGAAAAACTGGTGACCGGTTCCCTTTAAAAATGCTTGGAAAATGCCTGGAGATGTTTTTTTTTTTTACCATTTTTTTTTGCAAAAACATTTATATAAAGTAGCAACAAGAAATGTAAAAAGTTGCTTCAGGAAACATTAACAAAATGGAAACCAAATTCTTCAGGATTTAAATACCAAAAAAAATCTGTTTATTCCAGAAGTGGTATCTGCATGAAAAACTTGAAGTTTTCACTTGCTTGAAAAAAATCACATTTGGGATGTTGTCTATGTCTTTACAGAACTCTGCAGCTGCGGCCAAGAAAGCAGTAAAAAAAACTATACAAAAATTCTGTTGCGTTTTGGCAACAGAAAAAAACTAGTGAGTGTTTAAATCACCTAATTTATGCGTTAGATGTACCCAGGGCCGGCCTTAGCCTGAACGGTGCCCTGTGCAAAACTGCCCTTTGGTGCCCCCTCTACTGATTTTGTACCCAGTTTCCAGGAAACTGGTAAAGACGGGAGGAGAGAGGACACAGAGCCGAGAGCAGGTGAGGGCGCCCCCTGCTGGATGCTGTGGAGGGAGCCGACAGTACGCAGAGCGGAAGGGAGAGGGGTGGCGCTCCCTTCTGGACCCTGTGCAGGGAGCCTACAGTATGCAGAGCGGAAAGGAGGTGGGGGGCCCTCCCTGCTGGAGCCTGTGCATTAGGAGCAGCAAAGTGAAAGTAAACAGCTCTGCTCCGTGGGCACCCTCTCTGCTGTCAGCCTGCTGGCGCCCTGTGCGACCGCACCACTCGCACATAGGTAAAGCCGGCTATGGATGTACCGCCATGTGGCGCCACTGTATAGAATCACATTATTAAGTTAGTATGCAAGAGAAACAACACTTTTATTGAAGAATCTCAATCAAATGGCGTGGAATGGAGCAGACATGATTGATATACAGAGGTATGGGTGACATATTGCAGTTCTAGTGTTGTCAGAGCCATGATGTGCCTGGGCTCTTAATCTCTGTAAGGCTAAGTTCATGCATCCTGTAGTCATCCGGCTGGTAAACTGATTTCTGCCGGATCTGTTTTTTGTTTTTTTTTGTCATTGGAGTCTATGGAAAAAATATCCAATAATGGATTGCTATTTAGACATCCGTTGCACTTGCATTTGTAATGGGTCTCTTGTTTTCTTAACGGATCCATTACAAATGGACGATAAACAGTAATCTATTAACGCATTCATCCCCCATAGACTCCACATGTTAAAAACTGATCCGGCCACATCCGTTATTTAACAGACAAAAAAGTTGTGTTTGCAGAACTTTTTTGCGAATGGATCCATGATAACGGATGATTACAGGACATGTGAACCCAGCCTAATACTTAATAATTTTTAAGTCCTGCAAAGAAAAAAGGGGCTCAAACAGTGGAGAGAGAAGTCAGACAAAGTGAGCAGAAAGGCATTCCAGCCGTCTCGCCTGTATGCAAACCTCTTCTCCAAGGACTAAAGGGGTAATTCTAAAACACTCATAATCATACAATTAGAAACTTTTTTTTTTTTCCTTATTCTACACTATTGTTTTGGATGTATTTCGGATCTTCTCTTAAAAAGGCTACATTTCCCAAGAATCTTCAGTTTAGTGTTCAAAATCCTGATATCCCATCACCACCTTCAGACTTTGCCTCCTTCACTTCTGCATCTTGTGGGAATGGTAGCAGAGACCTCGGAGGAGATGTCCTTTTGAGATTCTCCTTAAATGGAACATCACAGGAAGTAAAGAAAAAAAAAACGGATAGAGAGAACAGAAGAGAATTTTATAATACAGCAAATTATGAAAGTGTTAGGGCTTAAAATGGATGTTTATAAAGGACATATGTATCGGACAACCCCTTTTAAAAAAAAGTAAAACCACATGTGTATTACTATACACAAGACGTCTGCAACTAACTGGGGTGTGGGTTACCACCCAACCTGCAAAACAGCGGCCGGACTGGAATTTGAAATGGGAGTTATTCCATCTAGCGTCTATTTCAGCAAGAGGAAAACTTTCCTTTGCTGCCTTTATACAGGGAACAATTTTCACTGCTATTATGAACATATTGGGCAGCTGGTGTTTTCAGGAGTCTGCAACTGTCTTTGTTATAGAAAGTATGGGGGATGTAAGGGCGGGCTGCCGTTACTGTTCTTATGGGGGAGTTGCAGGAGTCTGTCTGGACCTGAGCTATCAGCCGAATGTACGGGGATTGCGGATTTGCTGTCATCATTCTGATTTTTATTACAGACCTTTCTAGTACAACTTCACTGTTTCATTCAAATCATTAATTCTGTGTGAAGCAAAACAGCCACATACTCTTCCTTGGCAAAAAAGGAGGATTATTGTTTTTCAACCCTGCTGTAATATATCTAGTGCGACTTTTTTGATTTAGGGTGAGACCGCACTTTGCGTTCCCCTACTTGCAGTTCTAAACGCACGTTTTGGGCTTAATTGATTTGACCAAAGTTGCCTTTTTCTGAACTTTAGCGCTGAAAACGCATGCGTATTTACCAGCCTCCATTAAAGCCTTGGGACCTTACCTTGGTCCTGTCTGTTCTCCAGCATTCCCCCTTTGAACCCCTACAAGAGGTGTCTCTATCTTTCCTCTCCTGGAAGGTCGCCTTCTTAGTAGCCATCACGTCAATCGTGTTTCTGAACTTGCGGCACTTTCCTGCCATTCTCCCTATCTCGTCTTCCACCAGGATAAGGTAGTTCTTCGGCCAGTCCCATCCTTTCTTCCTAAGATGGTCTCCTCTTTCCACCTCAATGAAGACATTGTCCTTCCCTCTTTCTGCCCGAACCCTTCTTACCCTCGTGAGATTCTTCTCCACAAGCTGGACTTTGTTAGGGCCCTCCGCCTGTAAATTTCAAGGACGTCTCGCTTCAGAAACTCAGATTCTCTGTTCGAGCTTCCATCTGGTCCACGGAGAAGTCTTCCCGCTTCCAAGTCCTCCATTGCTTGATGGATCCGCTCTGCCGTCTTGGAAGTCTACCGGGTAACGGGCAGAGCACGCCCACTCAGGATTACGGCCCATTCCACCAGGGTGGTGGGGGCCTCCTGGGCGGTCTGCCACCAGGCCTCAGCGTTGCAGCTTTGCAAGGCAGCAACCTGGTCTTCACTTCACACCTTCACTAAGTTCTACAGGGTTCACACCTATGCTTACTCAGATGCAAGCCCTCGGTGGATGGGTTCTGCAGGCTGCAGTGGCCCGAGGTCAGCCCTGAGAGTGATAATATACCCACCCATGGGACTGCTTTAGGACGTCCCATGTCTTCTGTGTCCCCCAATGAAGCGATAAATAAAAATAGATTTTGGGTACTCACCGTAAAATCTTTCTTGGAGCCTTCATTGGGGGGATACAGCACCCGCCCTTGTGTTGGTTACCTGTTACTGTTAACGGTTGATTCTACTGTTGACTTTCTGTAAAATTGTTTATTTCCTATTATTTTCTCCTTCTGCTTTCTCACTAACTGAGGTACAATTGCCAGTTGGTGGGTGTATACCGCATAGGAGGAGTTAACCTTTTTTGCATAGTGTCGCCTCCTAGTGGCAGCAGCATACAACCCATGGTCTTGTGTCCCCCAATGAAGGCTCCAAGAAAGAGATTTTAAGGTGAGTAGCCAAAATCTACTTTTTTGCCTAGTGTCACCTCCTAGTGGCAGCAGCATATACCCTATGGTTTCCTGTGTCCTCAAATGAAGACTCTGAGAAAGAGATTTTACGATTAGTACCCAGAAATCTTCTTTTTGGAGACATGTTGATTTATATGCACTAGTCACTTTAATGTAAGATCTTGTCTGTATATATGCAATTCTGATGTGACTGTACCCCTTAAAGATTTATGAGTTTGATCATGTGTATATCATGTATTGTATGCCCATTTCAATTCCCTCTCTCTGTTATGTTATTAAGCACCCAATTTTTATGTGTATTCACCAGAGCCCCTTCTCCCCCACCCCTTATTTTGATAATAAAAATATTTGCACATTGTACTCCCTTTCCTCCTGTTTTTCATACAATTACAAATGTAGTATAGTTCTCCTGATATATAGCCATGTTTCTTACCTCATGTGCAGGGCATTGCAACTTAGGTATTCATGGCAACTTACTAATTGTCGCTACATGAGTAGATGTAACCATGAATGCCGAAGCTGCAATGCCCTGCACATGAGGTAAGAGAAACACCACTTGTTGGAGAACAATACCCATACCACACCAATAAATATATGAAAACCACTAATAATATTGTATAGCAATCATAAGATTATAATTACCAGTGTGGGGGTATATTGGACCAATAGGACCATTCGGATTTAAATATATATATATATATATATATATATATATATATATATATATATATATATATATATAAAATCCCCAAAAAAGGAAACTGAACAAATGGTCATAAAAACATAAAAACACATTTTCTTTATTAATATTCATTTAAAAACAATTAAACATTTTATGCATATACTTTTTAAAAAACACAACCATTAGCTGGAAGAAAAGGGCGTCACGAAGATAAATGTATGTTTAAACATACAAAGATATGGGTAAAGTGCAAGGGTTAAGGAAGGTTGTTTAAATGTAATTGTATGTAAGAACTTCAAGCACTAGAGAAAGTGTGGCCAGAGGTCATGCCACAAAAAGTCCAGCGCCTGTTGCCACCAAAGCAGCCATTATAACCAGAGTAGTTTACCCAGACGTCAGATTACAAGTGAAATTCATAGAGAGAACCAGTTCTTTATAACGACAAAACAGTCAAAGTGTCAGAATCGACAGAGAGATACACATGGTAGTGAAATATTTACCAGGTAGTTAGTGGAGTACTGTTTCCTAAGTTTAACGTGACGCCCACACCCCCACACATGAGGTAAGAGACATGGCTATAGTAGGCGAACTATATTACATTTCTAATTGAAGGTATCTGCTAATATTATTATTATTATTTTTATTACATCTACATATTGGGATAGGATCTTGAAGATGGGAATTTATGATTTTAAATGCATGAATTTTTAGCTAAAAAGCATTTGAAGTTCATCACTCCCACTAAACCTGGCAGATAGGATTTCAATGCTATTTACCTGCTGATTACCACTCTATGCACTGGTGTAAATTGTATTTTTGTAAGAAATAAGTTCCCTTTAATGGTGCTGAATTGAGAACTGTCACAGTACAATACTGTCTAGATAGGATCAACCTTTCTTGAGATTTTAATCTTACTTTTCTATATGTTTCTTAGGTGTACAAGGCGCAAGTTTTCTTTCCTCACAAACCATGAACAATAGCAATGTGTTCGGTGGACAACAAACCACAAACCCCAATACACAAAATCAGAATGCAGCTATGTTTGGGCAGACAACATTATTTGGCCAAAATGCAACTGTACAGCCTGCCCCTGCATTTGGACAGCCATCTACTGGCCAGTCAGCCCCTATGTTTGGACAGCTCGGTAACAACCAGTCTGTTTTTGGTCAGAATACTTTAAGCCAATCTTCTTCTATCTTTGGACAGACTAATTCTGTCCAAACTACTCCAGCATTTGGCCAGGCAAGTGGTGGACTGTCGGCCCCTACATTTGGCCAGGGTTCTTCATCAGGGACACTGTTTGGTCAGGCTCCTTCTGGCCAGTCTAATTCTATATTTGGGCAGGCCACTGCTGGGCAGTCTGCTCCTACCTTTGGGCACACAGCTAATACATCAGTGTTTGGACTAGCAACATCTGGACAGACAGCTCCGCTGTTTGGACAGTCCAGCTCAGGGCAGTCTGCTCCTTCATTTGGACAGTCCACTAATCAGTCGGCACCTGCATTTGGGCAGGGCACGTCTGCACAGTTTACGCCAATATTTGGGCAGAGCACCCCTAGTCAGTCACCACCAGTGTTTGGACAGACATCTGGTCTAACTGCTCCTGCATTTGGCCAGGTTTCTTCTGCTCCATCTGCTCCAGCCTTTGGACAGGTTACAACAGGACAGTCTGGCTTTACCTTTGGACAGACTGCTAATAATCAGGCTTCTACTACTTTTGCACAACAGTCTTTGGGACAAACTGGTCCTGCGTTTGGGCTGGCAACTACCGGACAGTCCTCTTCCCTCTTTGGACATACAACCAATACTCAAACGCTACCTGCATTTGGGCAGACTTCTACGGGGCCACCTGCGCCATCGTTTGGACAAAGCAGTAACAATCAATCATCTATATTTGGACAAATTACTCCCAGTAAATCTGCATCTCCTTTTGCCCAAGTACCATCTAGTCAATCTACATCTCTCTTTGCCCAAGCGACTACTAACCAATCTGCATCTTTCTTTACACAGCCTACAACTAGCCAGTCAGCCTCCCCCTTTGGAAGCAATACTTCTATATTTTCCCAGGCAACATCTGAGTCATCAGCAGCATCTAGACAGTCTGAGGATGGCTCAAATCAAGGTCCACAATTTGGACAACAATCCCCTAGTAATAGATTTTTGTTTGGCCAGACACCCTCCAACCCGACCCAGACACCTATGTTTGCGCAGAATGTGACTGGACAAAGTTTTAGTCAGGCAGGTTCTACGCAATCTGGGCCAAATAGTAGTAGCCAAGTGTCTGCATTTGGACAGGTAAACAGTGGACAAAGTAATATTTTTGGTCAGTCTCCTGGCTTCCAACCTCCATTTAGTAAGCAAGAATCTGGTTCTATCAGTGCACAACCATCTTCTGCATTTGGAATTGCACAATCTGCACAAGTTAGCAAGACAGCAGCCACTGAGAAAATGTCAATTTTTGGTCAGTCCTCAAATATTTCCACTGTGCAGACTGGAAGTGTATTTGGTACCACGACACAAATAAGTACCAGTTCTAGTGCTGCGGACTCCACTTTTACACAGGTAGCCTCCAATTCAGAGCACAGTTTCAAACCTCCCGCTCATACAACTTTCAAACCAATCCTACCGGGAGCAAATAAATCAGATGAAACATCGGCATCATCTTTTAGCATGCCAAGTAAAAACGAGTCAAAAGATCCACCCCTATTTGGAGCTCCTACAACGTCATCAACATCTGGGAACGTCAACTTCTTCTCTATGTCTTCAGAGAAGAAAAACAAAGGTGAAGCAGGAACACCCAGACCTTCATTTGCAAGTGCCAATAGTAGTTTTACTAGTTTTGTTGAAGAGCCAAGAAGAGAGGAGGGACAAAAAGGAGTAAAAAGAAAACCGGAGTATGGTCGTTCACCACGTAGAAATGATGTCGCCATCTCAGGTGAAGCTTCTTCAGATCCCCATAGCGAACATCCACCTGTTAAGAGGGCTGGTCGATTGAACCGGGATTTAAAAGGAGGAGCAAACATCTATGTCAGGACTCAGAGCTTGTTTGATGTTGTAAAAAGTCAAATGAAAACTCATCGGGGAAAAGAAATTAAAAAATCAGATAACGTTACTCCTCAGGCCAAGGTGACCGATGCCGATTCTCCATCAAAAACTCAACCAATTGTAAGACCAATTTCTGCTCCCAATCAAACTGAATCTGTTAAAACTAGCCCAGCGAGTTTATCAAGTCAAGTGACTTTTAATAAGTCCCGTTTGCAAGGTACAGGTCATACAACATCTACCAGAATGGTTTCCTTTTTGGGGCCAAACCAGCAAGGATCTCCCAGAGACTATTCTTCACCTGGGCCTAGTGAGTTGATACCTGGAAGAATTCGACCCTTACTGGAAGAAGGTGAGCTGCTGCCTGAAATTCAAGGTGAGAGCATTTTTTTTCCAAAAGTACATTTTCTGTTATATTATGTCCGTAACCAATTATATTATAAAATAAATAAATCCTGAACTGTAGCGTTGTCTGATATTGTCTTGGAGGCTACACAGTGCTCAGATAAAAATCTGTTACTGACCCTCCACTTTTCCAGCCAGTCTTTGTTGATGGGGTGCAGTGGTGACGTCACAATTACAACAGACCTGATGGCTGCAGTCAATCCTTCGGCTCAGTGTCTTGTGTCTTCATGAGCATCACCACTGAGCCCTGGGATGTCACTAACGCAGAGTGGGGAAAGCGTCAGAAAGCTGCACTTACGGAGGGTTACTAACTTTGATCTTATTTTTCTCCTAGAGTAAACCTATACACACACCATTTTAGATTGGGAAAACACTTATTTGTCTGTGTCCTTATATATCTGTCTCCTTCTTTTGTAAAGTTTTGCTTTTTTTTTTTTTTAAACAGCTATCCCCTCAAGCTCTGTGGCTAGCAAAGGAGAACGTTCTGCTGGTGCTCAACACACTGTTCCAGTCTCCCCCAGTGAGATGACCACTTTTTTTATTAGGAATTTGCCTAATAAATTTAATAAAAAAAACATCATGGAGGATTTCTTTAAAAAATATGGGAAGATTCTGCGTATAAACTGCAGGATAAAGCAAAAAATGGCATCTATCCAATTTAATAACCATGTGAGTAAAAAAAAAAAATAATAATATGCTTATACCATTGATTGCAGGGTCATTGGTTAAAGAGGTAATTTGGTTTTGTATTGGGATCTGAGTGAGGTTGGTGACATCACGTCTATACATATCTCCCATCTTCCAAGCGTTAGTGATGAGTATCGTGCCCCTGTTTTATTCATTTAAATTCTACAGATTCATACCTGTGATTAAGGGATATTGAGGAAAAAAAGTAGTTTAAGCTGCGCTCCTGCAGGAAGGGATCCAAGTACACAGATGCAGATTATGGGCCGTTTATTCGACGCTTTTGAAAGTAATCCAACTTCTTCATCAGGATATCACCATGTAACCAAGTGGTCCTTCCAACAGCTGCCACATCATCCAGATCTCTTCAATGTTGAGTGTTCACAACCTCACAAGGAGAGCGAATCCAGCAGAGTGAAGGCAGATAGACGTAACGTACATGACTGAGGCAGTGATAGATCCAGGAAAGGGTTAAGGAGTAAGGGATGGGGGTTTTTACCTAAGGAATGTGGTGGTGGGCGAGCAGGAGGAGAGATGGGGGCAGGGGCCATATAAGAAATAGGTCCCATGTTAAGGTGTCATTCCTTTGTCCTGGACTTAAAGACTGAACAAGCAGTATGGATGCCTTGCTGAAGAGCGTTCAGGCCGCGGCTTTGACATGTAGGCCCGAATGGATTCAGGCCCAGCTAGACGAATTGCTGAAGAATGCCCGGGATACAGCATCTGTCCCTTCTGAACTTTCTGAACATCAAACTCTAAGAAGATCAAGACCTCCTGAGAGACTAACTTCTGAAATGGCCAATAGGACTCACAATAGGATCATAAGTCCTTCCGTTACCTCTAGGAAAAGAGCAAAGCGCAGCACGGCCTCTGATCCTGCTTACAAACCAGGAAGGAAACTACAGAACCAGAATAACAAGGGACAGAGAAAAGAGCCCGACCACCTAACCAGAGAGACTCCAAGAAGTGCAAGGAGAAAGTCCGGCTCTACTGAGGTGCCAGCCAGAGAAGCAGCCACACAAGCTACAACTGACGTGACCACAGCCCACGATGGATCCTTAGAACTTCCTCAACAAACTTTGTATCATTCTAGAGGACATCATACGGCCTTACCCCAGGAAATAAACCAACACGGGGGGATGGGCTTAGGACACACAACATTTCCGGATCCGGGTTCTCATTACACGAGGAGTGGCAGGAATCCAAAAAGACAACTGCGCAAAAGTACTTTAACCAGACAAAGACTTCTTCGGCCGGCTCAGGATATGAGTCCGGCAAGAAATCTACAGCTACAAGACTCAGAAGAGATTCCAGACAATGACTATGACACAGATAACGACTGCCCACTAGAGGGCAGCAGCACGCAGCACTTCAATAATGGAGGGGCTGTAGAGACTATAACTAATACGTCACGGACGGCTGGTCAACCTAGGACGCAGCCAGGTATTGGTGAGAACACTTTTTCTTGTCCTATATCTAGTGTAACAACACCTGTAATGAGTCCAGTGGGCGCAGTTGGGGGTGCAGTTCCCGGCAATGTAGGATGGGATCTTAATTCAGTAGTACAGCAATTAGTGTCAGGGGTTAAGGAGGCTTTGAGTCAGTCTAGCTTACCCATAACTTCTTCTCCTATTGCTGCATGGTGTGGGAATGGTCGCCGGACATCGGAGGTGGTAAGTCAGTCGTGTGCTGATCCAGAGACACAGGAGGACGCAGTAATTTCACAAGGGGTTACATTATCTGATGCAGCAAAAGGAGAATTATATGTATGTTTTGAGGGTCCTCTAGGAATTCATTTGAAACAGGAGGTTAGGGAGAAGATTTGGGCCGACGAATATGTGGAAATATTTTCATTATTGCCCTTAGAAAAATATAACTTGGATAGAGTAAGGTTTGATGAGAGGAAAAGAGAGGAACAAGAAAGACGGTATTGTCTCATCCCCCAAACATTTAGCAATTGGTTCCATGCCTTTGCCATATTAGCAAGTGTAATAGGCCAAAAAACTCCTGAACATTGCTCTGCCTTATTTTGTTACATGAATTCTATCGGGGAGGCGCACCGTGCGTATGGAGGTTTAGCATGGCTGCGCTATGATGAGCAGTTTCGCCAACGAAAGGCTGGTCGCCAAGGGATTCGTTGGGATCACAAAGATATTAGTTTATGGATGCGTCTCATGACAGCGCCACGTGGGGTTAATCAGCCCTTTCAGGGCTATGTCGGCAGATCATCAGCAATCGGATTGTCGGCAGCAAACAGAAAAGGTTGCTGCTGGCAGTTCAATGATAGCCAGTGCAGATTCGGAAACACATGCAGGTACAAACATGAATGCAGCTTCTGTAGTGGAAACCATAGCCTATCAAAATGCTTTACACGAAATAAAACCCCAACAGCAGAGATTAACCAAAAAGGGGGAAACCCCAATTAGACTCGGGGAGATGGTGGGCTATCTAAGCAGGTACCCAGATAGAAAAGCAGCACAATTGCTGGGGGAGGGTTTCTCAGAAGGTTTTAAGATCCCATCTACTTCAGGCCCATTAACCTGTTCTCGTAACCTTGCTTCAGCTTATACATATTCTCACATTGTCTCCACAAAACTAAACAAAGAAATTGACCTGGGCCGCATGGCAGGCCCATTCCCCAAAATGCCAATAGAAAACTTAAGGGTCTCTCCATTGGGGGTGGTCCCAAAGAAGGAACCCAATAAGTTTAGGCTGATCCATCATCTGTCCTTCCCTCATGGAAGCTCAGTTAATGATGGAATCGATCAGGAACTTTGCACAGTCTCGTATACTTCATTTGATACAGCGATTGCATGGGTACAGAAGTACGGCAGAGGAGCTTTAATGGCAAAAACAGACATTGAAGCTGCCTTTAGACTCTTACCAGTCCATCCAGAAAGCTTCCATCTCTTGGGTTGTCAGTGGCAGGTTTTATGTAGACTTGTGTTTACCGATGGGCTGCTCCATCTCATGCTCCTTGTTTGAATCATTTAGCACATTTTTGTAGTGGGTAGTAAAGAAGGAAGCCGGCGTGCGTTCTGTCCTGCATTATCTAGATGATTTCCTATGTATTGGTCCACCAAAGTCATTTGTTTGTGCTTCATTATTGGCAGCGATTCAGTCGGTTTTTAAGTGTTTTGGAGTACCGTTAGCATCAGATAAAACAGAAGGCCCGTCTACACTTATCAAGTTTTTAGGAATTTTGATTGACAGTGAAGCAATGGAGTGCAGATTACCGGATGACAAGGTCAGTGATCTGCTGGAGGCAGTCAGAGAAGCTAGATCTCACCGTAAGATCAGATTAAAGGATCTACAATCGCTGTTAGGGAAAATGAACTTTGCGTGTCGCATTATTCCAATGGGTAGAGTTTTTTGTAGGCGCCTAGCTGCAGCTACCTCAGGCATAACCTTTCCACATCACTTTGTGCGGCTGGCTAGAACATTAAAGGACGATCTGGCGGTATGGGAACAGTTCTTAATAGAGTT